>NC_067495.1:100615726-100975659 GCF_947179515.1 Apodemus sylvaticus | reverse complement strand
CCCAAGTCAGGTCTTGTGTCTGTCTTCATTTCCTGATGCCTGCAAATCTGGATATAAGAATTTCAAGCTACTTCTTTTCCACGGTGTCTTCCTGGATGCTGCCATGCTCCCTGATACCTGACAATAATGGACTAAACCTCTGAATGTGTAAGCAAGCCTGAATTAAATGTTTTCCTTTATAAGAGTTTCTGTGATCATGATGCTTTCACAGCACTAGAGCACCGACTAAGACATTTGGTAAGAGATACAGAGTTTTTGTGAAGCTTAATGAGATCATTTTTTTTTACTATCATTTTTATTCCTGACATGAGATTATTTACTAACTTTTATTCTTTCATTTTCTTGTTTGTACATTTGGCCTTTACTTTATTCGTTGCATAGATTGTCAAATTAATTTTGTTAGGCATATTTTGAAGTGTAGACTTATGGATGCATACATATACTACCCTATAATATACTACCCTATGCCATATTTTGCTAAGTTAATATCTATATGAATATGCAGAATTATAAATGAAGAACACATATATCTCAAGGTATTTGTGTACACAACTGGATGACAAGGGATATATATCCATTTTTTAAAATTCATTTATTTATTCAGGTTACATACTAATATCAGCCGCCCCTTTCCTCCCAGTAACTCCTCATGCAAAACTTCCCCCATTCCTCCCTCCCCCAGCCTCCCCTGCCCAGCATCATCATATCAAGTCTCTGAAAAGGCTAGGTGCATCGTCTCTAACTGAAGCCAGAGGCATTTAGTAGAATGGGAATCCACAGGCAGGCAGGCCAGCAACAGATTTAGGGGCAGCTCCATTTTTTTTAAAATCTTAAAAACACCTCCTCTCTCTCTCTCCCTCTTTCATAATTTGTATGTGTATTCTCGGGTTACAAAAGTGGAAGAAGTTCTTGAGGAGTTAGTGATCTTAAGAGTCAAGGCAAAGAGATGGAAAGAAAGGCTAATGGAACACAGGCGACAATGACATTAAAAGCAGAATGGGGCTCATATTAACAGTCATGGCCACAGACAGAAGTTTTATTTTTGTCATTTTCCTTTATAATTCACATATTTTGAATCATTATTTTTTACTATGTAATCTTTGGAAAGTTAAGAATTGCCGAATGAAGTTTTTGCCTCAGGTGAGCAAGTAAATTTCTCTATTATAAACACACACACAATTCATAATGCTATCATGTGACTGAGAAATATGTAGACCTGTGAAGCCACAAGCCTGTGCCCACTTCAGGATAAGCGAAAGGCACTTGAGAACTATGCAGCTGCAGGAGCATTTCAACCCATCTGTTTCTTTCTGCAGTCAGAAAATTTAACCTTTTCATGTGAGAGATACACTCTTTCTACCAGCCAAACGAAGATTCTTCATTGGGGAGTCACAGCTGAGAGAATTCTGCACAAACAGACCCTTTTGAAATGAGCCTTATCTTCCTTCATCCAGCCCACATACTGGTTACCTTTCCCAGAATTGTTTTCTCTCTGTTCAAATATAAAATCAGGGTTTTTTTTTTTTTTTTGGTCACTTCCTTGAGTCCTTTGTTTATGAAGCTTTTGATAATGATTTTTGGCATCGGATTTGTAAGACATTTTAGGGCAAATTTAAGCCTATAATAACATTCTATTTTCCTCACTAGTACCCATTTTGTTAGGGGGAATTTAAAAAAAAAAAACATAATGCCAATGCTAAAATTTCTTCCAAACATTTTTAAAATTAGAAATTTCACCTAACACCTTTTACACTTTCCAAAAATGTATTCCTTGTCCAGCAGCAGAGTCTAGTGTTGAGAGCTGAAGGCTAATTAGGCATGCCCTGCACAGGTGTGGGATTATTTTAGGACACAGAAGCAAGGGAAGTGGCTGAGTTACTGACAGCTCGGCTGCTTACATCCATCTCCTCTCATGAATGGCCATGGTTTCTCAAGTTACTCAGCTAGAACAGGGCTTGGGACATGAGGGAAGGCATCAAAGCCAGATTTACCAACGAAATATTTCACTGACTCAAAGAAGGAAAGGCAGAAACACGGATACATATTCTCTGTTTGTGTCTCTGTCTCTCTCTTTGTGTCTCTGTCTCGTTGTCTTTTCTCTGTGACTGTCTGTCTGTCTGTCCCCCCTCTCTCTCATAGTGATAATAGATACCAAAACAGTTGTTTTTAGATACTTATTAATATTCTTGCAAACTGGTTTTTACCCACTTGACATTAGAGAGCATTACTAGTCGTCATAGCAACCAGAGAGCATAAAAAAAAGTCTTACATTAGCTTTCCACTGAAATTAAGAAAGTACAAATTCATCCTCAGAATAATAGAACAGATCATATTATCATTTCCCAAAACATTTCTTGGAATGGAATAAAAGGATTTGTAAACAATGAGATTAGAGTGAAAGAAAGGCTGGTTAACCATCCTTTCAGTCGCCCCCAACCTGAACTCAGTCACTCTCTGTTCAGGATCATGGTAGACTTTGAAATCACTGATTTTGGTGTTTGAAAAGATTCTCAAAATTAATATATCTATTTCAGAACCCCACCTTAACCCATTCGCAAGTATGTAAGAAATCTCACAATATTAACACATTCTTTCTATTGCTTGTGAAAATTCAACCCCGTGGGTCAGGAATTTCCATTACAACTCAGTGATTCACATATGATGCATGATGCCAAAGCTGACTAAATGAATAAGATAGAAGCTTAAAAAAGCTAGAATTTGGGCATTTGTGATAGTTATATGTTTTTCTTCAATATGTGAGAATGAGATTTCCTCTCTTCTGATATCGTTTTTTTGATAATGGACCATTTGCTTCTTTAATGATGTCATATTTAAGGATATTTGGTAATTAAGGAATGATAAACAAGAAGAAGCTTATTATTAGTCCTGATAAAGTCACTAACTGCTGAAGACTTGTCTGAGCTAAGCATACTGGTGCATTGTTAGATAAATATTAATGAAAATGGTATGATTACAATGATTTTAGAAATGATAAGCTGACAAAAAGTGGTGTAAATTCACCATTTCTTCTTTTTTTCTTCTTCTTCTCCTCCTCCTCCTACATACCATAGACACAATTCATGAATCAATCATCAAAGGAGTCCAAAAAATGGAAGGATGAAGTTGTCAGTTCAGGGAAATCAAGGCAACACCACTGTGAGTTCCCAGAATTTCTTTTTATCTGGTGTGTATTCATTTCCTGCCTTGGTTCTAGAAATTCCTATAGCCAGGAAGTACCAATAGGTATAGAAGACAAATAAATAAGCAAAGGAAGCTTTATCTTTTTTTGGCCAAAGGACACTGGACAAACAGGAAACACAACCAAGACATAGTGGAGAGATGTAATCTGATCCAATGGCATTGGACAGCCAGGAGGCACCTTCTAAGCTCAGTGGCAATCTAGGCAAGACATAACACAGTGAGTAAGCCAACACTGGCCAGAGTTCTGAGCATTTGTCTGCCTTGAAGATCAAACATTGCCTGAGACATTCCACTTAGGCCCAAATAGAGTGAGTGCCTATTGAAACTAAATGTTACTATAGGTTAAAGAATCTCCTAACATGATGTTCAAAATGTCTAGTCTTGAGTCAAGAATCATTCAGGAAGGACAAGAGTGGTAGTACATAACTATTATCTCAGCCCTTGGAATGTTTGGTAGGAGGGGCACACATTTGGGGTCAGATTGAGATACTTAATGAGACTCTGTCTCAAAATAAAAACAACCAGAAAAATCAGTTTTCATGCCAAGATCTATAGAAAACAATTAGAATAATAAGCTAAGTGAAATAAGCTACAGACAAAAATTTAAATTTTATATGATCTCAATTTTATAAAAAAGTTGTTCTCAAAGAAACAGTAACAATGGTCACCAAGGGATAAGGGTATAAGATAATGGAAGAAATATTGGGTCAATGGGTGAGAAAAACATCAAATTATACTATGAGCACATTCTTGGGAGCTTATGGGCAATGTGGGGTGGTGATGGGTGTGTTAATCTGTAGTAATTTTTAATTGATGCATATTTGTACCTTGAATATCTACATTTTTTTCAAATAAATATTTTTGTCACAAAAATGGATAATGTACATGACTGTGCTCTGATGCAAGTGAGCATATGAAAAAGGTAAATATGAACTTAACATTTTAGGAGCTATGCCAGTCCAACAATGACGAAACCTAAGTGTACTATAGATTATCTTTCCATAGGCAAGTGCTTTACATCAATGATATGCTGGAATTTCTTTTATACAATGAAATTTAGATATGCTTATGATAGCTACAGAAACTTACTGTGCACTAGGCAAACATTCATTGTTTCTAGTGGTGCATGGCTATTCAAGTTATAATATAGCTTTATTTCTTAGAAACAAATAAAAGATACTCTTCTTAAGAAGTACAAAAGCAGCAATAACCTACCTCAAATATTCTTAAATCCATAGGGTGTGTGTGACAGGCAGGTTTCTAAGTACACTTTCATCATACCAAGGGATATTGTGGGGGGGGGCATTGTGTGTGTGTGCGCGCATGCACACGTGTGTGTAAATATATACATGTAGTGGCTAGTGGTCAACCTCAAAGGTCATTTATTTTCTCAGGGATCATTCACCTTGTTTTTTAAGACAGGATCTCATTGGTAGGGATTTTACCAAACAAGCTAGGTTGACTGGCCAGTCAGCCCAAGAAACCCACCTGGCTCTGCTTCCGCAGTACAAATACAGGCTACCATGCTTGGCTTTTTCATAAAGGTTCTGAGGTTGGAAATTAGGTGCTGTTATGTGCAAGGCAAGCACTTTTACTCACTGAAAAAAAAAAACTGCTTTGATAGTTCTTTCCCTTGAGGATAAAATGGGGAAGAAAATCAAGACACACACTGCATCCTTTGTATTTTATGAGATAGTTATTGGTAGTAGTGTTGGATTTAGTAACTAAAATTACAGAGTAGTCAGTTGAATTTTCCATTTTCAACTACACAAAAGACATTAGATAAGATAGGCTCACATTAAAATGTGTTAATCCTTGCACTCAAGGATCAGGGAATGTGTTGACAGCAGGGGAAAGAATGATTAGAAGCCTGGGAGGACTGCTGTGAAATAATGTCTTTTGGATATGGCAAGGAGGGTGGCCACCCATGGAACTCCCAATGGTATATTTATCTGCATAAGAATATACCAGTAAGCAGTCCAGTATGAACTGGGGAAGGGCAAACAAGGGGTCCACCCTTATTTTGAAGAGCAGTCCATGGCTGCTGAGGGACGAAGATTCAATTTTCTTCAGAGAAATGACTCCTCATATGTTGCCATGCCCAAATGATGCCTATACTAAAATACATATGGGTGGCACTAATTGGACCTAGTTCAGGATATAATTAATACATAATATATAATATGTACTGTATAATATTTAATATATAATATAGAATTAATATATTGCATAATATGTGTGCATGTGTATGTGTGCCTGTGTGTAACTTAGGAAGAGGACAAGGAATTTGGGATTTGAGAGCAGAGTAAGGGGGCACGGAATGAGTTCAGGAGGAATGAGGAATGGCTATTATGAAAATCTATTGTATTCATATATGAAATTATCAATAAAAGAAGCCAAAAAATGTGGTATGTCAGAAATGCAGTTTTTAGTTGGGTTAGCTTATATTTTGTCTGTCATTGGGGGTCATCCATAGCTGTGCATATTAATCAGAGAGATAGCTAGGACTATGTGTGCAGGCTCAAGTCCCAGCTTTGCCACTTAGGAGCTGCATTATTCTCGGTGAATCCCCACTGTTCGTATTCTTTGTTGTTTCACTTACAGGTTTTTTTTTTTTTAATATTTCATAGAAAATCTTTTCAATTTTAACAGGCACTTTAAACTGTCTTCTCTATAAAACTCACAATCAATCAACAATTCTACAGGCCAACACACTTTTATTATTCTCTTTCATCTATTCAATAGGCAAAAAAGTCTTTTATCATTCTCTTTCATCCATTCTTTCATACCTGGAAGACTGGAGAGTTCATGAAGCCCCTGTGACTTTAAATGACTAAGAAATGAGGCCTGGAGTCCAGAATCTAATGATGCATCTTTGATGACAAATATCCTTTATCATGACAAAATTGCAGGTATATGAGCTGGCTGTAGGATTGTTTCATCATCTATTAAGATCTCTATGCTGTGCTCAAATTTTTATCATGAGGTTTTTTTTATCATATTCCTTTAATAACTAATAAGTGAAGGCAACATGCAAAGAAAATGCCATCTGAAAGAGTAGAATAAATAATAGGGAGTCTAAAATAAAATGAAATATAAGTCAAGTGAAAAACTTAAATGGACCTAAGTATGTTAATATATACAGGTAAACTAACCAGATGAAAAATTACATTATGTATCTAAGAGGAAAAGTTTTTATTTTATGCACACAACAATTAATAAATACACTATTTTTTTCTCTTAAGACTTTGGGACATATCTGTATCTACAAAAGAAGATCTCATATACAAAATAGATAAAATTATTTTGATAGGAAATAAGTTACAATAAAGGATAGCCAGATGATGTTGAAGAGAGCCAATTAAACTATTACAATCATAATTACAAAATTTAACTAGAAGAATACATTTCTATCTGACTCACACACATAAATAATATTGCTTTGAAAAGCAATAAAGAGCTATATATATATATATATGTTGAGAATATATCTTACAAATGATTGTCAAACCATTATTGATAAAATGTTAAAGAGAATTTCTGAAGAATACTTTTCATTGAGAATTTAATACATTCATATAATGGATTTTGATCAAATCTACTCCACATTCTATTCTCTCCAAATTCCTCTCATATCCCCCAGTGTTTTGCCTTCCTAATTCCATGTGCTGTGTACCAAATGGTCATCCCTGACAACATACATACAAGTTACATTATAAGGACCAAACAAACTATATTTAGTAATTGACTTAGGGTTTCTGTTGCTGTGAAGAAACACCATGACCAAAAAGCAAGTTGGGAGACTTATACTTCTCCATCACTGTTCATCATCAAAGGAAGTCCTGACAGGAACCCAAACATGGCAGGAACCTAGAGGCAGGAGCTGATGCAGAGGCCAAGAGAGTTGCTTACTGGCTTACTCCTATGGCTTGCCTGGCCTGCTTTCTTATAGAATCCAGAACCACCTGCCCAGGGATGGTACCACCCACAATGAGCTGGGCTCTCCCTCCACTGATCATTAATTAAGAATCAATTAATGTATTAGAGCTAGATCTTATGGAGGCATTTTCTCAGTTGAGGTTCTCTCCTTCCAGATAACTCTAGTTGGTATGTCAAGTTGACATAAGACTAGCCAGTACAGGAATATGTCTGCGTATACATACATACATGCATGCATTCATACATACATACACATGCATGCACACACACACACACATGTGCATGTGTGTGTATCAATAATCCCTGGATAAAAGGGCAGGGATTTTAAAGAAAGAGAGAAAAGAGGAACATAGCTGAAGGCTTGAAGGGCAGAAAGGCAAAGGAGAACTGAAGCAATTATAATCACAGAAATAAAATAAAATTAAGATTTTTAAAAGGTACATTTTACATTGATCACTGCAGCTATTCATTGAGAAATCACATATAGCTAAAAATGTAGGTCAAATAAAAATGTCAAAACTAATAGAATTACATAGAGGTAGTAATACGTTAAAATCTGTAAAAGTGCACTGAAATGTAAAATGTAGAAATTGAGGGTTTTAAAATAACAAAGTAGATGAATAGAGAAATGGATTCTAGAAAAAAAAATCTTGTGCTAATAAAGACAGAGAGAGGCTGGTGAGAAGGCTCAGCAGATAAGAGCACAGACTGCCCTTACAGAGGACTTGCGTTCTGTTCCCAGCACCCACCTATATACCCAAAAGATGCTCCACCATACCATGACAGGACCTCCTAGAGAGGCTCAGAGCAGGTAAAGCAAAGTCAACTCTTATTTCTGTGCAGTGTGGAGCATCATGTGTAGTGCTGAGCCTCCCAAATCTCAGGCTATAGATCTTGACCTCTGAGAAAGGATAATGATAGTGAGCCGCTGCCCACAGCTTTCTGGTAGACATAATTCAGTACTTCGGAGTTTCTGAAAGGGAAGAAACTGAAGAAAGTCAGGGGGTGTTGTCCTCTCTATGTCCCTGTCTCTTTCCTTCTGAATTTCCTTTTCATTCTCTTCTTTCCTTCTTCCTGCTCTCTTTCCCTGCTTCCTTTTCTCAATATTCTTTTTTATATTCAAATTGTTTTTGATATACACATACATAACATCATTAATTATGAGAGACTTATAAATCAGAAAAGGAAATTTGATCATCTCTATGTGGGCCATGTCAGATTCCTAACACCAGAGGTTGTTTTCCTTTTTCTCCCCTGCCTTCACTATTTCAAATCCTCAAGAAATGAGGAGGTAGTTTGAAATTTGTTATTTAAAACATTAAATTGACTGATTTTTTTTTACAGTTGTGAACATAATTATTTTAGTCATTCTGTTGAGAGTAATACAATAATGGAATACAAATTTGGGAGCTATATTCTACTAGACTTTATACCCAGTGGAAGCTTTATGTGTGCCTGAAAGAAAAAACATCCAGGCAATGAACCTTTCAGAAGATTATCCCTAGCAACAAAGTCCAATTGGCAGAAAATAACTTTTATAATGAATTTGATAACTATTAGCCTCCACACAAATTAGAAGCTATGTCCCTAGATTATTCATTCCAAATGGCACAGTATTTGGAAAACTGAGGCTGTATATATACACTGTTTCCTGAATATAGCCAAGTACTTGCATTATAATATAGAAGCCACTTGTAATATTCTGGCTTAATAATTATTTTAGCTATTCAGTTAAATATTTATTAACTGAATTAAATAAATTATTTTAGCTATTCAGTTTCCAGCTCTATGTGATGTTTATGATACATTTTTGTAACCAATGTGTGTATTTGATATTCAGTTGGTTTGATACAGAGTGTGTAGAGAAATTTAGGTAGTTGTGTAAAATCAGAAGGTCTCTAAAAGTGAGATCAAATGTGTAGTCTATGAAATAACTGATTTTAGTTTTTAAATTTTACATACAGAATTTTGGGGAAATATGTGGGGAGGTGGATATTCCATATGTAGGATAGTCCTGGTTAGAACATGAATTTGGATGAGGCTGAATTTTATCATCTTAGAAAGAAACAGATTCTGTATTTAATCCTGCAGCCTTACTGAATGTGCAGAGAAGCTTAGGTAGATCTGCTTCAGTTGTATTATTGTGCCACTTAAGACTTCAATGACTACATTGAATAGTTTGATATGGAGGGCATGGACAGCTTTTAAAAAGATTTTTTTTTGTCCTGATTTTCACGGACTTGTTCTGATTTTGCTCTGTATTTAATTTGATGTTGGCTATATGCTTGATATTAATTGCTTTTATTATGTTTAGGTATGTCCATTGTATCCATAATCTCTCCAGGACTTTCATAGTGAATGAATGAATGCTGGATTTTGTCAAAGGCATTTTCTACATCTAAGATTTTTTTTCAGATTGTTTACATACTGGATTACACTTACTGATCATTGTATTCGGAACCATCCCTGCATCTCTAGGATGAAGCCCACTTGTTCATGGTGGATGAGTGTTATGGATTTGGTTTTCAAGTATTTTATTGAGTAGTTTTACATATGTGTTCATAGGGAAAATGGTCTGTTGAGTTACATGGTTTGGGTGTCAGCATAACTGTGGCCTCAAAATGAATTGGACAATGTTCCTTCTCTTTCCGTTTTGTGGAGTACAGGTTTTCAAAGTATGTCTTCACAATTCTCTAGAATTCCTTGGTATCTGTTGTTATTTTCTCCCTTTCATTCCTGATATTGTTAATTTGGATATTCTATCTCAGTGCTTCAGATTGCACCTGGGTCCTCTGGAAGGGCAGCCAGTGCTGTGAATCTCTGAGCCATTTCCCCATACCTCAGGAAATCAGACTTCTATTTCTAATATGATAAGGAAACTTGTGTAAAGCAGAATCTGTTCCCTTACACAGGTGGTCATCTTTCAATTTATTAAAGAACTAAATAGTACAAGATACTAAATAATAGCAAACTCTTGGCCTCATTGTATGTAAGCTGGGACACTGGTCTTGCCTTCAGACTTGGGCTCTAATAGGAATGCTACACCATTGTTTCTTCAGGATTTCAGGCTTTGGGACACGGACTTCATTTATACCAACAGATTTCCTAGGTTTCTGGATTGTCTACATCAAGTCTTGGCACTCTCCCTCTTAATTCTGAGACAATTCATGAATTGTCTAAACATGCTCTCTCTCTCTCTCTCTCTCTCTCTCTCTCTCTCTCTCTCTCTCTCTCTCTCTCTCTGTTATGAGAAACTACGAAATATCATGGAACCATGGATGTTGATAATGAAAATTATCTTTTACTTATTATTATATTTTATATAAATAATTGTATTCATATAGACATTTAAATATTTTCAGTATCTGTTTAGAGATATGAAGTGGTATAATGGATATAGCTAAATAGGTATCCTAGAACCACAACATATTACAAACAAAATACTAATTTTTTAAAAAATAGATTTTTTCATATACTATATTCTGATTGTAGTTCCTTCTCCCTGAAGTCCTATAAGACTGTCCCCAGCTTCCCACCCACCAAAATCCATATACTTCCTTGGCATCTAAAAAACAAAAGAAGAAAATAAGAGAAAATAAAAATAGACAAACCTGAATAGGACAAAACAAAACAAGAAAAATGATCAGAAATAAATCTGTATGTGTATACACATATAGACACAGAGACATTCACATTGGCAAACACAGAAATACTATTAAAAACAAAAACTTTGGAACCATACTATTTAAGCAAAAAACCTGTAGGATAACAACAATAACAAAATGTATTCTGAGTTCATTCTGTGTCGGCTGTCTACTGCTGGGCATGGAGCCTGGGCAAAAGAATGGTTTGTATAGGAGACAGCAGGGGTTGGCAAGGATGTGGAGAAAGAGGAACACTCCATCTCCCCTGTTATTTTTGTGATTCTATATAGATCATCATCAATATATATTGATAATAATTATCAATATTTTGATAATAATTATATTATCAATATATTGATAATATATATATATTTGGAATCTTTTTCTGTATTAAGTTTCCATACACCCCCAAATGGCCCTTAGTTTTAGACATACTTTCTCATTTCCCCTTTCTCACTATTTGCATTATTCTACATGCAACCATCCAGTTTGACCAGCACCATTTGTTGAAGATGCTATCTTTTTATTTCTAGTGTGTATTTCTGGCCTCTTTATAAAAATCAGATGCATGGCTAAAGGAAACAGAGGGGGTAGGATACAGTCTTAGGAAGAAGGAACTATTGACTTATGACAGTCAGAAGGAACTTGCATGACATTCATTATCTTAAGTGAGACCCAAGAAACACAACAAAAACAAATATGTGTTCTGAAATATATGTAGGGGCCAAAAGTATTTAATCACACAGAAACAGACTATAAAAGCTGTTACCATAGATCATGTTGGGGAAAATGAAGAGATGTAGGTCAAAGTTTCAGTTACAAGATAAATCCTGAGGTCTATTGTACCAAATACTTACCATAGTTAAAAATAATGTTATGTGTACTTTGAATTAAGAACAAACATTTTTTTTGAGACACAGTTTCTCTGTGTAGCCCTGGCTATTGTGGAACTCACTCTGTAGACCAGGCTGGCCTCAAACTCAGAAATCTGCCTGCCTTTGTTATCCAAGAGCTGGGATTAAAGGTGTTCACCACCACTGCCAAGCAAGAACAAATATTTTTATTGCTAAAACATTTTTATCCTTTTATATTTATTTTTCAGTTTGCATTCAAAATATTGGACTTCATGGAGGCATTTTATAAATAAATGCCTTTATCATATTTGGGCTTTAAGATGTTGTCCTTGTTACACTTACCCATCCTGATTTCCCTCTTCTTACTCACTACAGATGCTATATACAAGAATTTTGGCATCTGTGTTAGTAGGGGAAATTGGTCTGTAATACTTTAATTTTTGGGTCTTTGTGTAGTTTAGGTATCAAGGTAAATGTGAACTTGTAAAACAAACTGATTAATGTTCCTTCTGTTTCTATTTAGTGGAGTAATTTGAGGAGTATTGACACGAACTCTTCCTTAAAAGTCTGGTAGAATTCTGAGCTAAGACTATCTGGCCTTGGGCTGTTTTAGTATGGGTGCCTTTTAAATGAGTGCTCTAGTTCACAGGGGTTATAGGTCTGTTGAAATTGCTTATTTAGTCTTGATTTAAATTTGGTAACTAGTACATGACAAGAAAATTACTCATTTCTTTTAGATTTTCCAATTTGGTGGAGTATAGGTTTTAAAGCATGTCCTGGATTTCCTTTCTGATGTCTGTTGTTATGCCCCACAGCTTTTCATTTTTAATTTTGTTAATTTATATCTCCCCCCCCTTTGTTTTTTGGTTAATTTGGACAAGGGTGTGCCACTTAGTGATGTTCTCAAATACCAACTCTTTTTTTCATTGATTCTTTTATATTTTGTTTGTTTTATTGATTTCAAACCTGAGTTTGATAATTTTTGTGTCATCTACTTCTTTCATGGAATTATTTCTTCTTTTTCTAGAGTTTTCAGGTGTGCCATTGTTACTCATAAAATATCTCCCCAATTTCTTTACTTTGTGCTATGAACTTGCTTCTTAGAACCACCTTCTTTGTGTCCCATAAATGTGTTTCACTTAGTTCTAGGAAGGATTATATTTCTTAATTTCTCTCTTGATCCATTTTCATTCATTAGTGAGTTGTTCAGTTCTGTGAATTTGTAAGTTTTCTGTTGTTTTTTATTATCGTTGATATCCATTCTTAATCTGTTGTCATTAGACAAGAGCCAGGGTGTTATTTCTGTTTTCTTGTATCTGTTGAGACTTCCTTTGTGTACAGGTATGAGGCCAGTTTTATAGAAAGTTCCACGAGCTGCTGAGATGAAGATATATTCTTTTGTATTTGGTTGGAATTTTCTGTTAACTTCATTTAGTTGATTATACGATTTAACTCCAGCATTTCTATGTTTAGTTGTTGTCTGGAGGACCTGTCTATTCGAGTGAGTGGATTATTGAAGTCTCCTACTATCATTGTTTGAGGATCAATATGTGATTGAAACTGTGGTAGTGTTGCTTTTTATGAACTTGGGTGCACTTGTATTTCATACATAGATGTTTAGAATTGCAACATCTTCTTGGTGGATTTGATGAGTACATAGTATCCTTCCCTATCTCTTGGGATTAGTTTTGTTCTGAAGTCTATTTTGTCAGATATTAAAATGGCTATATCAGTTTGTTCCTTAGGTTCTTAGCTTGCAATATCTTTTCTGCCCTTTTAGCCTGAGGTAATGTCTATCCTAGATATTATTTTTACATTCATTGTGCTAATCTGTATATTTTTATTGGTGGAATTGAGACCACTGATGGTGAGAGATATCAATAAGCAATTTTTATTGATTCCTGTTATTTTGTTGTTGTAATTGGGTTTTACTCCCTCTTTTGATTTGGTGGTCTGAGATTACTTACTCCTTGTATTTTCTTGAGTGTGATTAACCAGTTCAGGTTGAAGTTTTCCTTATAGTGCCATTTGTAGGGCTTGGTTTGTAGGTAGAAACTGCTTAAATTTGGATTTGGTATGGGATGTCTTTGTTTCTCCATCTGTTGTGATGTTGTGATGCTTGCTGGTGATAGTAAGCTTGGCTGAGGGCCCCGCCTTCTAATAGTGCCACTCCCTGAACCAAGCATAGACAAACCACCACAGTGAGTTTTACTCTCTGTTCTATTCTTCAATTTCTGTTCTCTAGTATTATTTACAATAGCAGCTTAGACAGAATGAGTAGTTATTGAGATAATTTTCAGTAATAGTCGATAATACAATAACCTGATGTGACAATAATGAAATTATAAAATGTGGGGCTTTCACAGGACACTTAAAAGATAAAGGGGACAAAGTGGTTACATGTTTAGAGTTTGAAATGGAAAGCCCTCAGGTTGTGGCTCAACAAGAAAGGGATGCCCAAAATTCTGAGAAAGCACAGACATTTCTCTCTCTCTCTCTCTCTCTTTTTTTTTGCTATACTTTGTCACACACAAAATTTTATTTAAAAAGCATTATGAAATTAAATGTTGACCCTAAAAGTATACAACACCTAGAAATAAGTTGTAGGCCATCTCTGTGGCCAATTTTTCTAGATTTTTCTAGATCTGATAAAAGCATGGGTTATAACAGAAGAAATAGATTCACATTGTCAAGATCACATCTGTCTCCCTCAAGGGACAGTGTTAAAAGAATGAGAAACCAAGGTACAGAAAAGCTATTTTGAAATCATACACCGGGTATAAGTTATAAAATTTCTCAATTTGCCCATAATTTACATCTCAGTCCTCTATGAATTTTGCTCAACTTTCACAGTCAGCGGCAGAGTTGGAAAAATGTTCTTATTTCATATTTCCCAGAACCTTACAAGCATACACATAGCCCACAAATCACCTGTGCTGCACTAGAACTGAATTTCTGTTCATATCTGGAAGCAAATAACCACGGCTGCCACAAGATGCCAGAAATTGTGATAAGTAAAGATATATAAAATATTATTCATTAGTCAGGAAACAACCACAGTTCATGCCAATCTTCAAATCTTGCCACACCACATTATCATTTGTATGAAAATAAATACCCTCCCATTTACTGTAGCACATAGTTCATTTATGAATTTTGTCAGCTGGACTCTCCATCCAGATGAGCTAAATAATTATATTTCATGTAATTCTCTGCAAATAACCATTTAAAATTCTAATTTTAAAAGAGGATTTTAAAACATTATTTTGCATACTGTATCTTTGTGCTTGTTAGTTTTGTCAACTTTTTAGTCAGTTGGGAAGAGGGAAGCATAATTGATAAACCGCTTCCATCAGATTGGTCTATGAGTCTGTGTGTTTTGGGAGGCATTTTCTTGATCTATGCTTGATGTGTAATGGTGCTCCAAACTATGGGCAGTGCCATCCTGAGAGGGTGGTCCTAGTTTATATAAGAAAGCAAGATGTGCTCTTCTTGTAAGCAGCCAGAGGTGAAGATGGAACGGTACTCTTTTGACCCAGAGAACCCCACAAAAATCATGCAAATCAAGAGGTTCAAACCATCATGTTCACTTTAAGAACACCTGGGAAACTGCCCAAGCCATCAAGGGTATGTGTATCTGCAAAGCCACGAAGTACCTGAAGGATGATGTCACTTTAAAGAAGCAGTGTGTGCCATTCCGGCGGTGTAATGGTGGAGTCGGTCGGTGTGCCCAGTGGCGCTGGACATAGAGACAGTGGCCAAAGTGCTGAAATTTTGCTGCACATGCTTAAAAAAATGCAGAGAATGATGCTGAAGTTAAGGGTTTAGACGTGGATTCTCTAGTCGTTGAACACATCCAGGTGAACAAGGCACCCGAGATGCGCTGATGAACCTACAGAGCCCATGGCTGGATTAACCCACACATGAGTTCCCCCTGCCACATTGAGATGATCTTCACTGAGAAGGAACAGATTGTTTCAAAGCCCAAAGAGGAGGTTGCACAGAACAACAAGATATCCCAGAAGAAACAAGAAATACAAACTGGCATGGGAATAAATTCAGCATGAAATAAATGCAGATAAAGTTAAAAAATAAAGCAAGATGGCCAGGCATTAATCTCACTCAAGAGGCAGTGGAAAGGGGATGCCTTGCAAGTTCAAGGCCAGCCTGGTCTACATAGTTAGTTCTAGGTCAGCCAGGGCTACATAATGAATTTTTTTGTGTGTAAAAATAGAGAGAAAGCAAGCTGAGCAAGCCATGGATAGTCATATAGGTAGCAGCACTCATCCTCGTCTCTGTAGCAGTTTCTCTCTCCAGGTTCCTGCCTTGGGTTCCTGTTTTGTTTCCCCACATGGTAGACAGTGATATAGGAGTGTAAGCCAAACAAATCCTTTCTTCCCCAAGTTGCTTTTGGCCATGGGTTTTATTGCAGGAATAGCGATGCAAAGTAGGAGGGTGCTAAAAATAACTGGAAGTGCTTCTGTGGCCCATGGGCAAGCCCGTTGTGCAGTTTCTTATTTAGGGATTATTGTGGGTTGTATCAGCCCTGGGCAGGCGTTTCCTGGATCCTACAGGAAAGCTACTGAGCAAGCCAGGAGAGCAATCTATTAAGCAGCATTCCTACATGCTGTGCATCAGTTTCTGCTTCTGGGGTTCTGTCTCGACTTGCTGCCCAGGCTTCCTTAGATGATGGACTACAAAGTTCAATATGAAATAAAATCCTTTCCTCTTCAGGTTGCTTTTGGCCATGGTGTTTTATCGCAGCAATGGAACCACGAAGACAGCTTCCTTATAATGTATTAGCAGGTTTATTTAAAAATGGCATATAAATGCATCTGAAAGTAATCACTGTCAAATGGGGTTTATTAATATGTATTTCATCCCTTTGAAGTATTCAATGCTGTAATTTTTAATCTACTCACAGAATTGCACAAACAACTACTATCAATTTTTAAGTACAAAAATAAAATTTCAGAGCCAATTATAATTGTCAGTTGCCTGTTTCTTGTGTACTACCTATCCTCCTATGAATTCATGTTCAACTTTTTTGGTCTTTCGATATTTGATTATCTTTTTTATTGTGATTACTGTTGTTTTATTACTATTCCTATTATTCCTATTATTAATTTTCTCAAAGATCTTGATCACAGTTTCTCCTCTATCATCTCCTCCCAGTCCCTCCCTGCACCTGTTTTCACCCCCCAGATCCACTGCTCCTCCTGTTTACCTGTTCAGGAAAGAGCAGTCCTCTCAATGATATCAACTGAACCGGGTATAACAAAATTTAATAAGACTGGAACAAATTCTAATACTAAAACTGGATGAGACATCCCAGTAAGGGGAAAATGGTCCCAAGAGCAGATAAAAGAGGCAGAGATACCACTTTATTGTGACCAACACCCGGAAGCTGCTTTCTCCTCTTTTCTTCTATGCATTCCATTATTGTTCTATTATACATATGAGTGAAATCATTCATTATTTACTTTTATGTGTATATGTGACCATGTGTGGTGGGGTGGGGTGGGGTGGAGATTAATACTTTTGGAAACCAGAGGTAGAGTTAGGTTGTCTTTTTTTTTTTTTTTTTTTTTTACCACCTTTATTTTTGAGACTGATTCTCTCATTGAACCTGAAATTCATGGCTTTTGGCAGATAACTTGCCTCCAAGTCCACCTGTCTGTGTTTCCTCAGTCCTGGGATCACAGGTATTCAGCACACAGGAATTTTCCATGCAGCCTGGGGATCAAACTCAGGTCCTCATGCTTGTGTGGCAGGTTCATGGCAGGTTCTTTACTAATGGAATGTTGCCCCCAACCCTTGAGCCCCAGAGCTGTTTTCCTGACATTGCTCACCCAGGAACAAAATTGACAACAGCCTCTCAAGGGAAATGACACAGAAGTGACAGTGCAGTCTTGGGGTTATTGTGTGTTTGTTTGAGACACAATTCTGCTATGCAGCCCAGGCTGATCTCAAACTCACCATCCTCCTGTTTCAGCTTCCTGAGTTCCTCAGCATGGTTATGTCCCCCACCATGACCTGTTAGAAGTAATTTTTAATTTTCAAAATTTGAATTATTTTCCAAAGTGTCAGAAATGGAATAACCCACAAAATTATTTCTTAAATTTCTCATAGAATATGTTTATATTTATATTTAGTTTTAACTGTTTTGTCTTTGTGAGATTAATGTAAAAGATTTGTTTTATATATATTTCTTCAGAACTAATTGAAAAATAAGATGTGAATGACAGTGAGATCAGTTTTATCCCTGGTAATCTAGAACCAAAACCCTTTAAAATACTTTACTCTGCCAAAACTAGACAGATTTACTAAAACAGCCTCTTGAGTTTGCTGGAAAATCAATGCCTTCACCAAATTCCAGCACAGGATAGGTCTACATTAATTTATGGCCTAGAAAAACCAGAGTTAATAAGGCCTGCCAATCATTCTCCAGAGGAAAGGGAAGGCTACAGAGAGATAAAATCAAGAGTATTACTCTCAAGTCAGACTATTCTTCCACAAACAAGGTGTTGGGAAAGTAGTTGATTTATTATTATTATTATTATTATTATTATTATTATTATTATAATCATTTTTATAGCCCAGTCATTATCCCCCTCCCAGTCCACCTTCAGACAGTTCGTCATCCCATTCCTCCCCCCACCTCTCTAAGACGATGTCCTCACCACTGCCAGGCCTCCCTACTCCCTGGGGCCTCAAGTCTCTCAAGGGTTAGGTGTGTCTTCTCTCACTGAGGCCTCTGCTGTATGTGTCCAGGGCCTCATATCAGCTGGTGTGTGCTGCCTGGTTGGTGGTCCAGTGTCTGAGAGATCTCAGGGGTCCAGGTTAATCGAGACTGCTGGTCCTCCTACAGAGTCACCCTCCTCCTCAGCTTCTTCCAGCTTTTCCCTAATTCAACCACAGGGGTCCCTGGGTTTATACCATTGGTTGAGTGTGCGTATCTGCATCTGTCTCATACTTTCCATTCCAATACTCCTCCAGACCTTTGCTCTTTGAACATATGTGACTTACTTACCCGCGAATTAACCTGATAAGAAAGCAAAAGTACAGTTAGATTCTGTCACTGGATCTTATTGGAGATAGCTTTCTTTCTGCATATTTGAACTTTTACCTTGCTTTTTGAGTGTTTTTTATTTCTGTCAGTAGACTCATGAGTTGAGTGAACTGTTTGGTCTCTGTGCTCTCTCCTAAGCTAGGTTGCTTGGATACATGTGAGCTAGACGTCCATTCACAAACGTAGCCTCGTGCTCTCTAGATAGAATATTGCACCATGTGTTTGCTCCAAGTTTTGTTTTTATCATACAAAGTTTATCGTATGTTGTTCAGTAGCATGTGCCAGAGATTCTAACAATATTAGATCACATGAAATGACAGCAATATGGAGATGTCCCAAATATGGGTGACATCTCTGTCCCCTTTATAAATTCCAAATGAAGGAATCAATTCCAAGGACATTAGCAAAACCCAATTTTGCTCTTGTTCCAAAGTTAATTAAAACCCTAAAAGCACACATCATGTTTACTTGCTTTCTCTAATGTTGCCAAAGTGGTCCAAATTCTTGGATTCCACTGATTTAACTTAGATGCTACATTCTGGATCACATTTTACTGGAGTTGGTATAGTGATTTCAGCGGCTCAGAAATCGTAGATGTCGAGGGACACCTTTCTCAAAAGCCTGTCTTTCTCACAGGCAAGTAAAGAGCAGAACTTAAGAGATTTGGTTTAGATAATATTCATTCATTTAATTTATTTAATAGATGTTTACTGGGCATGTTTTTGAAAATAAATTTACAGATTTTAAGATAGTTGTCCAGAGTCAAGCTATTATCTCAGATCACAATAGAAGGTGTTTGCAAAGCCTATAGTAACAACTGTAAGGTATTTGATGAAAGAGGACGTGATGGTTATCTAGTCACCTTGGATAGACTGAGAATCAGTTAAGAAACAAACCTCTGGATATGCCTGTGAGAGCAATCATCTGTATAAGTGAACTGATGTCTGAAGAGCCACCCTTACTATGGGCACCACCATTTTCAGGGTGTGGAGTCCAGAATGACTTAAAAGGACAGTGAGGGGTGAGCATCAGAATTCATCTCTTTTCTTCCTCACTGCAGACTCAGTGTGACTAGCTGCCTCAAGCTCCCATTGCCTTAACCTCTCTGCCAAGATAGAACTAAGAGCAAAAGTAGACCTTCCATTGCTTTTTTCGGGAATTTTGGCAGAGTAACATATAGCATCTAATACAGAAGGGTGCATGAACACAACTTCAGCTTCACTATTACTAAAGATGGAATGTGGAATCTTGAGTGCTAGAGGGAAAAAATTTCATTTCCATGGATCCATTATGGAGCCATATTATGCAAACATCTGTGGATTAGTTAAGAAGGCCTATTTATCAATGTATAACCTTATTTTCTTTGGCTAATTTGGATAAATATTCCAATAAAATAATTTGTAGAGTCAGTGAAGGCAGGCAAATTATTTTGTTTATTGTTATTATGTGTATGGGAGGCATGCGTGATCTGTGGTGTGCATGTAGAGGTCAGCATATAACTTTCCCAATTCTTTTATCTCTTTCTGCAGTGGAATATGGGCAAAGAATTCGATTCATAAGGCTTTACAGCAAGGGTTTTAACCAAGTGAGTTATCTTGCCCACTCCTGGCTGATTTCTGATCTTAGAAATCTTTCAGTCTTTCATCACTCTATATGATATGCTGTTACTTACAGGTTTTCCTTAGATTCCTTATCACAATGAGGAAATTATTTTCAACTCTCATATTGCTTTTTTAAGGCAAAATGAATTAATCACATTACAGTTCTATATCTCAAAAGTATGATATGTGTCTTACTGTACTAAATAAAGGTGTTACAGTATTTCGTTCTCTTCTGTAGACTAGATGGAAAATCAGTTTCCTGTCATTTCCTGAATTCTTATTTAGCTTCTCCTTCCTTCATTTCCCAGGCAGTAATAACAGGTGGAGTCTTTGTTACATTGCATCACTCCAACCAACTTTGCTCTTTTAATCTTTTTGTGTCAGATTCATTAAGATCCAGTGAAGAAGTAGAAATTGTACATATTTCACTATATACATATGCATGATTAAATGAATATTCACCTATTTATGGCATCTAATATTCACTAATCTGTGTGTTGATAACATTAAGATCTGAGCAGTTAATGGTTTTAAGGCATATAATACATTATATAACTGTTGTTACCACATTATCAGCCAATCTGCTGTATGCATATATCCTGTATATCTGAAAAGTCGTGACATGTGAGAAAGAAATTACATCTGCATGCCTTGCCTTCAGCCCTCACAACCACCATTCTCTTTTGCTACAGGTTCAACCTTAAACAAAACTCCTCACTGCATATATTGCAGTATTTGTTTTGCCACACTTCACTTTTTTTACATAGTGTGACGGCCAAGCCAACAGATTCATCTGTTATTTTAAAAGATTTTCTCCCTTTTAAAAAGAATGAATAGTATCAATTTTTTTTGTTATGGCTGATGGCCATAAGGATACGCAAACTCTCTATCTCTCTTCCCCTCTCCCTCTCTCCCTCTCTCCTTCTCTCTCTCTCTCTCTCTCCCTCCCTCTCTCCCTCTCTCCCTTCCTCTCTCTCTCCCTCTCTCCCTTCCTCTCTCTCTCCCTCTCTCTCTCCCCCTCCCTCCTTCCCTCCCTCCCCCCCTCTCTCTCTCTCTCTGTCTGTCTGTCTGTTGCTATCCCACTCCCACACACTCCCACACATACAAACACTTTCTCTCACATGCTCTTTCACACACATGGGCTCTCACACACACTCTCTTCCACACATTCTCTTACATACACACAATACTCTCACTTTCTCTCTTACACACTCACTCACACACTCACGTTCACTCACATGCACTCATTCTCTCACACACTCTCTCACACACTCTCACACACTTTCTTTCACCCACACTCACTCACTCTCTCTCATACACACTCTCACTCACACTCTCTCACTCAGACACACATATTTACTCTCTCACACACACTCACTTTCTCTCAAACACAAAACTTTCTCACATACACACCATACATACTCACTCTCTCACACTCACTTTCTCTTACACACACACATTCACTATCTCTCTCACACACATTCATTCTCTCTCACACATACACCATACACACACTCACTCTCACAAACACATTTATTCTCTCTTATACACACATTCGTTCTCTCACACACAAACCATACACACACTCAGTCTCTCACATACATTCATTCTCTCTCAGACACATACATTCATTCTCTCTCAGACACACACATTCATTCTCTCTCTCTTCTTTCTCCCCCACACTCTCTTACACACACATTCATTCTCTCTCACACACTCTCACTCTTCTTTCTCCCCCACACTCTCTTACACACACATTCATTCTCTCTCACACACTCTCACTCTTCTTTCTCCCCCACACTCTCTTACACACACATTCATTCTCTCTCTCACACACTCTCACTCTTCTTTCTCCCCCACACTCTCTTACACACACATTCATTCTCTCTCACACACACTCTCACTCTTCTTTCTCCCCCACACTGTCTTACACACTCATTCATTCTCTCTCACACACACTCTCACTCTTCTTTCTCCCCCACACTCTCTTACACACACATTCATTCTCTCTCACACACACTCTCACTCTTCTTTCTCCCCCACACTCTCTTACACACACATTCATTCTCTCTCTCACACACTCTCACTCTTCTTTCTCCCCCACACTCTCTTACACACACATTCATTCTCTCACACACTCTCACTCTTCTTTCTCCCCCACACTCTCTTACACACACATTCATTCTCTCTCACACACTCTCACTCTTCTTTCTCCCCCCACACTCTCTTACACACACATTCATTCTCTCTCACACACTCTCACTCTTCTTTCTCCCCCACACTCTCTTACACACACATTCATTCTCTCTCTCACATACTCTCACTCTTCTTTCTCCCCCACACTCTCTTACACACACATTCATTCTCTCTCTCACACACACTCTCACTCTTCTTTCTCCCCCACACTCTCTTACACACACATTCATTCTCTCTCTCACACACACTCTCACTCTTCTTTCTCCTCCACACTCTCTTACACACACATTCATTCTCTCTCTCACACACATTCTCTCTCTTACACACACCACATCATATTTTCACTATCTACTCATCTTTTGAGAAACTCCTTTCTTTAAAACAAAATATTTTTAGAATGATTATTTTATTTTGAATGCAAGTTTTGCTTGCATGTAGGTATGTGCTTCATGTGCACCCCCCCCCCCCCCCCGTGTCTGGTTCCTGCAGAAGCCAGAGGAGGGCATCAGATCCCCTGGAACTAGAGCTATGGGTGGTTGTAAACCATTACGTGGTTACTGGAAATCAAATCTGGTTCCTCTACAAGAGCAACCAGGGCTCTAAACATCTGAGCATCTCCTTTGAGATACACTGAAGTTTATTGTTTGGTATAATTCAGTGAATATAAGCATGTAGATATCTATCTCCTTGAGATAGTGATTTTATTTTCCTTGGCCATTCACCCAGACATAGGTTTGCTAGCTCATATGGTAATCTGTTTTCAGTTATTTAGGATCCTTATAAACATTTTCAAAGTGGACATGCTAAAGGTTTTCTTTCCTTCATACTCATATCACCTCTTGTCTTTTGGTTTGTAACTAACCTATGCTATATGTTGCTAAATGCTTGTTTTAAGTTCTCATTGACTTAATGATGATAAACCATGCTGTTGAGTTTATGTCTCTCTCTCTCTCTCTCTCTCTCTCTCTCTCTCTCTCTCTCTCTCTCTGTGTGTGTGTGTGTGTGTATGTGTGTGTGTGTGTGTGTGTGTGTGTATGCCAGTTGGCAATTTCTGTATCTTTATTTTTTTTTTTTGAGAAATGCATATACAGGTACTCTGACCAAGTTCCTTTATCTCTCTTTATGTTTTAGATACTAACCCTTACCAGAACTCTTTTGATTATTTCTATTTGTGTATATTACTGAATTGTGCTGCATTTGATTTTAATCTCTAAAGGGTGTTGGAAATCATTAGATTGTTTTTTTCCTACCCTGTGTTTTTTGTTTTTCCTTCTAGTCCGTTAATGGTTATATTGCATTGCTCTTTTAAAATTCCTTTTTAATTAATTATTTTATTTATTTAGTTGAAATAACTTGACTTCCTAGGATAAATCCAGCTGGTCTTGGTATTGAGAACTAAGTTACAAAGAGTCTGCTGTTTTGACTTGCAGTTTATATTTTTTCATGCATTGGCACCTCACAGTAGGAACGGTATGGTGGACCAAAACTGTTCCCTTAATTACAAGGACATAAAAAGCAGAGGAAGAGGAAGAGCTAGGTCCTATTACAGCCTTCAAAGGCATGTGTCCAATGTCCTAAGTACCTTCTATATGTACACTATTCCTAGCTTTCCACTACTTTCAAGCCATTCCAAGATAGGGCCTAAGTTTTAATATATGGACTTTTGGAAAACATTACATATCCAAACATAATCTTGTACAGTTTCTATGTATCTTGAGAATTTTCACATTTATAAAGGACTGGTATATCATTTTCATTTCATTTGTAATTTTTTCTGGCTTTAGGATTGCTGTGACAATGGCCTCATTACATGTATAATGAAGAATTTTCGTTTTGATAAATACTATTTATAAAAACAGCAATTTTAAAAAAGATAAATCTTACTATTTTTAAAAACACATTTTAATCTATATACATAGTCAAAAATTTATTAATTGATCAGATCTCATTACAGATGGTTGTGAGTCACCATGTGGTTGCTGGGATTTGAATTCAGAACCTTCAGAAGAGCAGTCAGTGCTCTGAACCACTGAGCCATCTCTCCAGCACCCTATTATATATTCTTTTTTAAATTTTCTACATTCTTTGTTTACATTTGAAATGATTTCCCCTTTCCCAGTTCCCCTCCTCCCCATAAGTCCCATAAGCCCTCATCCCTCTGCCCGTTCTCCAATCAACCCCCTCCTTTTTCTCTGTCATAGTACTCCCCTACAATGCTGGATCAAGCCTGTCCAGGACCAGGGACCTCTCCTTCCTTCTTCCTGGGAATGATTTGATATGTGAGTTGTGTCTTCGGTATTCAGAGCTTCTGGTCTAATATCCACTTATCAATGACTGCATTCCATGTGTAATCTTTTGTGATTGTGTTACCTCATTTAGGATGATATTTTCCAGTTCCAACCATTTGCCTAGGACTTTCATGAATTCATTGTTTCTAATTGCTGAGTAGTACTCCATTGTGTAAATATAGCACATTTTCTGTATCCTTTCCTCCATTGAGGGACATCTGGGTTCTTTCCAGCTTCTGGCTATTATAAATAAGGCTTCTATGAACATGATGGAGCATGTGTCCTTACTGCATGCCGCCCAGCACTCTGGGGGTCAGAGGCAGGCGGATTTCTGAGTTCCAGGCCAGCCTGGTCTACAGAGTGAGCTCCAGGACAGCCAGGGCTACACAGAGAAACCCTGTCTCAAAAAAAAAAAAAACCCCACAAAAAACCTATTATATATTCTTAAAGAGATGATAGGATGCATATGTCTCCTGCCTTACAACTGGTTTTGGTGGGTTTTTTGGACAGTGCATGAATAATATATACTCATAAAAATTATACTTTACATTTTGAATTTTTAGCTTCTAGGATAGTATTATAAGGCACCATCCTTTCAGTGCTGGAAAGTAGCAGGTACATATCAGGTAGAGCCGGTGTGCTACAGGGGCTTGTGTTGCTAAGCTACAATGTGTAGTAAATAAGCGACATGAAATGTACATCTGAATTACAATATTCCCAGGTTCCACCAGTTTTAACAGGACAATAATTCCATCACTCTCAGTGAAGCATCTCTATATATGTGCATTAAAATGATTACTCTAGTGAGACAAATTAATACACATCATCTCATTTAATAACCTATTTTTCTTCACTGTAGTAAGGACAATTAGTGATAGTCTATACATTTCACAAACGATACTGAAAACACTATTATTAATTGCAGTTGACATGGTGGACATGAGATTTTAAACCTTGGTATCTGCTTTTGAGTTCCATGTTATCTCCCACTTCCTTCCTCTATCCTAACTCTGTAACCAGTTTTACCCTGTGTTCCTTGCTAGTAACCTATTGTGTGTTCTTGTTTTCATTCCATTGGTTTTTGTTTCTCATACTCATTAAAATAACAAAACAAAACAAAACAAAACAACGACCACTGAAGCTAATGTAGGAAGTTCAGCTCTTTTCTTTCCCTTCCCAGGGAAATTGGATGTTGTTTCATCCATAGGATGAATGGGAGATATATGCATGCTATCATCTTATTGTAGTGAATTGTTGCTGTTGTGAATTGTGTTTGATTGTTTATTGACTTTTTATTGTTTATTTTGAAAAAGGGTAATGCATTATGTGATAATGTCAGTGAAGTTTTTTTCTACAGGCCTTTTAAGGGAGGTTTGTGGTATGACAATCTTTAAAACTGTTTAAAGTCAATGACTAGATATAAAAGAAAAGGAAAAGGAAAAGCAGGGTAAGGATTCTTCTCATAGTCATTGTCCACTGGCTCTAAGCTGTACTCCTCCATTTATTCAAGTTCTCGAGAACTCGACCTTAAGTTTTGCTACTTGAATACCTGCAGCCGTATGATCAAGCAGAAGGAATGACTTGAGTCTGACCTTTGTGTGACTGTTAGTGTGACTGTGAGTGTGTGTGTGTGTGTGAGAGAGAGAGAGAGAGAGAGAGAGAGAGAGAGAGAGAGAGAGAGAGAGAGAGAGATTGAGAGAGACACACGGAGACGGAGACGGAGACAGAGAGATGTAAAGGGGCATCTTCTAGGGTCTCAGGTAAAAGCAGTGAAAGCACGTTACTTTTTTCAGTCTTCACTTGCTTATTCTCTTCCTCTGTCTTTTTCTTTGCCCCATCTCCTTGGGGATGGGGTCTGGTATTTAAGTCTGTTGGGATATTTTATAATGATTTTTTATGTGTATTGGTGTTTTGCATTTACATATGTCTATGTACCACATGTGTGTAGTACCTGCAAAAGCCACAGGAGGGCACCAGAAGCCCTGGAACAAGTTACACATGGTTGTAAGCCATTGTGTCTGCTAGAAACCAAATCCTGGGTCCTGGGTCCTCTACAAGTGCAACAGGGGCTCATAGCCCTTAACTATCTCTTCGTCTACATCCATTACTTTTTTTTTTCACTAATCAGTAAGTTGTTTATGTGTTTAATGCTGCCGGGAAATGTCACTAGGGGGCCTATTGAATCCTAAAGCTCTAAGGGAGGGAATCAAAAGCAAATCCATAGCACTTGGCAGGCAGAGGCAGAGGCAGAGGCAGAGGCAGGCGGATTTCTGAGTTTGAGGTCAGCCTGGTCTACAGAATGAGTTCCAGGACAGCCAGGGCTACACAGAGAAACCCTGTCCTAGAAGAAGAAGAAGGAGGAGGAGGAGGAGGAGGAGGAGGAGGAGGAGGAGGAGGAGGAGGAGGAGGAGGAGGAGGAGGAGGAGGAGGAGGAGGAAGAGGAGGAGGAGGAGGAGGAGGAGGAGAGGGGGGGGGAGGAGGAGGGGGAGGAGGAGGAGGAGGAAGAAAGAAAATAAGAAAAAAAGAGCAGAGAATGAAATGTCCAACCTTACGTCTCTCTCATAAAGAATAGCAACTTCAGTGGCATTCTACTAGTATTATCAGGCATGTGCACTGACATCTCAAGGTCAGCTCTAACCTGGGAATTAAGGGACAGTAAACAAGTAAGTAAAAATGTGTCTGCCATGATGTAGCAGCTTTTTTCCTTATGGACATCCTTGGTGGTAATATACAGATGCTGCATATCTATTAATTATGTTTTACTTTTAAAAAGCCTCCACAAAATGACTACCTTAACCATTTTCAAATGTAGAGTTCATTATTGTGAAGTACATCCATGCTGTGAAACACATCTCCAGAAAATTTTAATCTGGCTAAAGTGTAATTCTGTACCTATTTATAAAAATGGCTTGGCTCAGCCCGTAAAAGGTACTTGCCTCAGGCCTGGTGAACTCAGTTGCATTGGCAGGTTCCACATAGTGGGTGGGGGTAACTCAAATCCAGCACGTTGTCTTCTGACCTCCACATACATGCTGTGACACATGGGTGGTGACTGTCCCTGCCCCCCTCCAAGCCCAACGGAAAATCAAAACATAAAATGCAAGAAACAAATAAAAGAAACAACCATATGTCCCATTCCCCACCTCACCTTCATGCTACTCTTCACCTGTGAAGATGACTCCTTTAGAAAGCACATATATGGGTAGAATCCTACTCTGTTTTACTTCGTCTTGAAATCCATCATACCTTTTTGGCATGTGACAGGGGTGTCTTCTTTTTAAGGTTGAACAATGTTCTATTGTACACAGGTAATATTTGCCAGCATTATTTTACAGTATATTCCTTGTATTTACTAAAAAAGTTAAGTGCTGAATGGTGTCAGATGAGTGCTTCAGGGGATAGTTCCCAAGTCACTGCATTGCTGCCTAAGCGGGTCCTTGCTTATGACGGCCTGGGGACTTCCTTGAGACAAGTGGAGGTAGAAGAGGAAGTGATGATCCTAACTCTGTGTAGACCAAGGCTAATGTTTGATTGGGCCTCATATCTTATCAAAAATTAAAGGTTAAAAAAAGAAATAAACATTTAAACCAGAAAAATCAAAAGAGAGAAGATGTATATACTGTGTGTGTTTTGACGAAAGCACAGTTTGTATTTTGGCCATTGCATACTCAGGCATATTGAAATTGCATTAATTTATTTTTACTTTATAAGTAGTTTTTTTAAACTTTAGTCAAACTTAATAAAACATTGCTTTTGCCAGTTTTTTTTTATTCTTTTGGGCTAATTACAATGGCCCTGGTGGTTGCACAAATTTTACCAATGGTAATCATAGTAGTATCAGTCTTTCCTGCTTATTTCTTAACACTACTTTGGTCTGTGGGGATGTCATTGAGCAAACTACTATGAGCTCCATACCTGTTCCTTTTAAACAATATGGTCTAGAGCAGTGATTCTTAACCTGTTGTTCTTAATACTTTTGGGGGTTGCATATTAGATATTCTGTATATCAGATATTATAATATATAACAGTAGCAAAATTGCATTAATGAAATAACTTTATGGTTTGGGGTCACCACAACATGAGGAACTGTATTAAAGAGTTTCAGCATTAGGAACATTGAAAACCACTGGACTAGAGAGAATTTTCACTGGAATATGACTGCTTCCATATGTAATCTCACTAGAAACTAATTTAAAAGGACAAGAACAAACCTATATGTTTATGGAGCTAGAAAAAATGCATGTGGCTATTTTCATGCTTTGCTTTATATATTTATCTATATTCATTATCTAGATAAAGTTAAAATACTTTATAAGCCAGTTGTGGTGGTGCACACCTTTAATCCCAGTATTCAGCTGACAGAGACAGGTTAGTTTGAGAACAGCGTGGTGAGTTCTAGGACAGTAAGAACTAGATAAGAGAGTCTCTTGCTCAAAATCAAAAACAAAACAAAACAAAACAAATGATATAACTGATTATAAATGCTTATGAAAATAATTATAAAATGCTTATAAGAACTGGGTTAAAACTTGCTTCTTATTAATATCACAATTAAATGGGGTAGTTATAGGATTCTCATCAATTAATGAATATATATTCCTTGTTTACTGCTCTTGTTGGCAGCATGTTGGGAGAGTAGGGCCCTGAAAATGAGGTAGACTGAAGTCTCATGCAATAGCCAAATTTATTCAGTGTATCAGGCATTTTATACTCTGAGGGTTAATGAAGAATCACATGAGTAAGATGTTCAATCCAAAGGATAAACTCCACATGACAAAACTTGTTTTTCTGTAGAGACATACGAATAACAACAGTTGAGTTAAATTCACGTCTATCTACTACACAGGAGAGGAGTATGAAAACACATTTGAAGAACAAACCTGTGTTTACTGAGGTCACTATTTTATTGATCTCTTGGAGTTTTCTCATAAGCACTCACAATTCCCCTTCCATGACTCCATTCTTGAGCAGTGTTCTGACAGTTTCTTGAGACATTTGTCAACATAGATCTTTATATGATGTTAATATAAGAATGTATTAATGAATTTAGAGATTTGAGGGAATAGGTCTGAGGGGGTTACAAGATTAATTCTACATGTGTAATAGTAATATGTAGCTCGTGAGTTTATGTGTTCCTGTGAGTAAACATCATGACCAAAAGACTTGGGGAGGAAAGGGTTTACTTGGTTTATATTTCCTTGTCACAGTTCATTACTGAGGAAAGTCAGGGCAGGCATCCATGTTGGATCAGTGGTAGGAACCTTTGGGGAAATGCTGCCTCTGAGGTTTGTTTCCATGGCTTGCTAAGTCTGCTTTCTTATATACACTGGGAATACTTGCCTAGGAGTGGCACTGCCCATATTGGGATGGGCCTTTCCAAATTAATTAATTATAGAGACTTGCCTAGAGACCAGTCTGGTGGAGGCAATGCCTTCAATTGGGATTCCCTCTTCCTGTGTGTTTAGCTGAAAAAAATTAACCAGCATGTGTTACGTTTGTATGTGTATGAGGTGTCCATGTGTAAGTGTGGACTGTAAAGTTGTATTGTCCATTAAATATGGATGAGTTAGCATTTTAAGGTTTATATGGAATTTTCATTTCAAGTTCAGCTCTGAGGTAATAGACTATGTCAAAGGTTTGATTGCTGTCCTGAATCCCATAATCCTTTATATATATAAAACTAAAACAGCAAATGCATGACACCAGTGTGTGATCATGAGATGATTGGTTGTTTCCATTTAGGGGGAACATTTTATGCATTTTAACTGGATAGTTTTGAAAAGTTCCACTTATTATTTCAGTATAGAAACCCTTAAAAAAGTTTCCGATTTCCCACTGGTTGATAGATTGTGAGCATCCCCATTTGAGATGATAAGCTTGCTGGCAAGAGTTATTTTGATTTAATGTACCATGTACAATCAATATTTATGCCTTATTGATTAACAAAAATGACTGGTTAATATTCACATAGAAAAGGATCCAATGTGATTAAAAATTAGAAAATTATGCACTTTACAAAGGTTTATGTATATGCTTAGATGGATGAGAAGTAAAACGTCATTTTATTTTTTAGTCATGTGAATGTATGTCATATATGTTTAGGTACCTGTGGAGACCAAAAGATTACATTATATAACGAAGCTGAAGTTACAGATGGTTGTGAGCTGCCAAAAATGGATGTTGGCAACTGAACTTGGGTCCTCTGAAAAAGCAGCAAGTGCTCTTAACCACTGAGCCATCTCTCCCGCTCCAGGGACAAATTTTAATGTCCAGGTAAACATGTGTTTAACATGTATATAATGCTAGTGTTTTTACTATGCAGCTAGCTTAGAACTTACTCTGTAATACAGGCAGACTGGAATTTGTCATCGTCCTGCCTGTCTCTGAAATGCTAGGGTTATAGGTTTGCAACACCACACCTGGATTACTAGTTCATTACTAATAAGTTAAGGCTGCAGTACATATTATACACAGGATTACATTATAATTTATTAATACTTACATAGTACTTAAAAACAACTCGTGTGCTTCATATAGAAGAATCAGGTCATAGCTTAAGCATAATTTCAGCTTTTAGATGCTGCTGATGAAGCTTTTAGCTTCTCTGACTCCCATGGAGGTCATTTCTCACTCTTTTTTTTTTTTCATTTCTGAGAGCAAATGAACAAGCGCTCTTCATTTGATTAGATTGTTTTCAAATAGGCTCGTGAGTGGTATAAGAATCATAACAATAGGGACATAGAGGGACAACATTTGTCCATTAGTAACAAAGGGTATCATGGTTGGCTTCTGGTTCATTTAAATGTCATTTCAGCTACAAGAATTCACACTAACTATGGGATTAGTGGAGAGAAATATACTTCATTGTGTTCAGATTAGATAGCTATTGGACAGAAATGACTACAAGAAGAAAGACTGAGACTATAAGTGTGACTAATATACCCCCTTATTTCATAGGGATAGATTATAAGATAGTCTAAGATATAGGAAACAGCATTCTGACTTAACATGGGGAGACAAACTGTGAGAATCTGTGGGTACATATTTATTTGGATTCCCTAGATAAGGTCAATTTAAGAGGTATAGAATTAGAGGCAGGAAGCTTAGGCTCTCAGTTATTTTATAGTAGGGGTAACCCCATTTCCACTCCAGAGGGCCCAAATTCCTCCAAATAACATGGTCAGGACTGACATAGCAATAGCAAAAGCCTACTTCTCATACCAACTTCTTAGTTAACACACTTGCTGTGGTAAAACACATACTTTTTATTCTTGAAAGACATTGATTTTTCATTTCCCCATTTACAGTTTAATTCCATGTAGGAATTCTAGTATGTTCTGTACTAGATAATCTTTATCATCAGTTTTGCCTCATGTTTTGTAGACTTTTCTTGAGAACTGATTTATTAGTATTTTAGGATTAATTGGGGTTATTAGTGGTAGAACTTGGTTGTAGTATTATATTGAATTTTGGTGGGACCTTTTAGCTTTGATGTTTTTACAGAGGATATTAGAATTCTTTGGGTATTCTACACTAAGAGCTATTTGGTATCCTGAAACTTGCAGATCTTTTGTATTAATTTGTGATTTATTACTATTGAGTCTTTGAATTGTTTATCATTATGTGAGTAATTGTGAGATTTAAAGTGTTACCTTTAAAAACTGTGTTTTATTTCTGGTTTTAAATAGCTTTCAGAATTTCATGCAATGTATTTTAGTCATAGCCATTTCCAACTCCTCTCCGACTTCCCCATAACCTCCCTACTCACCCAACTTCCTATTTTGAGGGGGAGGTTACTTTGTTTTTTGTTTGTTATCTCCTCAAGTCCAATTTGTGCAGCTCAAATATTCTTGGGTACAAGGCTGGCCCTGGAGTGTGATTGGCCTATCAGAAATCAAACCCTCAAAACAAAATAAAACAAAGTAAATCAACCAAAACCTGATTTTCCTCTTCCTGGCAATGATTAGATTCCAATAGTTCCTTAACTAGAGGTGAAGATTCATGCATACCAACTCAAATTCTATAATGGGATATTTGTGTGATATGAGCTTATGAAGGTGTTGTGCATGCTACCGTAGTACTTTGTGTGTGTGTGTATGTGTGTGTGTGTGTGTGTAACATCTCTTATGTGTCTGGAAAACACTGTTTTCATATAGTCACTTGTTACCTCTGTCTCTTACAGTCTATTCTCCTCTTCCAAGATGATCTCAGAACATTGGGATGAGCAGTGTGATAAGGATGTTTATGTGTTTCTTTAAATTTTATTTAATTTAAACTTATCTTTATTACTTTTAATTATATGTAGGGCTGTGTATGTGCTTCTGGGTATGTCACCATGAGGACAAGTGCTTGAGCAGGACAGAGGTATCACACACCCTGGACATGGTATTGCAGCCAGTTGAGAGCCTCCTGATGTGGATGCTAGGACCAAACTCAGGTCTTCTACAATAGTAGCAAGTGCTGTTACACATTGAGCTATCTCCCCAGCCTTGTACACTACTGTTCCAGAGTTTCATACAAGCATGCAATGTGTATTGATCAAATTTTACCCCCTTTCCCTCCCCCATCCTCCTCACCACTTTCCCTCTGAATTTCATGCATTCTTATTTTTAATACACTGACTTCACTTACTACTGCTTGTATGGACGTCGATGCAGAACCACTTACAAGGGCATGAATAGGCTCTCAGGAGCAGTATCCCTGAAGAAAACTGATTGTTTCTCCCCAAGAAGCCATCAATCTCAATAGCTTCTCAGCCTGAATGGAACTTTAGGCACAGCTAGGATGACTGGTTTGATCTTATGCAGGGCTTGTGTATGCAGCCACAACCACTGAGAGGTCATGTGTGCAATAGTGCTATCATAACTGGCAAATAGTTTTTCACAGCATATATCCACTACCTCCAGCTCTTATAATCACTCTACTCTGTATTTTGATTTAGTGCCAATATTATAAATGACAGTCAGCAGTGAATAATTGTTGGTAAGGGTACTAAGTGATTAGAGATAGTTAGATATTATTACAAAGGTCACAAAATTTTAGAGTTAATTTAAAAATTCAATTTAAAGAATTGAAATTTAAGATTAAACTTATATTAGCATTAATTATTTTTAAGATAAGAAAACAGGTTATATCAATGTCATCTAGCTTAAGCACACAGTGTATATAAAAATATTACAGAAGTACATTATAATATTTGAGGCCTTCACATTCCATCACCACTGACTCATTCCCTCATGCAGGGCAATTTGTAGTCCTAGAAGCTTCATTCTTGGTATTATTTACAGACACACCATTTATTTAACCATTCATGTTGTGGCTTTGCTCTATCTTTTCTATGTCCAGGTACATGAATACTTGCCATTGTGTTATGGTTTCTCACTGTATTCAGGAAAGTAGCATGCTGTAGAATTTATGACCTGAGAGCTATAGGATATATCATGCAACCTTAGTATGTAGCAGAGCTACTGCATCTAAGTCTCTGTGAGCCCGCACTGTCATTTTCGAAATGATGAACGTGTTTTCAAGAGTATATCTACATTGTTGAATGATTTATGTATCACATTTTTAAAATTCATGAAAACATCTTGGTTGAACTGTCTTGTTTTTTCATTAGACCCAGTATTCTCAAAGAACTAACTTTAAGAATTTTTTTTCACCATGTTTGTCACTTCAATTGATTGCCTCATCACTGGGGTTCCTTTCTCAAGCTTCAGAGAGCCTTCTCAAACAAGTGTATTTATTTCATCTACATTATTCCTGAAAATCGACATCATAAATGTGGATAATGTATTACTTAATGTCCTTTTGTACTGGCTGATTCTGTCACCCTCTCCAAACAAGTGTATTAAATAAAAGGAAAATGGAGAGGTACTCATTTAATAAGAAATGCAACTTAATTTTCATTAAAGGGGCTTCTGTAAAGTGAAGGGTGTGGGAAGGAAACCTAGTTCCTTCTCCCAGTAGAAGAGGAACATTGAGCTGATAGTCATTACACTGAGTATGTATTATACCGCAAATGAGGGGCAGATGAATCACACAAACAGCTAAAATGTGGTTAGGTCTACACATTGATTTTTTTTTTTACATTGATTTTTTTATATGAGCATTATCTTTGCTAACATTTACTTTTACAAAAGCTCACATCAATTTAGGATTACCAATTCACTGGCTTTGGATTTTAACTTTGCATTGTATATATTTAACCATACATATTCTTATTTGGCTTAAAGGAGACTATTTCTCTGACTTGTGGCTAAATTCCCAGATACTTAAACATCTACTTTCAGCAGTTTGAAATTACTGCTGTTGTCCAGCTGAAGGTTCAGATGATTTTAGGTATTTAAGGTTCTCATGTTTGCTGGGCAAGATGGTGCATACATGTATTCACAGCACTCCCAAAGGCAGGAAGAACAGTAGGATCAAAAGTTATAGTGAGCCTCAGATAATTTTGAGTTCCAAGTCAGTGTGGGCTATGTGAAATCATGTCTCAGAAAGTTTATCATTTCCATCTTTATGGAATTCCATGTCTCAGCATTCCATTCTTTCCTTGTTTGGATACAGATACACAGATGTATATCCCTTTGAATACTGTATATGATCCCCATGCATTTTGGCAGACCCCTAAGTAAAATCTGGTTTTGAAATTGAGCAGTCTTTTACCTGGAGATGAGGGTCATATTTATGCAATGGCTAGGGCAGATGGCAAAACAGGCTTTTCCCTCAGATTAAAATCTTATGCTAAGGACCCAGTTTGGGACCTTAACATAACAGCCATAAGAGCTGTTAAGTCTGTGAAGAAGCTATGTTCATTGTTTTCTACACACCAAATACCATTTGATAACCTATTCAAAGTGCAGAGATATCTCAGAATAGCATATGGCAAAAGATAAATGAATGCTCTAAAGGGATAAGGTGCCCCAGTCTTTATATCAAACAGAGTACCCAGCCATTAGTTAATATGAGGAAATCTGAGGCTCTCATTTTCAAATACAGGTAACCTATAAGCCTAATACTAAGAGATAAAAGTATGAGAGTCTTTGGGTGATGGTGGCGCACATCTTTAATCCCAGCACTTGAAAGGCAGAGGCAGGCAGATCTCTCTGGTCTACAGAGTGAGTTCCAGGACAGCCAAGGCTGCAAAGAGAAACCCTGTCTCTAAACACAACTACAAGAAGGGTAGAATACAGATTTAGGTTTAGATTAGGATACAGAAATAGCTTCCTAGGAATACTGAAGGGGCAGTATGTTGGAACCTGAGGATCACAGTATTATAGTGTAAATATAATGCATTTCCCCAAATCATAGATGGTATGTCATAATATACTCTTCAAAGCTATATGGAAATTATGGGGGTTGTCAGATTATGCATATAAAAGGAATGCTGGGAAATCTCACGCAGGGTCCAAAAACAGTTTTGTTAGATATAAAGCATAAACGATCGGAAAGGCTTTCTTTTAAAATAATACAAAATCAATCACGAAAGTGGGCATTTATTTAGAATGACAACTTATAACAAGAGTTAAATGATGACATCAGTTACAACTTTTAAACGAATTGTGGGTGCACATGTAGATATATATGCTTATACATATATTAATTTACACAAACACCACAGTGTTTCTACATAACTAAAGTGAAATGAACATCTAAATCGAAGGATAGTTTTCTTACAAATCAAATACCAAAATTCTGCAAATTGTACATAAACAGAGCTGTGTGAGATGAACGTAAAAGAGCCCAAGAGTGAAAGCTGTCTCACTCTTTGAGGTAAAAATGGAGATAGGTTTGTGTTAAGCCCTTAGTACATCTTTTCACATCAAGGTTTTTTTAATATACTAGCTTTCCTAAGATTTAGTCTTATAAAAAAATCTTGTTTCAAGTAACAAGAACGACTAATTTTGTATACATCATAACCATATACAGAATAACAGCCACATGTAGCAAGTAAAGGACTTTTACTTTAACGTTTTTCCAATTTTCCAGTTTCTGGTCCATCTAGTAGGTTGGAATGATTTACCAGTTGGCATTTATGGTATTGGAACCAATTGGAACCGTTCTAGATGCTAAAGCTTGCTTGGTTGGAGACAAATGACTTTATATTTGGAGAAAGGACTTAAACACAGTGCTTTTCTTAGTTTATATTAAACTTAAATGGATTTGAAGCAGCAACTCTGGACTTTAGAGTGGCTAGACTGTTGACACGCTGATTTTAACTGTCTTCTATGTGTACTCAAATTGCTATATTAAGATCTACTCACAATAATGAAGATAGCCAGAAGCTTTTGTTTTAGGAAGTTATTCAGCATTGAAAGACAGACACTCCTCAAACTGGAATTTCAGAGAAGTGTAGAATGAACAATCATTTTCTGCATGCTGAGATGTTATACACATACACACAGATAGATTACATGTGGATAACCCATTTACTTTTTAATTTTAGATTGTTTTCTTGCAAAAGCAATTGTGGTTGGTTTTATATATATGGCAAATTTTAATCTTCTTTGGTTCTATGATTTAGAGATATCTTTCCCAAAAATAAATAGGCATGGCAGGAAAAATAAATTGGCTATCGTAAGAGAAAAGTCAGTACCTTATAAAAAAAATTGACCAAAAAATATATAACTGATATTTGTTTTAGACATCTTTTCTAATTCTCTTGCTTAAAATCTAACACCAGTGCAGTTTTCTTGAACTGAATGTGCATAATGTATTTACCTATACAGCAAAGATGCAAAAATATCATAAAACAAAATAATGGTTTCTCCTAAAGTTGCCTAAGAATTATGCATTCCAAAATATATTAGAAAGTCAAACTGCTAAAAATATACTGATGAAGCTGAATCTGAAGAAGCACAAGAAAATAAAGGTGGATGTATTAGCATCGGCAGATCACAAAGATCTTCAAAAATAAAAGAACTTAGAATTCAAAGACCCTCCCTTCATTTTCAGCAAATATTTAGGGGTTGGAACTTTTAGAAGATTACTTTTCCAAAGCTTCATCTAGCTTCCATGTTGGTTTTAACTCTTGGCATATTTAATGGCCTGCATTTGGTGATGACCTCCGTCTCTTTTCAAATAGGATTTTGGAATCATATAATTCTCTCTCCCTACAGCCGAGGGATGGTCCCTTTAAATACTTTGCCTCAGCCGCCTCATAATCTAAGCCATCAACAGCAGAAATCGAGCAAATAATTGCTTCTGGTAGAAGAACTTCCAAGACAAACTTAATTTTGTCATCTTTGATCAGAGTCAGCATCTTCTGGTCAATTTGCTTATAAATTTCTTGTAGATATTTCACTACCTCATCCAGTTGATCTTCATCTTCAAAGTAGGTTTCAATACAGGGTGTGAAACTCTTTGCATTCAGAAATGATTTCAGCCACTTGGATTTTTTTGTGCCCTTTAAAATGCCCAGGAGGTGGTCCTCTGTTCCTTTTGCATTGACAATGAAATCTACCAGGTTCTTGTTAGCTCGGTCCCGAGCAGGCTTCATCCGGTCAGGGAGAATTTTCTGGAAAGATGCTCTCTTGGCTTGGGATGCCACAGGCAACTGCTCCCCGACGTCATCATTGTATAGCTTTGGAAATATATTTCTGAAGGTATCTTGTTTGATGATTTTCCTGACTGGATAACTGATGTCAGCAGCGTAATACTCAAAGAACGAGCCAGAAAAAGAGCCACAACCTAGCCTAACTCGGTAGTCACAAATCAGTGACACGCACCAATCGATGCTGTCCCGGTACTCCTCCCTGGCTTTCTCCACTAGTGCCTGTTTCTCTTTACAGTCATATTTTTTCAGCCTTCTCAAAGATACTCTAACACCTTTCTTTTGAGGATTCATGTCTGCCTCAACCAAAAGCACACTCGCTTTCCTCTCTTTCCGCCTAATGCTTTTGATCACTGCTGGCCAAAATGGGTATTTCTGGTATTTAAACCACACTATCATTCCGGTTTCAAATGCACGTGTCTCATAACGGAGAATGAAACGTGGAAGGTCTTCATCGTCATCTTCATCATCATTTTCTAATGCAGCTGCACAGGCAGGATTTAGAGACAAAAGCTTGCCAGAAGCTCGGGCTTCTTCCTCAAGATCTTCTAAATCCAGTCTCTGAACTAGTAGATCACTGTTGACTGTATCACGGGAAGGAAGGGAAACCTGATAGTCCCCTGAGCACCCTGCAGTGGATGTCTCAGCACCTACATCTGATTCCACAGAAGACTGATTTTGGCTGGCATAGGAGCCTGGATTCTGATTTGATGGGCCTTCTCCAGGATCTTCCATGTTATTCTCTGAGACAGTAGAGCATTCAGCAGAAACAGCCTGGGCTTCTGGGAGGATGTCTTGTGACTCCTCTTTGGGCACAGCGAGATCTTCTGATGAGGGGACGAACTTTTCTTCTTTAATATAATCACTTTCTTCTTTGAGTGATAAATTCACAGACATGATTGCTGAGATGTCAATCTTTTTCTTTTCTTCTTTTTTATCATCATCATCTGAAAATGAAGGATATGTTTGGCAACAGCTTAAGTTTTCTGATGACTTTGTTTCCATTTCATTTAGCATGCTCTCACTGGTTGCGTGCACCTGCAGCTTATCATCAGACATGGAATCATCACTCTCTGAGCATAGTAACATGGAAGCTGAGTCTTCCTGGAGGTTGCTTTCAAGTTTCCGGAACTTTTTAGGAGGAGGTGAATCAGGCAGCTGACCTTCTGGTACATTTTCAGATGCTGTAGTGGTAAGTTCTTCTGACATGTTTACTTGGCTCTGATTTGTTCTTTCTTTCACGATTTCCAGTGCCATTTTCAGTGATCTTTCATAGGCTGTCTCCTCTCTAGGTGCGACGTCGACCTCTGACTGCACTGCTAGAGAGGACATAATGGCTTCAACAGCAGATTTGGTTAGGACTTCTGTGTCTTTGCTTTCCAAGGTAATTTTCTCTTCCAGTGAAAGTATTTCAACTTCTAGGGACAATGCCTTTTTCCTCTTACTGTCTGATGGACTTTCAGACCTATCTAAAACTTTTGCTGGCCATAACTGGTCTTTCCAATTACACAGGACATATTCACCATCCATTATGATTTAGATTAGTGTGCCAAGTAGTTAGTATTACAGACAAAGAGATTGGCTAGCCTTGTGGCTGCAAATACAAGTCCTAACAAAACACCAGTCTTACTAAAGTTTCTTTTTGATTTGGAACCACAAAGAGTTTATGACTTATGTGCAATGTTTTCTTCCACGAATATGTCCCCAGGATTCTTGAACATGTTGTTTGAATAAGAGAACTCTGGAAGATACTGAAATAGGGAGAACACTATTAACAAATAAAAGTATCTTGTTGAAGTACAAGTCAAGCAAATGGAAGCAAACTGAAAAGAACTGTGTTCAATGAGAGACCTTTCTGGATAGAGGGCTTAATGGATAGGGGGTAATAATATCAGGAAATAAACTTACACAATAATCCTAAGTAAAAAACTCTTATATTGTTGCTGATGAATATGCACCAGTAAAAGTACTGTAGTTGTATACTAGGGAATTTATGTCATTAGATACTTTGACACTCTCATATTCCTGGTATTTCACCTGTGGGAATGAATCTTCAAATGTAGGATCCATGAGGATCATGTGGGGGAGGGTGTCTCACTGAATGTTCAGTTCCATTCTCAAAGTCTTATTCAGAAGTTACAGAACAAGCTAAACAAAATGTAATTCTACTAAGTTCTCAAATGCTTCTAATGTTTCCATAACACTAAAAGGCAATTCGCAAGTTGAGCATATGGCTTTACCTCAAACTCTTAACTGAATTATGTTAATACAAAAGTTGCTTTGAAATTCAAATGCTACACATGCAAAGCAGGAAGCCAAATCAAGTATTCTTTAAGACCTCTGCATGTTTTCAAATGTAAAGCATTTCCTGAAATGGGAAGAGACTTACTTACCCTCTGTAGGGTGGACTGGTGGTTAGTCTTGCAGTGTGATAGCCAACTATCTCGATCCTCACGCCAGCTGACTTGCAAGCAGGCTTTTCACCCTAGGGCACGTAAGTTATACTGCCTTTCTGGGCTAAAATCCAATCACATGCACCTCTGCTATTAACCGAGACTGTACAAAAGGAAGACAGGAAATCCAATCAGTAAAGGGAAGAAATGTTAAAACAAACAAACAAACAAACAAACAAACAAACAAACAAACCCTGTCTACCCAAACTAATGGGCATGCCTTTGTGCAACACAGGGAGGAGATGAGACATAGTCATTAATGTAGATGTCATATTTGTTTTCTCCTGTGTTCTTTCAAGATGAAATATTCTTTACCATTCATACTGAAATGAATTTCACTCTTGAGAAGTGGGAAGTGAGGCATGAGGGAAGGAAGGTAACAAATTAGCTTGTGTCTCCTATGAATCACAATATAGATTTTCTATAGAATCTCCCCATTAATCATCATATGGTTTCCTTATTTAAACATGTACTTGTTTTCAATGGAATGACTTATATGGCACACTGTGTCTCATAGTCTTATTAATTAAAAAAACAGTATCCCTGTTTGGTTTGCCTGCGTCATAAAAATGGTTCCCTGAAGGGAATTTGGGCTTTCTGGTGCTTTTGCCATCTTGTGACCAGTATTGGAATTGCAGCCTGATGGTGATGTATAGGCAGGGCCTAAACACAAGATCCTTTTTTATGGGGGGATAGAAACTGCACTAGAAACAATTCAGGAGTTGTTTTGGGTTTTGAGAATTCTTTATGCTAAATATAAGCACCTAGATCTAGGAATGTGACTCAGTGTTAAGAGTGTTTGCCTGGCACATTTAAGAACCTGGGTTTGATTCCCAGTACCAAAAAAAGATTTAAGAATATTAAATAAAGTACATTCTAGTACAGGGTAGAAATAGGGTGATGTTTTCACCACAGTATTGTGGTGAAACATCACCCTATTTCTGTTGATCCAGAAGCTTATTAAATTAAAATGATACAAAATACATTATACATCTAAAAGTTAAGTACAACTTAAAACAAATGTCTACCATTATTATTCTCTGTCTAGAATTTTGCTTACACAGATAGAAGGATGAATGCTCATTTCAAACCAGGTTCATGAACCCCCATTCTAGAGTATGATTTGAACATAATTTTATATAAATAAGTGTTTTCCTCATGAATTTGCATAACTTATTAAATGAGGCTTATCCCAAGTGTGTAATATTTTATCTGTATGTTTCCCTGAAGATGTAAGAAACAATAAAAATGAATTACTACTTTAAAAATATAGACTGGTAAAGCCATCTCTGATTCTCTAACTAAATAGATCATGTGTATTTTTGTTAGAGATATATTTTTCAGATTTAGTTGCATACATTATATAGTAACATGCATATATTGAGATAGTATATGTAATTATTATCCAATAATTTGCTCTCTTTACCATGTACCCTTTTTCTCATAAACTTTCAAATTACTTCATGTGGAGGCCAATGTTTTGTATTTACCAGATACATAATACCATAGAGCATGCATGTATCATACCATATTTTCTTTAAATGGTTTACAGGGATAAACCAAATATTTTTATCTGTACACTTAAATAATGCAGAAAATGATTTTTGACCTGAAATAATGACTTGCAAGGAGGACACAAACAGATTTATAATCATAACAGCAACCACACTACTTATTTGACCAGATGTAGGAAAAATTTCCACTACTGGAAAAAATTAAGTATGGTTGTGGAAGCATATATATGTGTTTTTGAATGTTTGTGTTTAAAGAAAATGGGTAGCTGTTTGAGCTTCATTTCTTTCATGGTTATACAAATAATCACAAGGCAAGGAATTCTTATGATATTGTAATGGGTTAAACATTAAAAACTGCAGGTTGACTACTCCAAAATGCTGAATGCTAAAAGTTTCTGTCACATTTTTCCAACCACACACATATACATGCATATATTATGTGCCCATGTCTTCGCTCAACTGCACATTTGAACCCCTTCCTGTACTTATGTGTATGTAACATGGTCACACTTTTCAGTGTATTCCAATTAGCAGATGTATGAATACACTGTTGTTAAATACTCCTGTCAGTTTTATTTCTGTGTAAATGAATAAATGTTTGAAACTTCATAGAATCACAGAACACCTCTTAATATCAAGTAGGTCTGCCAAGTTAGGAAATTAGCATGAACGGCCATGCTGCCCTGAAGCCTTAATTTAGAGGCTGTAATCTGATCACCCTTTCCCCTCTGTGGACTTAAAAAACCTTACAAGATGCAAAAGTTCCAGAGGATTAATGTCCTCAAAATTCTAGCAGTTCTCTAAAACTCACAAATCTTTCCTTCCACCCCGAGATCATCCTTCCTCTTTCCTCATTTTTATCCCAGAGCTCCGAGAAGTCACTAGAAAATAAATTTAAGTCAGACATTACCTTGAAGCTTCTTGTCAGCTGCAGCCTGGTAAAATGCAGCTCCTCCCCCAAGGCTGGCAGGACACAACTCACAGGCACTGCTCAGAGAAGGCTCCGCCCCCGCGGTGACGCAGAGCTTAAGGCCACTCCCTGAATTACAGGAGAGACAATTGCCAAGAAAAACCCGCTTTAGTGTTGAGGCATGGAAATGTTCCCCTTTAAAGAACTTCACAGTTAATAGCACCCAGGGTTTGTGTAATTCCCATTCAAACCCTGGGGGTGGATGATTTCTTGAAGAGATTGCAAAACACTATCTCAGTAAGAAAACCCCAGTTTAAACATTGCTTACATATTTTACCTAACCTTCTTTGCCATCCTATGCCTATAGTGATTCTTTTCTTTTTACTAATATGTCTTCATTGCTAAATGATGGGCTCCATTCTGAACGTTTTATGCACATATCATGTGTTTTGCTCCTATTTATTCCCCCATTGCCCTACCTTGTTCCCACTGCCCACTCTAACCCCTTTCCTCTTTCCAAGCACACACAAATATACCCACACCGCTCACACTCCACATAGGATAAGAACACAACAAAAGAAGAAAACCATATACCAATTTCCTAGATGAAGACAGATGCAAAATTTCTAAAAAATTAAAAAAAAAAAACACTTGTAAAACAAATATATTTATAGGTGCATGGAAGTCCATGCTGATCAACACCTTTTAAAGTAGAATGAGAAATATATTGATTAGTATTGCACAACAACTTTACATTATTTTCAATAAGACTTTTTTGCTTTCTGTGTCCAAAACATTGTACATCTCTACTTCGACTCAGTTCTTTTCTTACATTCTTCAGGAAAACTTCAGAGATTGCTTCATATACATGTTTATTTCTAACTAGAAGGTAAAAAAATCATTTCTTTGGAATGATGCTAGCCATTTCTGCATATCCTAGACTATAACAGGAAGTTGCTTTTTCTAGTACTTGCTGTTGTGTTTCATACTTGGGAAATTCAATGCAGGAAGAATTTGTTTTTAATTTACATGTCCTTTGTTCTTCAAAATATCTCTACAGTAATTTTAAATTAGAAAGCCAGTTTGAGTATAATTATACTTAAATTAAAATTGATAACTTGAGAGATAAGGTAGTTTGCCTCAGTATAACACATTATATGACATTATTTATAGGGTATATGTTTTAAATATATGTTTTTTGTTGTTGATTGTTTTTGTTTTGTTTTGTTTTTGAGACAGGATTTCTCTGTGTAGACCAGGCTGGCCTCGAACTCAGAAATCCACCTGCCTCTGTCTCCCAAGTGCTGGGATTAAAGGCGTGCACCACCACTGCCTGGCACTAAATGTATGTTGTTGTTGTTTTTTAATCACATTTATGTAATAAATATTAATAGACCAATAAAAGTCATCCCTAGGCTGAGACTTTTGTTGGTGGTGCTAATATATAAATTATAAAATGTTTGTGGTATTCACAAATCTCACACATTCACTTTCCAAAAATTTTTAAAGGAGGTCATCAAGTCACCAGAAAGGGGAGGGTGCTCTGTTTCAGGCAGTCACTTCTTCCAGCCTATGGCTTTACCATCTTCTTGGGCCTGGCAATCCTTTGGTACATAATTTTTCTCTGGCTAGATATCTAAGAGAAAGGGAGGATGGACAGTCTTGTGGAGAGTTTTAAGGGCTATTTCTGGCAAATACCACCACAGGCCTCTGTCCTCTAACCAGAACTCATGTGTAGAGTGCGAACTACAGTAGAGCCTGGGCAATATAGTCTCCTTGTAATTCAGGAGGAAAATGAAGTTTGGTGTAGCACTCTCTGCCACCGGAAAGTTTTTTCTTTCATTTGTTTAACTGCCTATCTGTGAAGCTTCTAAAGGCAACACCACCAAAATTGGATAAACTGCTAGCCTTGGCTCAATGCCTCACTTTCACTATTTTTCATGTTCACTAGAAATTGACCACAGTAAATAGTTTGGAAAACTATTATGAATTAAGAAGTGAACTAGAAAAATGATGTATGTCACTAAAAATGGACGATCGATCGTAAGCCCCTAATTGGACTACCACATTCTGATATCAACTTATGGAACAACTTATATCTTAGCTATATCCTGGTATTTCCCAGTCTGCCTTTAGAATAGCAGCACAAAAATACTTGATTTTCTAATAACCAAAAAAATGAATAATTGTTATAAAATATTTATTATTATTTAATCTAAAGAGGATTCCTGGGATGATGTATTATAAATGACTTTATTTAAGTGAAGAGAATTGTATGATTTTATACTTTATAGTATTTTAACTACTCATTTGAATGCCCAAGTGTACATAAAATACAGTTAATATACTTTGAAACTATACTTTCCTGTCTATTTTCCATAGCATGCACAAGTTAGCCATTCTTATACTAATTCCATGGACTTTTTAGAAATTTTACTGTTTTTCAGAAGAATAAGAAGAATGATAACTGCTAACGATAAATGCTAAAATTATACTGGTGATATTATGAGGTAGATTATATAAAATAATATATAATGCCTATAATTTTTACATGTCTGGTAGCTTAATCATTAACCAGATAATAACTCATTTCATCCTACATAAACATTACTAGTATTAATATTAAGGATATATTCCAGTGATTTCTTACCACAAGCCAGGCAGTCTTGTCAGCAAGGTCCTATATATCCCTTAAAGTTCATGTTTTGGAAATTTAAATCCTCAGTGCATAAGTGTTGAGAGATGAGAGACCTTTATGAGTTGATTTAAACTCCAGCAAACCTATTAATACCAGATTGCAGGAGTGGTGTAGTCATTGTGGAAATGGGTTGCAGTAAAAAGGTAATGAACTTTGTCCCTTCTTACTTTCTTGTTTGCTCTTTCACTATATACTACTCTTTGTGACCTTGTGATATAATAATAATGCCCCTGGCAGATCTGGCCCCTCAGTTCTTGGATGTTTCAGCCTGCAGAACTGTGAGCTAAATATCTGCCCATTGTGGAGAAATGTCTTAGTCTTAAGTACTCTGTTATAATAGCACAAATAGACTAAAGCAGTTAACATTTTTGGCATTCTCATTTTGTAAATGGGGCATTAGAGAGATTAAGAAATATTTACAAGAATGATAACAGTGTATTTGGCACATGGCATTTGGACCTAGGTACTCTGACTCTAGAGTTGATCACTAAGGCACATTGCAAATCCCTCACTGTAAATAAAAAATGTTCCATACCTGTGTGGGGGATGAACAGCTGAGCAATTTTATAAATCTTAAAGCATTATATGCTGAGAGTCACAGAAACTTAAAAGAAAATTATTGTACCTGATTCTGTATCTAGCCTGCCTCCTTCTTTTCTCCTCTCCCATCGTCTCCTACTTTTACATTTGGCTAAGACAGTCTCATATAATCATGGTAGTAAGTTACAATTCATCATCTTTGCCAAATTATGCTAACTGCAAACAAGGTAGAGTCTGCACACAAGGGAAAGATACTTCACAATGGAGTGGGCCACTCAGAACCTGGACTCCATAACACTATAGGATTTAGTATTTATGATACATTCAAAATAACAGGAGAGGGATAGTGAAAAGATTAACGTTGCTGATGTTCCAGAAGAGAGGATGTAGCTATAAAATGATAGTACAATAAAATCATGTGGGAGGTGATGCAATACAGTCTTTGGATTGTGGAGGTGGTTAACCAGAAGTGGAGCTGTTTGGGAAGGATTAGGAGGTGTTGGAGGTTGGTTCCTCCAACAAGAGTTGGAGGAATTGTGTCAATGGGGACAGGCTTTGAGGTTCTTTCTTTCCTCTGTCTTTGTGTGTGCTTGTATGCATGTGTGTGCCTTATGGTGTATGATGAGCATAGCTGCTTTCCATATGGCACTCAGAGATTCAAATTAGAGGCTACCCACCATGGAGTAAAGGAAAGACTGTTAAGAAAGCTCTACTTTCAAGGTTCAGGTCCAAAGGTGCCTCCAAACATTGAGGCTACTCTGGGCAATACTTTCTGCCTCATCTGCCTCATCGTGGAACTAGTACTTAATACAAATAGATGAAAAATAGGAAGGGCATGAAAATAGACAATCTCCCTTCTGTTAGTACAAGTATTTAGGGACTGATGAAATTTTAGGGTAAAGAATTGTGAAGAAAAAATCGTGTAGTGCACCAACCTCTACTTAAAAACCCAATAATGCAAACCAGTCAGAATTAGGTGATAAAAATACAAGAAATGACATCAAATATATTTTTATGACAGAGACATTTACTTACCTGATACCAATAACAGAATAAAAAGTACAGAAAAACCATAGACTACTACTATCTCTTAAAAACATAGATGTAGAAATCTTCATAAAATGCTATTGCTCAAAGCAATGACATAGATAAAATATATATCATGATCAAATGAAATTCATATTTGGGAATATAAGGATTGTTCAACCTTTGTAAATTCATCCATTTAACTTACCACATTAGAGGACTGAAAATTATGAAAAATCATAGTAACTGAGGCAGACAGAGCATCTACCAACATCCCACCAGATATTCAGGATAGAAAAACCGAGCCGATTATAAAACAAATCAATTGTCCTCAATCAGATCACCAACATCTACAAAAGCCCTACAGTTAACATTATACTTAGTGGTAATACATGGAATGCCTTTCTGCTAAAACCAGGAAAACAGTAAGAATATTTGCTTTTACTGTTTCTCATCAACATTGAATTAGAGGCCCTGATGAATAGAGTAAGACCTGAAAAACAAATTAAGTGTATATGTCTTGGAAAGGTAAAAGTAAAACTGCATTTCAGATTAACATGAATGAACTATAAAGAGAACTTTAATGAATCAACCAATCTAGAGTTGACTATATCTATACAACAAATACTTAAAGCTTAAGATTTAAAAGTCCATGTATAATTTTATTTTAAAAATGCAAGAAGCAGGGCTGGGAGACAGTTTTGTTCATGAAGTATTTGCATTTGCAAGCACTAAGATCTGAATTGGAACCCTATGACCCATATTTTAAAGGCCAGGTGTTGTGGTTTGTGTTTGTAATCCAGTACTTGGATGGCAGAGACAAATGGATTCCCCAGAGCCTGCTGGCTAGCCACGCTTACCCACTTGGCAAGTTTTAGGTCAAGGAGAGACTCCATCTCAAAAAAAAAAAAAAGAAAAAAAAAACCTAAGTGTAAGAACAAGTGTGTTGGAAACTTTAATATACTGATGCAAATAATTAAGTGTATAAATAACCAAGGATATATACTATGTGAATTGACAGAAACACTAATTTTAGGGTGTAAAACTCTCCATACATATCTATTGTCACTGTAACTTAATAAAAATTCCAGCAGGCTTTTTTGTGGAAGTTGAAAGAATAACTCTAAAATATGTTTGGAGAAGTAGAGGAACCAGAATGACACTGAAAAGGAAATAGAAAAGGTAGAAGACTCACATTATCTGATTTCAAGACTATGGTAATCAGGATTATATATAATTGATGTAAGGTTGACATATATAGGTCAACAGATCACAAATAAACTAGTAAATATTGTCTACTGATTTTTGAAAAGTTCTTTTCAATAAATGGTACTGGAACATTTTAAGCAAAATTTTTATCATGACCCCTTAGCTAAGACTATCAACAAAAACCATTCAAAACACATCATGATCCAGTTCTATAAAATCAAATTTCTATAAAGCCAAATCTATAAAATATTGGGAGAATGTCTTTGAGATCTTGGATGAGCCAAAGGTTTATTAGCCAGGAAAAAAATAATCACAAACAATAAAAACAAATAGCAAAATTCAGCTTGAAAAAAATCCAAACTAAAATGAAAAAAATTCAGAGTTGAAGAAAATATGTGCAAAACATATACCTCTTTTAGAGCTCGTATCCAGGATATATAAAATGTTCTTTGAATTTAGTAAGACTAACATCTCAATTAAAATAGATACACAGTTTGCAGTTAAAGACATGAAAATATGTTCATCACCATTAGTAAATATATACAAGGAAAAGATAATGAGGCATCGTTAACACTTTTATAATAACAGCTGGTATCAAAGAGAAAAAAACATTGACAGGAGAGATTTCAGAAAATGATGTAAAGCTACTTACATATTGCAAAAATATCAAACACAACTTTAGAAACAGCCCAAAAGTTGTTAATGTAGTTAAGCATTCTTAATCCTTCAAAGCCAATAATTCCACTCTGAGGTATTTACTCAAGAGAAGAACACCCCCCTCCCGCCCCGGCAAGGGTCTGCTTTGAATTCTTTAACTACTTCAATCATAATCATTAAAACCTGTACATCTCTTGATGAATTGTTAGCAAATCATAGAATATCCATATCATACAACACTTCTCAGCTGTATTAAGGAATAAACTACTTATACATGCAATAGTTTTGCATGTGTAAGTAGAATATTTATCTGTTGATCAATATAATGAAATTGCTAGATTCAAAAGATTACTTTATGATTCCATGTACATGACACCCCAGGAAAAGAAAATCCATAGAAACAGAAATAAACTTGCTGATTGTCAGGAAGTGGGATAGAGACAGTATATAGAATACAATGAGGTCTGAATGTCATATTTTGGAATTAATAAAACATTCCATTACCCAATTGTATTGTTTTGTGACTAAGTTTGTTAAAGCTCATCAATATGTACAGTTTTAAAAAAGAGTGGATTTAACTCTATGCAAATTATGCTTCAATAAATATGAGTCTTCAAAAAAAGAGAGTAACCAACTAGAATATAACCCATAAAAACAATTATATTTTACTCTGATAGAACTGGAAAAACACTGTTTTTTTCTTTGAATTAATTGACTACCAAAGAAGGTTGTGTGTACCAAATATAAGGATTAAAATATCCTTTTAAATACAGAACAAAGCCTGTTGCCTATTAGATTATTTTAATTCCCTATAATAATTTATTACTGTATTAATTTTTAAAGCATTTGGGAGGCTTCCAAGACAGGTAGCTTTTGATATGATTATGTAACTCTTCTTGTAAGAGTTCATGTCTTTGCTGCCTAGCTCTTCCATTGAATTAGCAAAAGACAAATGTCAAAAAACTTGAAAGGCTAATATCCTATAGCTTATGAAATTTATTCTCTTTGGCACAGCTTTAATCATCCTGAAGGTCTTCCCATGCCAGTCAAATATATAGCTATAAGGAAAGGGAAGAGATAAGAAAGAACGATGGGGAAACAGAGTAGTCAGATTCTCCAACTCAAGATGGGAGAGCTGGTTACCCATGTGTTCCCACCGCAAAGCAGCTTCTAAACACAGAAGAGATAGCTTAGCTACAGAATAATTAACACTATTTTGTGCATTAGGTTCATAATATGAACAGGAATTTTCTAGTTAAAATATTCTCAAAGATCATTGTGAGGTCCATGGACACTGTTAAAGACACTGTTAAAATAATCCTTAGACCTTCAATGGACATTCAAACTATTTAGGGACCTTTAAAACAGAGTATTCCAATGTAGTATATCATTGCCATGGAGAAAAAAAACCCTCCATAATCTTAGGTCAATGTATGTAGCATGACACAAAAGCTTTAAAAAAAGAGAATAACACCCAGGCAGTTCTGCACACCACCATAACTATGGAAATCTATAGAATGCCAACAGAGAGGATCTCTGAGAGTGAAGGCTGTATGGATTGTGTAATGAGAAACCTATTGAAGGATAAAATCCAAGAAAAGGAGACCAGGGCCTCACAACACATCGTTATAACACATACACAAACAAAGCTCTACTATATGCCCAAACTATTAGGCTGTGCTATTCTTCACTGAAGGAACAGACAGAAAGACCTGTCTAGAATCCACTACTGGTAACTTGAAGAAAAAGAAAGGTGTTCCTCATAACACCTGCCATTCTCTGCGACATCTACAGGAAAGACCAAACTTATTCTTAACACCCTGATTTAAGTATTTTTTGGTGAGGCCATAAGAGAGATGGTAGATCAAATAATTTAATACCAATTTTCTCAGGCAGGTGTTATGGCAAGGACCTCTGATATGTTTAAACCATGTGTCTTGGAACCCAGTTCTAGCTATATTAGCAGACTGAATGGGCAACTTGTACCACCTAATATCAAAACATATTCTACATCAATACCTTTTGGACATCAGCAGCAGCCTAAGTGAGCAACACCAGGCAGACAATGACCAGGAAGAAGGTGCTAAAAAAGTATAAATTCAGTATGAAGCACAGATGATCTAAATATAGACATGACTCATTAGTATATCTAGATTTAGGCAAGAAATCATTTAGTGAGCTTTCAATCATCGATAAAAGTCTTTAGGTCACAGTGATTTATATATGACTACCTAGCTTAACCAAAGAAGCAGTTGTATCTATCTAGGTGCTTCGAAAAACTTACAGTGAGCTTAAATAAAGGGCCAGAGAACTATGTCAGTCAGTAATGTGCTTGCCATATGTGGAGACCTGAGCTTGTGCCTGCAATCTCAATTCTGGGACGGTAGACAGGCAATCCCTGGATTTAGCCAGTCTAGCCAAGTCAAGAGAACTCAGGCTCAGTAAGATATCTTACCTCAAAAATGTGAGGAGTATATAACTACACACACAAGCATGTACTAACCCCATGAACATATACACAATCCAATAAAAAAGCTTGAGTTAATAATTTGAATGTATGAAACTAGAAGATAGCTTTACTTTTTAAAAAAGGAGTTGGGGAGGGTGGAGGAATGTCTCAGCACTTTATAATGCCTGCAGCTCTTTGAGCTAACCTGAGTTCAGTTCCCAGCACAATATCAGGAGGCTCACAACTGCCTAGAACACTTGCTCTAGGAAATACAACCCTGTTTCGGCTTCCATGGACACACACACACACACACACACACACACACACACACACACAAATGAATCTTTAAAAAAATAAAGAAAAAGCCAGGCGCACACCTTTAATCCCAGCACTTGGGAGGCAGAGGCAGGCGGATTTCTGAGTTCGAGGCTGGCCTGGTCTACAGAGTGAGTTCCAGGACAGCCAGGGCTACACAGAGAAACCCTGTCTCAGAAAAAAAAGAAAGAAAGAAAAAGAAAAGAAAAGAAAAGAAAAAAGATTCCAGGCACTAGGTGAAGACCTGAGACTGTGGCTAGGAAGTACTTTTCTAATGTCCTAGGACCTAGGCCTTCTTGCAGCCACTGTATGAAGGGAGTGAGTGTGTGTGTGCTGACAAATGGGAGGCAGGCAAGGGGAGCAGGGAGTCCATCAGGATACCATTTCCATGGTTACTTTGGAAGTCTTGCAGCTTTCACAGTTTAGTCTAGGGATTGCTCTTTTAACTTGGGTAAATTGCCAGAGCTCTTTATCTACCCATATCAGCCAGATAGAATTCAGGGTCTGGGTCTCCTCCGCTGGCCTAGATAACATAGTAACCTATCATTAAGAGGATGGCAGTCAGAGGTTTGGAATGACTGACATAGCTGCTTATTGTCAGGATGCTTTCCAAGGTTTTCTTGTGAGTCATATGGTTGGCTTGGACACAACAGACTTCCAAAAGTAGCTATCATTGTGAACATTTTTCTAATGTCATTGTAGAGTTTTAACATACATTTTCTTCAACTTAAATTCATATTCAAAGGAACTCATTAGACCTTGAAAATATCACAGTTAAACCATATTTGAGTTGTCCTGTGGACAAACTAGGACACACACACACACACACATACACACACACACACAGTCTCCTCTCTCACTCCAGAATCACTAGTAGAGATGGCCCTGGTTCCATATAATTCCAGCACTAAGGAAGCAGAGATAGGCAGAGGGCTGTAAATCCTAGGCCTCTAGTCTACATAGCCAGCATCAGGCTGGCCTGGACTATAGGGTGAGACCTTATCTCAAAAAAACAAACCACAGGGGGCTGGAGCAATGGTTAAAAGCACTGGCTGTTTTTTCAGAGGTTCTGGGCTTGAATCCCAGCAGCTACATGGTGGTTGACAAACATTTCTAACTCCTGTGCCAGGGGATAATCACCTTCCTTTGTCTTCGGGGGTATTACACATGGGTGTAATACAGACAAACCCCATACACACAAAATAAATGAAGGAGCAAACAAACCAAACAGGCACTGGCATCAATGCACCGCCTCAAACAGCTTTGTCTCCTGTCTGACCACATGACTGCAAGTTGTCTTCATTCTCACTCCCGCTGAGTTCCCGGACACGTCTGCATTTGCACTGACGTTTTGGGGACTCATAATGGATCACAGGACACTGCCTACATCACTTGCAAATGTGATATTAACTGAGACTGTGCCAAAAGGGAAACAGCATGTTGAAACAGCTCACTGCTGCTATCCTACAGTGATGAGAAACTTGAGTGATGCTACGTAGTACAAGTCTAGGAAAAGACACAGATTCAAAGCATAACTTCTACTGAGGGCCAGTGTTTTCTGAACCATAATAAAGTTGAAGAAACAAAAATCAAATCATTGGTCGCGGAGAGCTGCCTATACTTATTTCTTTCCCAGCTTTACAATGTGTGAGTTTTAATTTGCTATGCCATGGCTACTGAACCAGAAACAAAAGAAACCCTACTCCACATCTTCAACTTCATGTTTTTCACATAAACTGTTTTATGAAATGGAAGGCTCTTCTCTGTCACGTGACCTGGGGTGCTTTGGCTCTGTGATCCAGCTGTCTTGTTTCTCCCTCCAGCTGCTTTCCCAACAGAGCCATGATTCTGCTGGGCACTTCTGCCATTGCATAGGCTTTCTAGTGCTCAGATGCATCACAGGTACACTGCCCACATCACTCACAAATGCGATATTAACTGAGGTAGGACCAAAAAGGAACAGAGAGTCAAACTGGGTAAAAAAAAAAAATTCCCTATCAAAACTCTTGTATGCATGCCATTTTTCTAGCATAAAATTACCAGGCAGAGACAGAAGAGAACAGAAATAACAGAGCTTTCTGTCTACTATGAACCAGACCATACGACCTCCATTTAAAACATTTAGAGTCCTCACATCAGTATTGGATGGGGCTTTGTCTTCCTTATGCACAAAGAGTTTTTCAAATGAATTCCCATTATATACTACATGCTGCCTTACACTTTAATAATACAAAATGTGTTTCACTGTTTTGTTTGCTCACTTCATAAAAACACTTGTCTGAGGAAGAATTATGCTATCTGGCAAGCGCCATCTTGTGTCCAGAAGCAGAACTGTCACTACCATGTCCTTGGAGAAGGGTGGGAACTACATCTTGCCAGCCAGCAGCTTTCTCAGGCTTCTAGAATATACCAGGCTGAAAATCACAGCTTTGTTATGCATTGCACAAAAGGTGGAATCCAAATGTCTCTACATACAAAAATCTTTACTATAGATAAATTTCAAATATGGGGAAGCTACAAAAAGTATAATTTTGGAACTATTAACTCTACTAATAATTGCCTGTATACTTTATATATTCATACACATACAAAGGAATCCATACTATTACAATCCAGCTTTTTTTTTTGTTTTGGTTCTTTGAATCAAGGGGCTGTTCTGCAACCCAACCTGGTCTGCAAATCACGTTGCAGTTTCAAGCTAACTTTAAAACTCAAAGCAATCCTCCTACCTTAGGCTCTTGAATGCTTGGATTATAGATATAAGACACCATACCTGGCAGCCAGTTTGGTTCATTATAATGCATTGTTTCAAATTCTATCCCCCATCCACCAACTTTGAAGCATGCTAGTCCAAGATTTTTTCCAATGTTATTAGAAAATTACTAAGTGCAAATTAAAGATTATTTTAAATCCAGCATGTTTGTTCATGCCTACATTCTCATCATTCAATAGGCTGAGGCATGAGGATTGTCACAAAGCCAGCCTAGAACTACATAGTTCCAGGGGAGGCTGGTCTAAAGAGAGCCTGTCTCAAACAAAACAAAACAAACAAAACAAAACAAAACAAAACAACAGGTTACTTTAAGACAGAGATGGTAAGACTGCTTCTACACCATCACATACAAATTCCACTAGAAGATCAATACCCTTTTTTTCCTGATTTGGTGACACACACTTCGTTAATCATAGTTTTTCTCCTTAAATAACTTAAAACACTGAGGCCATTCTAAACTTACTCTTTTCCACCAACTTCTACTTTGCAGACAGCTTTTCAAATCACAACAGCTTCATACTTTTAAATTTGGCAGCTATGGAACATTCCATAGGATTGAAGTATCGTGCTGCATACTACTTTTAAAACTGCATAGAGAATTAAACCAAGTGCCCTATCTCACTTTTAAACTGAGATAGCACAGAAAAAAGAAAATAATGGTTCTTATGGAGCACTGCTCTACCTGTGGCCTGAGAGGCGCCCTCATAAGCAGGATACACGCAGGGCTGTAGTCTACACAACTTGGCTCCTTGCTTGACTGGGTCCAGAAAAAAAAAATCCCCTCTCAGCCAAAGGAAAGGGTTATGAGAGCGTGTATCTCTGTGTGGATTTATGTATGTGTGTGTGTGTGTATATGTGTGTGTGAGCGTTCGAGTATGTTTGAAATAAAATAGTCTGCTGTCTCAGCATCGTTTTGCTTTTCTAATTATAAAAATTATCAGGGATTAAAGCAATTCTGAAAATGCTGAAAGCAGTTAAAATTAAAAGAAAAGGTTATGCCTCACTTCTGCCACTACCAACTACACCCAAACAGTGGGAGACACAAGGAGTCTAGTTTCCCGCCCCCGCCCCCAGTCAGGAAAACGCGCATTTTTTTTTTTACAAGTGATATCACTCAACAGCGTATCTTAATCTCCTTCCAAGCCCAAGTACCTTTCTATGTCATTCATTTTATGTTTGCATTTTCTGCCAGTTATTATTTTTGGCAGAATGCAAATATTTAAAACAAAATCCGATTTAAAAAACAAAAAACTGTACCGGAGACAAAAACATGGAATGCCACGTAAGAAAATGAACATGAACGGCATGCCTCACTGAAGTCTCATTTTAGAAGCTGCAATCTGATCACCTCTCTCCACACTACGGACTTTCAAAATTATCCGAAAACCCCAAATTCCAGAAGATTAATTCCACCCGAGTTACGACAAATCTATCAAAACATTATTGCATTCCCACCTCTCCCAGGCAATAATCTCTATTTTCTTTTTCCACCTTTCCACCAAAGCGCGAAGAAATTGCCAGAAAATAACGGGCTTTAAGACAGCCATTACCTCCCAGCTCCTAGTCTGCTGCCGCCGCCTGGAGAAGTGCAGCCCCTCCCCCAGGACAAGCGCTGCTGCGCGCTTCCCACCAGCAGGCATAAGCTCCTCCCCTTCTCGTGCTGGGGGCTGCAGGGAAGAGCCCCTGGGGAGGGGCGAAAGCCACTAGCTCAAACTCAGACTTGTTTCAGTCTGGGGGAAAAAAAAAATCCAGAAACGTGCTGCTTCTTCTTCTTTTTTTTTTTAAACTGGAAAGCAGAAAGGCAACATGTGTCCTTTACTTTGCATTTAAAGCACCAGGGTGGATAATCCCCTCCCTGAAAAAAATGCAGCAATGTCTGTAACACACATTAAAGACCTAGATAAGAATAGCTTTTGCAACACATATATGTTTTGTCTACTCTGCCATTTTATTTCTGCAAACTAAATTAAGGTCCAGTTGCTCAAAATGTATTAAAAATATTTGCCATGCCCTCCTTTGTGATTGAAGTGAATTAATAACATCTTATTTGGTGGGAAAATCAAGTCTTTGAAAGATTAATTTTCCTGGTCCTGAGATTATATGCTTCCCCTACCACTTGCTGTGGTGTGTGGTGTGTGTGTGTGTGTATGTGATGTTGTTTGTGTGTGTGTGAATGTGTGTAGTGTTTATGAGTGTGCGTGTGTGGTGTGTGAGTGTGTATGGTATTTATTAGTGTGTGTGTATGAGTATGTGTAGTGTGTATGACTCTGTGTGTGTGTGTGTGTGTGTGTATAAAATCAAGTCTTATTCATCCTTCTAAAACTTTCACACATTTTAGTCATTTCTAAATATGAAACACTAATTAAATTCTTTAAAGAAATGTGTATGTGAATATAGTAAAATTAGGGAGGGAAACCTTATAGCAAAAACACTAAGCCAAAATGGCAAAACTTGACAAACTTGGTACAACTGTTCTAAAGGTGAGTGTGGTGCCTTATACCTATAATCCAAGCACTGGGGAAACTGAGGCAGGAAGCTTGGGGGTAGTTGAAGGGAGCTTGGGCTACAGAGCAGAAATGGACTAGAGAGTGAGCACCTACCTCAAAAACTAACAAAACCCACCAAAAAATAAAAATAAAAATCAAATGTCAAGGCAGCCTAAAGTAGCTCTTACAAGTTAATTAGAAATAAATAGCAGGACCAAACTAAATGGGAAAGACCCAAAGGACATGAATAGGCTAGGGAACTCTGAGGGAATGAACGCTCTGCTTCCTTGTAAGCAGGTTCATACAGAGCAGCTCTAAATATCTCTGTCTGTGGACTGCTAAAAGCCTCAAAATTTGGCAGAATTTACTTAAATTTAGTGCTTTGTTCTAAGGCCCACTTGACTTTTACAATTATCTGTGTTCTGCAATTTACCATTGTGCTAAAGCTTACACTTTGGCTCCCTTGTGCAACTCCATTTTCTAACAATTTATTCAGTGGAGCTCCTTAAATCCCAAACCCTCAAAATAAAAACAGCACCATAGGAAAGATACCCACTTACTTTAATCATCCAAGAGATGTAAATGTAACTAAGACTAAACCTTCACTTTTTAAAGCTCAGTTTGACTGAAAAGCAGCAAAGAAATTATAAAATCAACAATTGGTAAGAGTACATACAAGGAAATAGAAAGTCAGTCCTGCTATAAACCCAGGGAAGGGACAAGAAAAAAAAAAAAGCCAAAGCAAGTCTGTCTGTGTATACTATGTGTCCTCTTTCTCCATCATGGTCCACAGCCTGTTTACTAGGATGCAAGGTGATGTTGTTTACCCTCAGATTATGGGGAAATCAACGAATGTAATTGGAAACTGAGTGAGGTTCAACATCACAGCCCTGGTGCTGCTGGCATCCTTAGTATTGGCTCCACTCTCCGTCTTAGCATATTTTGGTGAACTATGCCTTTGTGCTGACCATAACTGGCATAGGGTTACAACATTCCCCTAAGCACTCAGTCATTATGGCACATCTTTCTTTGCTGCTGAAGCTTGGTGGTCAGTTCCCTTTCAGATCTGCCTGTTCCTGTAATGACTCTGAATGCAGTAAACTTATGCAGGGAAAGACTCACTCCGCTCTACTTTATTAATGATTAGCCATCCCTTCTTCCTGAGCTTTAACTCCAACATGGTAGTTCCTAGAGGGAGTTATATCTTACACACACTGCCTGGAAATAACAATTCGGAGGTTTACATCCCTTAAGATACTGTTATGCTAAGTTTAAAACCAAACATTCTAAGATGTTAAAATATCCCAGTAGCTAACAGAGGGAACAGGTAACACAAATAATCTCCTGCTCATTTTAACAACCAAGAATAGAGAAACAGCTGGACTGTTAGCAAAGCTCTTCCTGTAATAAATGGGAAGAAGAAAAAAACTGTTTGCACTGGGCACTCTACAGAAAGAAGCCATCATTCTTCCAGAGACCCTAAGCCGAATGGTCAGGCAATGTCAAAATGATTCTGTACCCACTCTGAAAAGGGTAACCAGGGTTTGTTGGTGAGGTGGCAGTCTCTGTTGGTAGACTCCAATGTCAGGGGTGTTACAGTAATATTTTTCAAATAGGAAGTCAGATAGTTGTGGCTTTGAAACCTTTATTACCTTTTTTCCCCCCACACAAATTTAGGTTGTCACCTCCACATCCCAGACAGCCTGTTCAACAAAGATGAATGAGTCACGTGGACCTCTAATGTTAAACATAGGTTGTTCAATATCAAACAGTAACCACAATTTCATGATGTGATAATAAAAAATTGCAGACCCCTGTAGTGTTTTCTAAGAAGCCTTGTTTTATTAGCCTGTTTTTCATTACCCAGAAAATTCACAAGGTAGCTTGGAGAAAATATTTTCAATGAGTGAGAACTGGGTTAGATTAAAACATAACCCCCGAAGAAAGGGGACTAGATAAAAGGCTTCCTTGGGCAGGTAGAAAGGTGGGTGAACAATGAGAGTGGAGATAGGGTGCAGGTCAGAAAGCAGACAGAATCAGAAGGAGGCAGGATGGACAAGACCACAGAACGACTAAGATAACAGAAACCGGATACCTTATCTTTCTCTTTTCTCTTCTGTTGTAAAAGAAGAAAGGGACTTGAGTAGGAGGGTCTTTGGCACTGTCAGGGACATTATTTGTGTTCCAGGATAACTGGAGCCTTTGGGGCTTCTCTTCCTTATGCTGGGGAATGCTAGGTTTTAATGATTTCTGAGCTGCTACTGCTGCCCAGTTTACCCAAGATAATTGAAGAAAATCTCCTGGACAAAAGACAGAGGACTCAACTTCGACAACACAGCACAAACATTGGAGTCAGAGATTTGTGATGGTTGCCAGAAAAGAAGTGAGTGCCTTAAGCCACTATGAACACTACGCAGGAAAGCACACAGATTTCCTTCTAAGGAGAAAGCCTTGGGGCCTTTAAGCAGATCTTAAGAAACCCTAGTAACTGTGCTGTCAGGTATGTGGTGATAACAACCTACAGCACTTCTCAGGGACTCGCTATTCCGGTTTACAGACCAGCTTTGGATGGCCACTACCATGACTTCTCTTTAAAACAGGAGGGGCTTTCTCAAAACTATGACGCTTCATTCCACTTCTCCTGGCTTCAATAGAGGGAGCCAAATAAACTAGCCCAAATTTTCACCCGAAACCAGCTCTGAAACAAAGGCAGTTTTAAATTTAAAATACTAAATATCCAAAATAACTGAACCTTTGCAATCTCAAAATGTCTTTAAATGTAAGAAGTAAACTAGAAGAATCATACCCTCTGTCGCAGTCTGTCTGACACTATGGCCCAGCTGTTTTGGTTCACACTTCAGCTGTTTGCCCAGCAGAGCCTTCACCCTTCTGGGTACTTGTATTGCTGCACTGCTTTTCTGGTCACAAGTGGTATCACAGGAAGGACTAGGCAAAAGGAAGACAAAATAAAATCAATAAAATGAAAAAATGCAGGGAAACCACCTACCCAAACTCAGGCTGTCATGAGGCACAGGAATGCAGTGAAATTGCATCCCTAGGAGTCTCATGATATGCTGATTTTCCTTCTTATTCATATATGTTGCAATGGTGTTTAGAACAACTCTGTATTTGTTTGATGCTAAAATAATCAGGAAATTAAGAGGCAGAGACATAAAAGAAGGGAAGCAACAGTTTCCTTGCTTGCTCTTTCAGCTGCATTCTATCAATCTACCTAGGGTTTTGTTATCATTTGGGGTACTTCGTAAATCCTCACAGGACTCACTCTCCTTGTATGGAGTTTTCAAATTATATACAACAGATATTTCCAATCACATCCTATGCAAATGTTCATAGTCTGCTCAGACAAAATAGAATTTATTATTTGTTTGTCCACATTATAAATATGATTGCCTAGAAAACATTTAGGAGACCTTTTAAGTGCCAGACAATAGGGTGAGGAACAGTGGGAGCAACTATTGGTTCTCCCAAGTTTCCAGAATTATCATTCTCAACTTAAACATTTCCCTCCGCCTCCTCCCCCCCACCCACCGCCTCTCTCTCCATCTTTCTGTCTCTGTCTCTGTCTCCATCTACATCTCCCCATCTTTCTGTCTCAGTCTCCGCCTGTCTCTTGGTGTTATGTATAGAAACAGGGCCACAAACTTCTCATTCTAGAGTTTGGACTACAATCTATCTAATGCTTATTATTTTCTATACAGTTTTGGATTTGTATAACAATAGTGATCAAAATATGGCAGTTTGCTCATCATATTACTATATATTTGTATACTTATATTTGAATGTTTTGAAATTAAGACTGTTTACTCCTCAATAATATAGTTGGTATTTCTATATCAATAATTTCCACATTATCATTTGTGAACTATTTTAGACTCCCATATCTCTAGATTTAATTTTTTCTCCTAATGAAAGCCACTCAAATATGCTCTTTTTAAACTGAAGATATGTAATACATAAGTTGAAATACTTTTTTCTCTCTAACTCTACTTACATTACCATTTTTAAGTTACTATTTGTATATTCATTTTCTCTTATACTCCTTCTATTAATATACAATTCTCTTTTTGTAAATGATTTGAGATTACATTATGCAGAATTTTCTGGAAGTTACTTAAGTTTAGAGTGAACCTTAAACCTATTTTCTTATCATTGCATTTAGAGTTATTTCACCTTTATTATTGAGTGTGTGTGAGTGTGGTGGTCATGTGGGGTGGCTTGGTATGCATGCGAAGGCCGGGGGAATTCTGTAGAGTCAGTTCTCTCTTTCTGTCTTTACATGGATTCTGGAGACTCAGGTCACCAGCCTTGCAAGGCAAGTGTATTTACCCACTGAGCCATCTGGCCATACTTTATTATTTTTACAACTAAATAGTATTCAATGAGAGCCTCCTACATACTGCTTAACATGTGTTTGAACATTTTCTAAATACTGTCTCAAGAATACATATATATTCCTCTTTGAACCAGTCTGGACTATAGCATAAGTAGCTGAATTTTAAGCAAGCACAGGGAATTGGGTAACCAGCCTTCTCAGATCCACAGGAAAATCCAGCTGTAGCTTAAGACAATGGAATGTATGTGGGCATCTGCTCAAGCACCTGAAACAAAATGAATTATTCCCTTTCACCTCCATTCTTGATATCTGAGTGCAAAAGTCCGAAAAGTCTATAACAAAACCTTGCATCTTCAGCATGTTCTGCCTGAGTTGTTTACTACTTTTGATTGTATTATTTCGTCACATGTACACTTCAATGCACTTGTTCAAATTACATTTATTCAATCCTCATAGATAGTTCACAAGTAGCTTTTCCCCTTCTGGTTTTAAATTCTCTCTTCAGTTAATTTAGGCCAATCTAGGTACTACATGCTCAGTGAAAACAAGGAAACACATCGGGCACTCCCTTCAATGTTCTTTAAGAGGAGGCATCCTTTATTATTAGATGTACCGTTTATTCTGTTTGTTGTAATGAATGTTTATTGCTTTTATGATCTCTCAGGGTTTGGTTTGGAGACAAGGCCTAGTGTAGCCTCGCCTAAGTATTGGAAGCTGGCTTTTTAACTCCTGATCATCCAGCCCCCACCCCTCCTCCCGAGCCCTGGGAATCCAGGCTTTTACCACCCCCATGCCAGCCTCTCACTCTTACCTTTTATATTTTTATACCATTCAGGACTCATCCTCTTGGTAGGTAAGCAGAGATGTAGAAAGAGATCATCTTTTACATATTATTAAAAAATGTGATATCTTTTAAAACACTGAGTATCTATTCTTTGACAAAAATAACCCCATTTCAGCTCCCTGAGGTACTTGAATCTGCAAATTATACTTTACTGTATACTTTTGATCAAAATTCACCGAAACATTAGTATCTGTGGCAAACACAACGCACAGAAAGTAAGCCAGCATCCCAAAGACTTTAAATTTTCATTTACGACATCAAAACTTTTCTTTCAAAATAAGAGAGATCAATTCGCGAAGATTTTTTTCTAAACATTTACCACAGCCACCATGGCTCTTTGACTAAATTACCAAAGGATCCATTCAAAAGTTAGTGTTTGCGACCTCGTGAAGAATGATTTTTTTTTCCTCAGGTGTAACATGATCGCCAGCTCTCTCCCATTGGACTTTTAAAAGAACAATCTGGAATACAAAGCTCAGTTATCATTTCTCTCATAGAGGCGACCGGCACAAAGCGACACCCCTTTTCCTTACTTTCACCCCGCGCCCCGACTTTTCTCACCTTTCTCACCGAAATCTCCTACAATTCTCCAAAAACACCTACTTCCCAGGCAGGCCTGAAGACGCAGCCTCTGGCGCCCGGCACCGCAGCAGCCGCCGCTGCCTCTGCCGCCGCCGCCGCCGCCGCCGCCGCCAGCGGAGAGCCTCTCCTTCAGGCAGTCTCCCCCTCACGAAGCTGCAGTGTCCCTCAGGCAAGCCGCGAGCGAGTGGCGGGCCCGAGCCTCGGGAGCCCTTATAAGAGCAGCTTCGCCCCGCCCACCTCGGGCGTTCCCGCCTTCCCCTCCGCCCGGGACGCTCCGCCCCCTTCTGTGAGGGAGGGGTGGAGAACAGAAGGGCTCGGGTGCTCTGGGAAAAAAAGTGCAAAACCAATGCCCAGCTCAAGAGAAGACAAGTTTTCTTTTAAAGAACTTTGTACTATGTGGGCCTCCGAACATACGTTCGATTTCCATTCAGACACATAAGATGAGTGACTTCTGAAGGAAAAGAAAAGATAAAGAGGCAGCCATATAAAGACGATGTAGTTAAAACAGTCTTCACGGGGTGGGCGTGGGGCGGAGGGGAGGGAAGTTGCCTGTTCCTTGTTTTTTGTAGCTGCTGCTGTTGTTGCTTTGCTGGTCATCTTTTGTACTTGCTTCTCTTCTCCTTCTCCCTCCCTCCACTTTCTCCCTCCCTCCCTTTCTCCATCTCTCATTTTTTTCTTTTGTATGAGTTTGAGATTCTCTATGCTGTATAGTCCGATCTTACGTTCACTGTCTCCCTCCCCCAGTCTCGCCAGTGTGCTTACAGGTGACTTGACCGCATCACCTAATTAGGTAATTTCTAAAGAAAATCCATCCATGTCTGATTATACTGAAATTAGAAATACATGCATCAACAATAAACTAGTCAGTAAAGGTGAAGGCCTTTTTTTCTCTCTAAACGGACTGAGAGACAAAGGGCCTGGAGTTGGGTGGGTGGGAGGTAGGTAGGATCTGGGAGGACTTGGGAGAGAGGAAACCGTGATCAGAATATGTTGTATGAAAAATGTATTATTTTATTTTATTTTATTTACATTTCAAGTGTTATCCCCTTACCCGGTTTCTCCCTCTCCCAGAAACCCCCTTCTCCTATCCCCACCTCCATTTTCAATAAAAATATAAACTATAATAAGGCTCCCTGAAGCATGGTGGTGTATATTTTGGACTCAATCACTTCACTAGAGAGATTCATGATGGCAAAACAGTAAAAGACTTTCAAAAGAGCAAACAAAAATAGTTAGAGATAATGTTTTGCAATGTAAATCATCAGATAAAAGTAATCCCAAGCTCTATTTTACATCTCATTAAGAGAAAATTTTCAATGCTAGAAGCCACTTAAAAGCAGAGGTAGAGAACTGATGTCAGTTGTCATCTGACCCCATACATAGTCCTGTATAGTTTCTATTATTTTTTAATATTTAGTATTTGCTGTGGTGTGTGTGTGTGTGTGTGTGTGTGTGTGTGTGAAGAGTGTTCTTTCCATGGGCCATGGCTCACATGTGGAATTCAGAGGACAATCTTAGAGAGTTAGTTTTCTCCTTCTACTATATACAGGATTTAGAGATTGAACTCAGACCCACAGGCTTCAGCGAGGAGCACATCTACCCACTGGATTGCTTTGTTAGTTCCTGTCTGATTTGTAATCTGTAGTTTCAGCTTCATAGTGTGTATAATGCTAGCTATGAATTTTCCATAGATGCTCTCTGTCACAAAGAAATCTATTTCAATTCTCAGATTTATTTTTTTTAAGCAAGCACCTTTATCAGTTATCTTGCCAACCATAAATTGAAGTTTTGTGTATGGTGAGATGCTTAAGATCCACTGACAGTACATTTCAAATATACATTATGCTACAGTAGGTATATTTTGAAAACAGAGAACTGATTCCTGCAAGGTATTCTCTGACCTTCATGTGCGTAACGTGGCATCTCTTCTCTGGACCCCCAAATAAATTGAAACATAATGAAATTTAAGAAATACTTTTTGTTCATGGGAATCAGGAAAAGTGTCAAAGTCGTTCTCCTAATGCGTATCAAGGACGAGCAGAGACCTGATAAACTTTTTTGGAAAAGCACAAGACCTTGACAGACATTACTATTTAGAACATAAGGGTTCTTTTCTGAACAGTTGCCTTGTTTTAAAGCTGTTGTTGAAACAATTTTTTTCTTTTAAATTAGACATGTTTTTTTTAAAAAAAAAACTAAACATAAATACAGATAATACTGAAAATATGAATGTTGGTAAGGAAAAAAGTATTAGGTTCATACAATGCTGAGGACAGGAATGTGAGGACAGGAGTCACGGAAGTTGTGACTACTATTTTTGAAGCCATTTGACGTCATTGCCAAAGGCTAAATAGCAGAGAGGTAAACGGAAACGGGTTAAAGATTTTAGAAGCCAAAGGACGTGTGAACATTACAGAGAAGAAATGGCCTCCACTAAAGCTCTTGCTTTTTCGGAGAGTACATAACATCACATAGAGAGCATATGATGTAAACAGGAGTTTATTTTCTTTTAATTTTACTTGTTTCATAAACGTCAATTTATGCAAGTTTAAGTAAGTCTTCGCATCTGTCTTCCCCTGTATATGCAAGGTTTGGTGCCATCAGTACAAAAAGAATAATCTACATTTCCTATTTACTGAGTTCACTGTTCAGAAAGGCTAAAATTTCCCATTAAGTATTTAAGGTAAGGATATATTGAACCATAATATGCCAAGACTTTACAAAGATTTGTTTCTTAAAAACTTTAAATAATACAATAGGGTATGTAGGTATAAAATTATTCCACTTGTAATGCAATACTATAAAACCCAAATTATTCATATTTATTGCTGGTTCTATTTTTAATACCAGACTAAATTTAAGATGTGAGTTCTTCAATTACATTTAAAGCCTTGATATAAGGTGAAAATTTTTGTATTTTGAAAATTCCCAAGAGTGTTAAAACCCATAAACACAGCATCTAGTATATCAAGTTGCATAGAAATAATCATACCTACATCCTTATTAACAGCATTCCTTTTTAGGAACTCAAGTTGAAATGATAAATCAATATTGTATATGCATTGTCTTTTACTATATTAAATGAATAATAATAGCTTAATATTTATGTTTAGGGGCCAGAGAGAGAGTGCATGGTATTTAAGAGCAATTGTTCTTCTTTTAGAGGGTTCAGGTTCAGTTCCCAGCACCCTCAGGGTGCCTCACAACCATCTGTGACTCCAATCACAGGAGATCTGATACTCTCTTCTGGCTTCCAGGCATGCACATGATGCACAGACATACATGCAGGCAAAACACTCACCCACATAAAAATAAGTTAATTGAAAATTATATTTAAACATGTACATGTTTATATGTGTCTCTATGCTTTAATGCATATGATGAGTTAATGTAAAATATATTTAAAAATAATGAAATAAGGGGGGGGGGTAAAATTAAAGTGAAAATAATCTTAGAATATACAATTATTCTCATAATGAGGTCATATTTATTTTTCTTTTCTCTCATCTTAATGGATGAAATATTTAACATCCTACATGTGTTTAAATTTTAAATGTACCAAATTTAATTTATATCCTTTAGTGCTTACTCATGCAAATAGATTCATTTCACAAAAAGTTAAATTTTTGTTTTGGTGCTTCATTCTGCCCTAATATCATGTTGTCACTACAGTCCATGGATGAAACTGTTCTTTCTCCTGTCAGATTATGAATCAGGACCAACACTGCTTACCTTCTAGGATCAGGCACATTCAGGGTGATATGGCCATAGAAAACGATTCTGTTCTCTATGGTGTCTGTGTTCCAATTATTTGAGTAGTCACTTTCCTTTAATAGTTTCTCTTATTCTCTTCCTTCTGATCTGACCCAAAATTTAGAATCATAAAACTATCAAGGTGTATCTTACATCCAAAATATCTTTGCCAGTTTCCAGATGGCTAGAAATTAATATAAAAATCTCTCTCCTTATGAAAAGAAAGATAAATAATATACTTACCCATACTTCTTGTGTTCTATATTTTATAATTAGGTACAGTGAATTAAAATTCTCCTATCTTTTTATATGTTGTGAAAAATGTCAAATCAGAAAGAAAATCAATTTATCCTAGATTAATTTTGTATAGCTAAAGAATTATTGGCATACATATGTTTCAGTGGCCAGCTGTATTTGTTAGGATAGATAAAATGTGTTCTTATTCATGTACACAGAAAGGTACACTAAAATTTACAAACATATATATAAGATTTCATTTCAAGGGAATACTATGATTGTTAATTATACTTGTGACTATATCCTATGGAAAGATTTAAAAATTTCTTAGAGATTTGTTATCAGAATCCATAAAAATTTCTGATGTTTGATTATGACAATTATTGTCTAGATACTTAATAAAAGGCCATGCCTAGGCGTATATCCAATAAGACAGTCCTATGTTTATATCTTATATCCAATAATTCAGTCAATTATTGTTTCTCACATACTTAATCACTTAATTCAATCTGTACATGTCTAATTTGTCTACCTACCTACATGATTTTGGGGTACCTGTCACAATCTGCATGACAAGGACTGACATCGTGGGAAAAAAGACATATAAGAGCCTTAGAATCGAAATAAAATAGAATAAACAAAATTTCTGAGATTCATATTTTTCCCAGACTATTGCATAGGAGTCCATTGTTAAAGTCAAGATAAATGGAAGAAAAATTAGTTACTTGAGACTAAGGGAGAGCCAAAAGAAAGGAACACTAATCTTGTAGTTCTGACCAGTCATTGTGGGATGTTTTACATGTTATTCTTGATATCTTTATGCTGACGTTGGTGTACACGTTTTTATCTTAAAACTTCCCTCTTCCATTTTTTCTGTTTGCTCTTTTAAATTTATTATTTTTTTACTTATTCACTTTACACCCCTCACACTGTCCCCTTCCTGGTCACCCACTCTCAAAATCCTTCCCCTATACCTTCCATCTCCTCCTCTGAGAGAGTAGGTGGATCCCTGGGTATCCCTCCACCCTGACACATCAAGAATCTTGGAGGTAGGCGCATCTTCTCCCACTGAATCCAGACAAGGCAGCCCAGCTAGAAGAACATATCCCACAGACAGCAACAGCTTTTTGAATAGCCTCTGCTCCAGTTGTTCAGGACCCACATGAAGACCAAGCTGCACATCTGCTACATATGAGTGGGGCATCCTTCGATCCAGCCTGTGTATGTTCTTTGATTGGTGGTTCCTTGTGGGAAGATTTAAATCCTCCTTAGAAATTTGTTAGCAAAATCCATCAAAATTCTGATGTTTAATTACAACAATTATTGTCTAGATACTTAATAAAGGGCCATGCCTAGGCATATATCCAATAAGACAGTCATATGTTTATGTCTTATATCCAATAAGTCAGTCAATTCTCATTTCTCACATACTTAATCATTTAAATAATTCAATCTCAATCTGTGCCTATCTATTTTACCTACCTACCTACATGGTTTTGGGGTACCTGTCACAATCTGTATGACAAGGGCTGGAATCCTGGGGGGAGAGGGCATAAAAGAGACTTAGAATCAAAATAAAACAGGATAAACAAAGTTTCTGAGATTCAGATTTTCCCAGACTATTGCATAAGAGTCCATTGTTAAATTCAAGATAAATGGAAGAAAAATTAGTTACTTGAGACTAAGGGAGAGCCAAATGAAAGGAACACTAATCTTGTAGTTCTGACCAGTCATTGTGGGATGTTTTACATGTTATTCTTGATATCTTTATGCTGACGTTGGTGTACACATTTTTATCTTAAAACTTCCCTCTCCCCATTTTCTTTTTACTATAGTTCTCAAGAGTCACAGAGATCCAAAATATCTCCCTCTTGAAGTTGTCTGAAATTCAAACAATTACATAAAAATCTATAGAAAGAATATTATATGGCCAATGTCACTAAATATCGCGATATAAGACCCTCAGATTATGCAATTATTAGCTCATCAAAATTCAGAACCAAAACTTCGTTTTTATCACATTAGTAAATTTTAATGTAAGAAAACATTTAAATAGAAATTTTCAGGTAGCTAGGAGAGTATCCATCAGGTTATTACTTTTTTTTTTTTTTATGTTGTTAGCGAAGCATATGAGAAGATTACATTTGTCAGTTCTGCCACTTAGTCACTATTCAATTTTAAATGATTTAATTAATTCTAGCATGCCTTAGTTCATTCATTAATAAAATATGTGCAGATATAATATGGACCTTAAGAGTTAACAATGTTTAAAACAATACCTGAAGTCAAAATAATTTGCTGTAGCCATATCTATAGCTATATATGTCTTTCAGTGGAACCAAAGCATCCCTGGAACATGGTATGAAGCACAAACTAGTTTGGAAGTCACAGAAATCCTCTAAATTCAGGGTCAAAACTGCTGGGATTATAGATGTATAGCCTAGAAAGGCTACATCTGTGGGTTTTTAGGTCTACAATTGCATCTTACGCCTTTTCTTGGTCTCTTTTTTTTTTTCTGCTTGTTTGTCTTGTCTTATTCTGACATATTGTTTTTTGTTTTATATTATTATATTATATTAAATCTCTTGGGAGCCTGTTTGCTTTTTTATTGAGAGACAGAAAAGGAGTGGATCCAGATGGGAGGGAGGGTGCGGAGGAACTGGGAGGAATAGAGGGAGAGGTAACCACAATCAGGATATAAGAAAAATGTATTTTTCAATAAAAGGAAAAAATAAATGGGACACTATGAGATCTTTAAAGGAAGAATAAATCCCATTCCTTGGTATGAAAGCAGATTTCGGGGTAGATACTCAGGCGTGGAATTGTTGGATTCAGGACATGGAAACTAGCACTATTGTTGGCCATGGATTGATGGGCTTTCAAAGAGGTTGTACTAATTCACAATTCCATGTGTTATGTTAGAGTTCCCTCACATTCCACATCCCCAATACTTGCTAATGTCAAACTTTAAAATTGTTGCCAAGCCAATGAGTGTAAAATGGCATCTCTATGTTTGAATCCGCAGTTCTCTGCTTACAAATGAGAGAGGAAGGAGTGTGCTTGCTTTGTTTATTGGCCACTTGTTTTTACTTTTTAAAAAGTTAGTTACTGGTTTATTTGCAAATGCTTCTATTGGTTCATGTGTAGGAGGTCTTAATATATTCTGGGTATGGATCCTTTGTCAGACTGTGTCCTATCTGGTGTCTCACAGCAAAGAGGATTGATTTACTTGGTAATTTCTCTCAACAATTTGTTCTAGGTGTTGAACACCGAGGGACAACATGAAATAATCATAAAATGAGTAAGTACAACACACACACACACACCTATACGTGCATGTGTGTGGTTATCTATCTATCTATCTCTCTATCTATCTATATATGTGTGTGTGTGTGTGTGTGTGTGTGTGTGTGTGATTTTTAAATGTTCAATCTAACTGACTTAAAATGTTTCTTAGGGAAAGAAATCAAAAGAAAACTGTAGCTAAACTAAGGAATGGGCAGGCTTTGTATTCTGCATCTCTGAAATAGCTTCCCCTACTCTGGCTCGCCTCTAATGTCTATCAAGTTAGTTTGATCCTTTCTTCTTAGGTGTTCCCATTACAAAGCATTCTTGTGGATGAAACCTTTTTATCTCAAGACTTAACATTTGCTACTTGACTGCACTGTTTTTATCTGATAGCCAGTATGTACCGTACTGCCCAACTTTCTTTATTCACAGCTGCCAAGAACACTATGTTTCAGACTTTTTGAAAGGGTGATTTCTTAATTACTACAGAAATCTACCTTTTAATGTAAGTATTCCTAGTCACCAAATTTCTAGTCATTCTATTTCAATATTTCAATACATCTTCTTCTCTGGATTACTCTTTGCAATTTGTGCATACATGTGTGTGTTCCAAGGCTGCTGAAATAATAAATTATGGCACTGCTAGGGGTAAATTTATCTAGCTCAAAATTGCACCAGGTGTTATAACAAACCCTAAATTACAGGCCAAATAGCCATCACTGGCTCTAAACAAAGAATAGGACCATCAGAATGCACATTGACTAAATGTGAAGCCACTTTAAGTTCAAGAACAAGGAAAAGTTGACATCTGAGCTCTTAGAAACCAAGGAAAGTAACCAAGAGAATCCACTTGGTTAATGTATCACTTCCAGAGCTAAAGGAGGCCATTGAATCTTGGTCAAATATACATAAGAAGACAGATGAATTCCCAAGACATTCTCCAACACATGGCTCATTGGGATGCAAGTTGGAATTTGTCATGTTTGGTAGGGTTGTTTTTCTACATTGATATTAAAACTCATACCCTGCTAGTGGGTAATTATACTCCTATGAGTTAGACTGCTCTGGGGTACTACTAGATAATACAGATTTTATTTTCAATATGATTAACCTCATTGAAAAGCTAACAAGTACAACATCATAGTGCATTGGTAATTGGCAAACAAAGGTCATAGAGCTCTTGCCATACTCTGAGGTCACAGATAGTGCCAAACAGAAAAAGTATATCATAGCATCCCATGTTTGCTCATCTTGGGGATTCTAAAGCAAGGAGCCATGTCATATTCCCTAGAGCACTCATAACATGAGAGCCAGGCATTCTATATTACTTATTTTCTTTATTTAATTTGAATATATGTAGCCATTATTTTCTGGCGAGGATATACAAGACCCTATTCGCAAGGCCTTCAATTTAGATATTTATCTAGTGCTGTCCTTCATGTATGACACGTGATCTGCTAGTCACAACATTCCACTATTAACCCTAGTTGTGGCATCTTATTCTCCATGAGTTTTACAGACTTATGTTTCATCTTCTTTAATATATGGTTCATTCTAATACCTACTTGTTAGAATTGATAGAGCAATTAAATCAGCACTGTTGTCCATGTAAAAATCAATCATGCATGAATTTCAAGGAAGCTTCTGCAAGGGCAGTGTAAGAAAACTAATACTACCATATATGAAGTCATGCTTAAATGACATATAAAAGGGAAATTGAGTTACTTAGTTCTGTACAAGAAGAGAATGAAGGCATAGCACAGATGGGAGGAAAGGAAAATAAAAAAGTAGCTCACTGGGGAGTGTGTTAGGTTTCCAGCTTGGGACAAATGGCTGAGATGCCTATTTAACATATCAAAGCAGATGCCAACTTCCAGGTTCTCCCAGTACCCCTCAGTTCCTATTGGTTACAGGTTCCTCTTGGCTGGCTTTCCCTGCCCCCTACCATAAACTTCTCTAGCCCAATCTCTGGGTTTCCCTTCCCCAGTTGCCCTTCCCTATACAATCCAACCATTTTGGATATTGGGCCTTTTTATCTATTGTCTTTTGAGCTTCCTGGTTGCTGTACCTGGTTCCCCTCTCTCTTCCTATGGCTTTGGGTCGTGTTGACTCTGTACCCTCCCATTGTCCCTGCCTCTGACTTTACTCTCCCTTGTATCCACAATGAATTTTCTCTTCCACCATACTTAGGGTCAGCCATGTTCTTTCCCTTTTATTTGTTCTTCTCATTCATCTGGTGCCCAAACCTGGGACCAGTCATGTTCAGTTTCATTTTTTCATTCACCCTACAATTTGGTGAAATCCTTACATCTTTGGCTTGTCTTTAATTCTTTCTTCTCTCCTGAAGTGGTGTTTTTGTTTGTTTGTTTTTTATTTTTTTTGTAAGTATTCACTACTTAATGATCTCATCGTTAAATTATCTCATCTTTTCCTGCTGAAACATTGACATTTGAATGGGTTCCTCTTGGAGATCTTAAAGTAAGGACAAGGACACAAAGGAAGAACCCACAAAGCAATGCTGTATAGCAAAGAAGGGACTGACCAATGAGAATGCAGTACAAATAACAGTAAATAGAAAAGAATGGGATTAAACAGAGTAGACCCCAAACTTAGACTGTGCTTAAAAGGGAGCTGATGGGAGAAAAGAAGAAGGGAAGAGGGCTTATAGGACTTTCGGGGAGTGGGGGGGCCAGAAAAGGGGAAATAATTAGAAATATAAATAAAAAATATATCGAATAAAAAAAAACAAAAAAACAAAAAAAGGGAGCTGTAAAGGTTATACCCTAATACCCTAAAACTAATGCATTCCCCTTATTGTTAATCTATTTGAAGATACATGTATTTACACTCATGTATGAAGAAATACAGATATTACTATCCACAGTGCCAAAGCAAAGAAGTACCCTAAAGTTGTAAGAATGCGAACATGACCTTCCATTGCCTTCTGAGTCAGGAGTATGCAGATGCCTAGGCTGCCAGAGCATTTATGACTTCCCACCCCAGCTCGTGCCTTTCTCAGGAGTAGGAACACAGGAAATCATGTTCCTACTGAGGAAATCACACTCCGTCAAAGCAGCCAACTCTTCCTGGACCCTGCTGACACAGTTCTGAAAGTCACTGAAAGGAGAGAGGAACGGAGGGGGCACACAGACAGATAGACAGACAGACAGGACAAGATGGATTGAAGTAAATCAGAAATAATAGCTTCCCTCCTTCTGCCAACTCCCAGTCTCATAATGATTAAGTCTCCCATTGAAATGATCTAACAGAGCTGGCAAAGGGCTCTGAGCAAGACAGTCTTCGTTGCTTAGAATAGAGAAGACTGTGAGAAAAATGGAGAGAACCAGAAACAATGGAATTAGAAGTCAGCTGGCTGGAGTCCTTCTGCTCAACTCCCATAGAAATCGTGAGTAGGCGAGGACAAGCTCTTCTAGTGTTGGCAGTTCCAGGCCTTTGAGAACACAAGGCCTAATTACTTACAGCTCCAAGCAAGGGCATCCAGGGGCCTGTTGTCCTAGATTTTAGCAGGAAGAGATTTATGGCTCTAGGCAAGAAGGTTGGAGGTTTATTGCTCTGGGCTTTAACCACAGGAACTCTAACATTTGGCCACAGTTTTAATCCTCAGGTTCTAACAGCAGCAAACAAGCAGCAGCAGCAGCAGCAAGCAACAAGCAGTAAGCAGCAAGCAGTGCTAGCTATGCCTCGAGTTCCCGAATGGGTCTGAGATACTGGAAACTTCACCCATGATGGCAGGGGCTCTCGACCTTCCTAATGCTGCAACCCTTTAATACAGTTCATGTTGTGGTGATCCCCCAACCATCACATTACTTTCATTGCTACTTCACGACTGTAATTTTGCTCCTGTTATGAATTGTAATACAAATATTTGATATGCAGGGTATCTGATATACAACCTCGGTGAAATGATCACTGCACCCCCAAGGGGGTTGCAACCCACAGCTAGTTGAGAACCACTGCCTTATAGAGACTAGTATTGGAGCTCTTTACAATGTCTCAGCTCCTTAGCTTGAAACTCTTCCAGGGAGCAGGTACTCATCCTCCGTTCTTTACAGTCCTTGGTATTAATTACTTTTCTCAACTACTGATACAAAAAAAAAAAAAAACCTGGTATGAAGCAACTTTTAGACAGACAGGTTTATTTTTAGCTTCTAATTCTAGAGGACACAGCTAATTCTGGCAGGGAAGCCATCCTGGCACTAATGGGAAGGAACTGATGACATTGTGTTCCCAGGAAACTAAAAATTATGACTGTTGGTGCTCACTTTCTTCTTTTTTTATTCAGTCTGGGACCCAAGCCTATAGTAACATCTCCATTCAAGGTAGAAAGCCTTCTCTCTTCAGGTAAACTGGAAACACAGGTGAGTTTCACGGTCATTTAAGATCTCCCCAAGTGAATAATCAGGAGTAAACGTCCTAAGTCAACCACTTTTCAAATGGACAGCTGAAGTTTGACATTGTTGCCATTCATTTCTGACTCCCAAAGGCCCATCTTCATGTCATAAATGGACTAAAATGTAGTTAGTCCATCTTTAACTCCTCTTAGTTTTTTTCCAGTCCTAATTATGTACAGAATTCTAAAGTCTGTCTGAGCTTACTCTGAGACTCAATTCAGTCTAGTTGGGAACTCCTACAAGTTTCAAAAGAATTACATTACTCCCTTTCCAAGATGTCTCCTGTATTTATATCTCAATTTAGAAATTTCAAATAGAGGTACTTTGCTCGCTATACTTTCTCAAAGAAGCTCTTCGAAGCTTTACCATTAAAGACTTGCATTAAGCAGAAGTTCTAGAACCCATGAGGCTGACTTTGCTGTCAGCTTGGCTAGACCACAATATTATAGATGTTTGGCCAAACATTCTTCTACGTGTTCCTGTGAAGGTAAGCTTAAGATTTTCTACCAGGAGACTTTGAATAAAGTATTGTTGTAGGTTTTGCCTAGGAAATTGAAAGCAGCAGAAGAAATAAAATGAAAAAAAAAAAAAAAAGCCTGATCTAAGGAGAGGAGATTGGCCATGAATTGCAACATAGGCTCTTACTTGAGTCTTTCTCTACCTTGCAAATTTTGAAACTTGCCACTTTGCATAATTACATGAGCTGATCTGTGTGTTTGCCTCTGTTGGTGTGTCTGTCTGTCTGTCTGTCTGTGGTCTGTTTGCATTTGTGTGTGTTTTTCTGAAAACTCCATTACATATATAAGAAAATTGGTCTTAAAGTGTTAATACTGTTCTAGTTTGGGTTTCTATTGCTGTGATGAAACACCACCACCAAAGCAACTTAGGGAGGAAAGGGTTTATTTGGCTTACACTTCCACAGCAATGTTGATCATCAAAGGAATTCAGCACAAAAACTCAAACAGGGCAATAACCTGGAGGCAGAAGCTGATGCAGAGGCCATGGTGGGGTGCAGCTCACAGTTTTGCTCCTCATGGTTTGCTCAGCCTACTTTCTTATAGAACCCAGAACCACCTGCTCAGGATGGCCTCACCCACAAGGAGTTGTCAATCACTAATTAAGGCTTGTGTGCCTACAATGCCTCTTCTGAAGGCATTTTCTCAATTGAGGTTCTCTCCTTTCAGATGACTGTGGTTTCTAGTTCTAATAAAACCAACTATCACACCAGATACTGGTACATTACCATATGTATACTATTCCCAATCATTGCCCATCTCCCTGGGGATAGTCCGTGCTATTTGGCAGAATATATTTTTTGTATATTCTGTGTTAATTCGCAGAATATATTTTCACAATTTTTTAATATATTGATTAAATACATTCATCTGCCTCAAAAGGAGAATAAAATTGATTGCATACTGGGTTTTGCTCTGACATGAAACACCCATCTTGACAAATTTTTATATAAATTTAGATATATAAACCTTTTTAAAGCAACGATTTAATTTTGTCTCTTATGGATAGACCATTTGCAATTGTGTGTATATATTTCTACAAAATTTGTATGTTTGAATTTAAACCCCTGTGCGATAATATTAAGAGATGTCATTTTGGAAATTGAATAAGTCAAAAGCTCTCTACCATATGAATGGTTTTGGTGATTTTTAGAAAAGAGGTCCTGTTTACCAATTGATAACAGTGTTACACATAGCCTTCATCAGAAAATCTTCCTACTACAGCAGCAGGCTGCAGTTAATGCAGAAATCCATAACTGGCCAAGGTACAGAGATTAAATTATGGTAGAATGCTCAGTCTTGAATGTGACAGGTCCATCGTGCTCACCAAGACTCAGAAAATGTCAAAGAATAGAATTGGGGAGCTGGAGAGAAGGCCCAGAGGTTAAGAGCTTGAAGCTTCTCCAAATGATCTAGTCCTAACTTCTGAACTGTTCACTCACTGCTGGAAACTGCGACTCTAGTTCTAGGGGATCTGCTGCCCTCTTCTGGCTTCCTTGGGCACTGCATACACGTGGTGCACAGACATACATGCAAAACACCCCTACAAATAAAATAAAGTAAAATAAAAAAATTGTAAAAAGAGCAGAGATAGAAAGACTATGAAAGACAGAGGATGGTATTAGGGGCATTAAAAAGATGTCTTCTGGTCATGACTTAGCCATTACACTTGAGAATTCACTGTCTCCGTGGCTATTTACATAAAACCTAAGGAGGATTCGACAGTCAACACTTAATCATGGAAGGGGGCAGAGAGGTACATAAGGCCACTCCTACTTAAGTGACTATTCACATTTAATGGTTGGTTGGGGAGGGGTACCATTTTCTTCAGTGGTGTCGCTATTGTTAACTGCCTTAGCTTCAGCAAATTATCTCCTACCCATGCTCAGGTAAGAAATTAATTATATTCAGTGGGTCACACACAAGAAGAAATTATGGGAAAGGCTCACTGAAAAGGGTTTCAGTGTGTAAGAGGAGGGCTTAGGATGGAAATGGAGTGAGAAAATTTAATATTTGTTACATAAATGTATGAAACTGTCAAACAATAAAAACCTAAAAATAAAATTGAAGTAAAAATTCAAACCAAAGTAAAAATTTAAAACAAACAAATAAACAAACAAACAGGTTTCACAGAGGTACTTGATCTTTCTATCTGTTTGGTTGTACCAATGTACTACATTCCTTTCCCCTCCTTCCATATAAGAATGTAATTTGAAGATGCAAGCCACCAGTACACACTAGACTTCTCCCTCTCCCTCTCCCTCTCCCTCTCTCCCTCTCCCCCTTTACGTCTCCCTCCCTCCCCCCTCTCTCTGTGTATGTATGTGTGTGTGTGTGTGTGTGTGTGTGTGACAGAGAGAGGGGGAAGGGAGGGAGGGAGGGAGAGAAAGAAATGGGATCTCAGTATGTAGCTCTGGCTGTGTTAGAACTCACTAACTCACTATATAGTCCAGTCTGATCTCAAACTCACAGAGAGCCTCCTGCCTGTGCTTTCCATGTTCTGGCATTAAAGGCATGTGACACTATGTCTAGCAAAACCTTTGTTTGTTTATTTGATTGTTTGGGGGTAGGGTCTTAATGTAGGCCAGGGTGCTTTACATGTAGTCTCCTGCCTCTACCTCCGGATTGTAGCTATGTACCAGTAATTCTATGAGATGCTGAGGATTAAACTAAGGGCTGTTTGCTTGCAAGGCAAGAATTCTACCAACTAAGCTATATCCTTGCCCCTTATTGGTGTTTGAATCAGAATTGTGAAGAAGAACTTTATATTATCTAGATGTTACCAAACTGCCGGTTAAAGTTGCAGGTTGAGGTGAAGAAATTATCTTAGTGTTTTATCACTTGCTTTGTAAGAACAGCTTTATTGAAGTACAACTGACATGTAATAAATAAGGTGTGTATACTTATTGTATATGTTGTAATGCTGTAAATTCTGACATATGAATGATTTAAATGACCACCACAATCAGAATCACAAACTCTTCCCACATTCTTTCATAAGAATTCCCTTTTGAGTTTTTTCTCCATTTCTTTGCTTTCTGTCACTCCACAAATGCTCCCCTTCCAAATTTTATATATGTGCATTTGTTCAGTGAACGATTTTCATCACCCATCTCTACTCAGAGATTAATTTTGAGATTAATTACTGTTGTGACATGTATTAATAGTATATCCTTTTTTATTACTATTAAGTAGTACATTAAATGAAAATGCTGCAGTTTTTACATTTAAGTTTTAATTCCAGGTTTTGGAGTTACAAATAAAGAAAGCTCTTAGAAATATTCATAGGCCAGTCTGTGATGTATAAACACAATTTTACTTTCTTTAGGATAAACACCTCAGAGTAGAATGAATGGATCATCTGGCAGGTTTATGTGTAACACTGTAAGAAACTGTAAAACCCTTTTTACTGCAATTACAATACTTTGAATCCTCATCAGAGGTACAAGGGTCAGCTCTTCAGATCTTTACACCATATGAATATATTCTATTAATATATAGTGCTTCTGATTAATATTTCTTAATTACTAATGATTTTAGATATCATATATGTATTTGTTTGTCTTATATGCTTATTTGTCATTTGTTAACCTTTTTCTGTAATATTTGATTAACATATTTCCCAGTGTTTTCCCTTAGATATTACCCATTAGCAAACATTAAAACTACAGACTCAGACTTGGGACATATTTATGAGGGGCATGTGATGTTTCAATACATACCCAAATTGTGCAGTGTCTATTATGTCAGGATAAACATATTTAGCTTTTCAAACATAATTTCTTATGGTGAAAATATTATAATCACTTCTCTTTTGAAATCCATAGTGCATTATCATTATCTATAGTCATTCTACAGAGTAAGGGCACACCATAATTTCTTTTCCCCATCTAAGTACATCATCACACTCATTGTTCAAGCTCTTTCTAACTCACTCCTTAATCTTCCCAGCCTCTGATTACCACCATCATTTTCTATGAAATTGATGTTCTTATAGTCCAGATGTGAATGAGATCATGTGATACACATCTTTCTGTGCCTAGATTATTTAATGATTTCTAATCTTATCCATGTTTCTATAGAAGCTATGATTTCATTTTCTTAATATAACTGGGTATTATCCTACTGTGTATATCGTGGATTGTATTCATTAGGAGTAGAGCAGTGTGTTAAGCCGAGAACTTGGTTGTGGAACTCAGTTTAAGGCTGAGAAATGGAACACTGGACAGAAGTTGGTGGCTCCATCTCTATATAAGTCACTGAAGATGTACCTTCTGGAGAAGTCCACCCATCAATCACATTTCTATGCTAGCTAGCATAGAAATGGCTTGTTGCAGAGGATTCAAGTCAACAAGTAGGATGTACCAACTGCCTTATAAATGTTGCTAAGGCATGTTTGTACTACACGGTAAGAAGCAAGGTGAGTCCCACAAAAAATTTAGGGACTTGAATCTTTGAGACATTTTCTAGGTAATGAGAGGTTTATAGCGTGTTGAAATTATTTCTTATAAGGAAAATGTAAGTTTCATCTGCCCCTACTACCAGGAATGATACTTCCTAGACTTACTTTTTGTTGGGAAAGAATCACATATGCCTTTGTGATTGCATCATGCGGATATTTATTGAGTAATCTAAAATATATTTACTTTCAAATGTGGCCCAGAACAAGAAAATAGCTCCAGAAAACCATGCAAAATGCTGTGTCATTTGGTCATTGTGGCAGATTCAGTGGCACTGGCAACAATAAGCAAATCAGCACACTGTATGTAGCATTTTTCAAGCTTCTGTAGGTAATGGATCAGATTATATTTTCTAATTTTCGTAATTGTTCATGGAAAACACACTAATTTTGGCTGATTTTTTTAAAACGCTTTAAATCACATTAAAAATTATACATATAGACGTGTATGTATGGGGACACTTGCATGCTATGTCATACATGTGAAGGTCAGAGGACAATTTGCTCCCTCCTCTACCATATGGGTCTCAGAGATCAAACTTAAGTGGTTAGACTTGACAGCAAATACTGTTACACACTATCTTGATCAGGCTAGCTTTGAACTCACAATTTTGCCAGGCTCCCAAGGACTAGGAATATAGGCATGCCTCTGCTGCTTGTTCATTTAATTTTCAGTGATGAGTTTAAAGATGTCTCTAGATACTAGCAGGCACATTTAGACAAATTTCTAGTTTTGTTAGTCTTTGTTCTATGTAGAAATTAAATTGCAGAACTCCACATTGCTTTTTTTTTTAAAAAAAAAATTCATTTCAGTCTATGTATAACAGGAGAGAAAGCAAATAAGGTATAACAGCTCAGATTCAAGGCTTATCAGAGGAAGCAAGATGTCATTTGAAAAGTTTGTGCTAATCCTAAGGGGCTCTCTATAGGTGTGCCTGAGTCAGCTGATGACAAGTAGCCTCTATGCAACTATTTTCATGGGAGAAAAAGAGTGGAAGTTTTGAATCCAAGAAACTACATAAAATGTGTGGCCAAAGGTCAACTATGTGTTAGAGGAGATGGATGTGGTTGGGAGTGGGCAGAGGAGCAGGATGTTTGGTTATAGCCATGCCCACACTAGAGCTGTAGGTCCATGCCCTACAAAGAGGGACTATGAGACCAAGGAGGAGAGTCCCTTTCTAAACCAAAGGACAGTGTTGTTTCTGTGTTTAGGTGGCAAAGTATGACAGGAAAGGAAAAACGGATAAGGATAATAAACCAAATGTGTAAATGGAACCACCTACAATTTGGGTAATATTTGAAAAGTCCCCACTAAGAGTTTTTTGTGAGCCAACATGTGATATATAAAATCATCTGAAAGGTTTAAATCAACTTGTACACAATTAAGTGTTTTCCCTTTATTATCATGATGACTATGACTTTCTGTCAACCTGAAAGACCAGATTTCAATTTATAATATTTGTGTGTTTTCATTTAATTGTTTTTTAAAATTAAACACATACACACTCACAATTAGGTATTATTATGGTGTTTTCAAACAAAATTTTCCTTTGTCCATACCAACCTGCCCATTTCCCTCTAATAACCACTTGTGCCTTCTGCACCTGTAGTCTCCCTTTGAAGTTATTATGCATGCTCTTTTTTTTGCTCACTGCCCCCCTTTCTCTCTTTATTAAAAGATTCATTTACTTCATTTACCATATATATATACATACATATATATATACATATATATATATAAAACACTGTAGCTGTCTTTAGACATAGCAGAAGAGGACATTGGGTCCCATTACAGATGGTTGTGAGCCACAGTTGCTGAGAATTACTCAGGACCTCTGGAAGAGCAGTCACTCCTCTTAACCACTTAGCCATCTTTCCAACCCTGCTGTCTCTTTCTCATTACCTCTCCTCACTTCCTCTTATAGAATTCATTCAAATTTCATAGCTTATACTCTGTCTCTCTGTGTCTGTGTCTCTCTCTCACACTCACAGACACACATACACACACACACTACACATATAAACATTACAATCTTGAGTGAGCAGGTTTTTCTTCTCTTATTTACTTTGCTAAGAAAATTTAAAATCATAAGGCTTTCATTAACAGCACATATCAAAAATGGTTGAGCAATAGTTTGTCCTACATATCTAGAGATCTTGTGACTCCAAGGCTGCCCTCTGGTAAGCTATATATATTTTCTATTGTTGTAAGTCAAAATGCAAAGGATCTCTCTCTCTCTCTCTCTCTCTCTCTAAATAAGCAGTAAACTACTTCCTCTGATAGATGTGATAGGGTATGACTGTAACCCCAGCACTTGGGAGGTAGAGACTGGAGGGACAGAAATTCAAGCTTGTCCTCAGCTACATTGTGAACTTAAGACCAGCCTGGGCTCCATGAGAACCTGTTTCAAAAACAACAACAATCAAACAACTGAACAAACGAACCAAAAGCAAAAAACAAAAACAACAACAACAACAACAAAAAAACAAGGACTCAGCATTTAGCTACTGTCTTCACCATTCCTTCATTCCCATAGGCTACACAGCTTCCTGATTAGCATCATGAAAAAAACCAAGACACTATGTCTCCCACAAAGAACATCAATCTTATATTAAATGTCCCTTAAAAGAGCAACCCAAGAAGAAACTCAAGGCATAGATAGAACTCCAAAATATAAATAAAATAGGTACAAGATTTCAGGAAATTCAAAGAGGGCACAAATAATTGCATGAGCTTTAAAAGGAATGAATAAACTTATGATGGAACTATAACAAAATACAATGGCTGAATAAAAATATAAGTACAAATCAGAGAGACTTCCATTGGCAAATACCCACACACCACAGCCAAACATTAGCTAGAGAGAAAGAAAGCCCTATTGGAGATCTCCTTTTGCTTCTTCCCCTTGGAGTTTGGAAGAGAGGGAAGAAAGACTGTAGAAATTAGAGGGGTCAAGGACACCAGGAGAACATGGCCCACAAAATCAATTAAACAGGGCTTATAGGAGCTCACAGAGACTGAATCAGGAATCAGGGAGCCTGCATGGGTCTGTGCTAGGTCCCCTGCATATATGTTATGGTTATGAAGCTTTGTTTGTGTAGGACTCCTAACAGTGGGAGATGAGATACCTCTGACTCAGTTGTCTGCTCTTGGGACCTTTTTCCTCTTACTGTGTTGCCTTGTCCAGCCTTGATATGAGGGTTTGTGCTTAGTTTTATTGTAAATTGCTCTGCAGGGTTTGAATCATATCCTGGGATTTCCTGCTATTTTCTGAAGGGAAATAGAGGAAGGGATCTGAGGAAGAGGGAATGTTGGGGAGATAGAACTGGAAGGAGTGGAGGGATGGGAAACTGTATTTAGGATGTCTGGAAAGCAATAGATAGATAGATAGATAGATAGATAGATAGATAGATAGATAGATAGATAGATAGATAGATAGATAGATAGATGAAAGGATAATTGATGATATTGATAATGAATTCAATATCACGTTGAAAATACTGAAGGAAAACAAAGCTGAGATGTACCTGGAAATGAGCTCAGTAAGTCTAATAAATAGTCAGTGAAAAACCTCACTATATAGAAAATAGGAAAAAAAAAGAAAATAGAATGCCAAGGTTTGAACACAAGATAAACAACTGGATTGTTTGACTTGCTCTTTTCTTTTTTTATTTTCTACATTCTTTGTTTACATTCCAAATGATTTCCCCTTTCCCGGTTCCTCCCTCCCCATAAGTCCCACTTGCTCTTTTCATAGTTGTATATCTTTTAGTTCTGTCTCTCCTTGCTCTAGTGAGATCTTCATGCACTATTTTAAATGGGAATGGAAAAAGAAGTGAGTTCTGTCTTGGGTCTGATTTAGTGAGATAAACTTTTTATCCATTTAGGATTGTATTGACCATAGGTTCATCACAGATAGCCTTCTATGTTTAGATATGACCTCCCCAGTCCCACGTTGGATCATCCCATCCAAGAAAATTATAAATAAAAAAAATCCATGTGAAGATAATGTAGGAAATTTTGTGCAGCATGAAAATGGCCCAATGCATGAAAAAATAGGGATAGAAGGAAGCTGGTTTCAAGCCATGGCACAAAGCCTCAGAGAAGTTAGAGAAGAAAAGTTCACAAGTCTAGGGAAAGGGAACTGGGAACATCTAATGGACATGATAAGAAAAGAAAGTTCTCATTTTATAGTTCCCATATTGTAATTAAAGAACAAGAATACAGAAAAAAGATAAGATATTGAAAGCAGCAAGAAAGAAGGCTCAAGTAACATATAAAGGCAGGTCAATCATGACAACTGGTTTCTCAATTGAAACGCTAAAAGGCAGAAGAGTTTAGAACAAAAGAACATAGATGCCATAGATGTTCATTGGGAAAATTATCCATCAGAATAGAAGGATAAAATCTTTCTATACTATAAATAGACTAAAGGAATTTATGACCATTAAATCATTACTACAAAGACTACCAGAAGGAATATTTTGGACTGAAGAGAAAGATGGTCACATAAAAGAGGCTGTAGATGGAAGATAGATGGTGCCAGGACAATAGTTATTCAAATTAGGACTAAGACAAAATTACCACAAAATAAACAAACGGACATAAATTAAGACATACCTTTCTATAATAGTAATAATAATAATAATAATAATAATAATAATTCTGAATAGTGTTGGCCCAATCTTCCAATAAAAAGATGCAGTTTGGCTAAATGGATCAGAAACAAGAATCATCATTTTGCTATCTACACAAAGTACACCTCAAATTCAAGGATAAACACTATCTTAGAGTTAGTTTTTCCGTACAATATATTCTGAGTATGATTCTTCTTCATTTCCTCCTAGATTTTGCGGACCCCAAGCACACTCAAACAATGCATGTTCTTCCTCTTATTAAAAAACAAACAGGCATCTAAAAATAAAATAAGGTAAAGCAAAAACAAAGTAACCAAGATAGAACAAAACAAACAGGGGGGAAAAGCCAAATAAAAAGCACGAGAATTACATACAGACACAAAGAAACACATATTTTCACACATAGAAATCCCATGAAGCCAGACAGTGGTGGCACACGCCTGTGATCCCAGGACTTGGGAGGCAGAGGCAGGCGGATTTCTGAGTTCGAGGCCAGCCTGGTCTACAGAGTGAGTTCCAGGACAGCCAGGGCTACACAGAGAAACCCTGTATGGAAAAACCAACCAACCAACCAACCAAACAAACAAAAAACATAACTCCCAAATACCACTGAGCTTTTTTTTTTTGTTTTGTTTTGTGTGTGTTTGTGTGTGTGTGTGTGTGTTGGCCATCTACTTCTGGGCATGGGTCATCCCTGTATGTGTGTGATTCGTATACCTAGTGAAACTCTGTTGGATAAAACTATCTTTTTCATTTGTGAGTGCTTATCAATTGGAGATAGTTTCTGGGCCAAAATAAGGGGCTTGTGTTCACTTCTCTCTCAGTGCTGTGACCTTACCTCGGTCATAACCCTAATTTATAATCTTTCCACCTCTCTTTCCTCAGGGCTCCCTGATTCCTAAGAGGATTTTTATGGAGATATCCTATTTAAGAATTTTGGGTTTCTGTATTTGTTTCCATCTACTCCAAGAGGGAGCTTCCCTGATATTGTGTGGATAAGATACTGATCTATGCAGAGAGCAGAACGTTGTTAGAAGTCATTTTATGGCTAGATTCCTTTAGCAGAACAGTAGTATTTGGTTTTCCCCAGGCCCCTGGCCTATCTAGTTTCATGTTCTTGGCCACCCAAGCAGTGTTAGGCATGGATTTCATCTCAGGTAATGGGCCTTAAAACCAAGCAGATAGTGGTTGATTACTCCTACAACTTTTGTACCACTGTTGTACCCACATGTCTTGCAGGCTGGTCACCTCTGTAGATCACAGGGTTTGTAGCTGGGTTGGTGCTCACCTTTCTCCTTTGGCATCAATTAGAGTACCTTTCCAGTACTATGAACATCAGTCAGTAGGGATGAAGGCTCTAGGTAGGTACTGGGCCCTAGGTAGTCTCAACTTCTCTGTGTTCAATGAGTTTGTAGCTTGTGTCTTTAATAACAGAGCTTTACCATCAGTTTGTGGAGAACAACCAATAATAGCTTTAGAAATAGCCCAGGTGATTTGAGAGTTTTGATGGTTCTCTGTTGGCCAAAAACTCAATTTGATGTAACCCACTGGAGGTTTCATTTGGTGGTGAGAGATATCTACTCGCAGCTTTGTCTCCCATTATTTGGTGACTGACTCAATTTAGGTTTATTTTACATGTGTATATATATATTTTAAAAATCCTCTGCTGTATTAGGGTTCCCTATGATGCATGAAATGGCAATTAGCGTTGGCTGTCTTTCCGTATATTCCCTCCCATCCTCTCTTTTCCTGACTTGATTCTCTCCTGCTTCTCCATCCATCCATAACTATTTATTCTATTTCTCCTTCCTAGGGAGATCCTTTCTGCATTCCTACTCCCTTATTCTATAACAAACTTCTGTTGTTATATGGGTAGTAGTAGCCTGCTTACTGAAGACTTATTAACATCCACACATAAACTAGTACATGCCCCAATATTTGTGTTTTTAGGCCTTTCTCTGTGTCCTAGAACTTTCAAAACTGTTGTATCTCCCTGCATCAAGCACCCCTAATCCAGCATTTATTGTTTTATTCAATTTAATTTAAAGGGTCTCAATTCAGCAATCTAATGCTGTTCCAGCTGTAATGAAGCATTACTCTAAATCAGCCGTTCTCAAATTATATTGATATTAAGACTAAAGGTGTTCAGAAGCTGCCAGATCAATATGAGAATATTACTTAGTAAATCTTGACTAATGCTAGACTCTAGTTCACATTGCTAATGAATTCCCAGGTGCTGCTGCTGCTTCTGCTGCTGCTGCTGCTGCTGCTGCTTCTGCTTCTGCTGCTGCTGCTTCTGCTGCTGCTGTTCCATGTGTCCGAAAGTCTCATCTTGCTTCCAGGCAAACTGGATTACTTGACAGTTTCTGTGCATAAAATTCAGACTATAATAGGCCTTCAAATCTGTTTTTATAAATAGTTAAAACTTACTAATGCAATTATTGAAAGTGTAATAAGGACTTAAAATAGTTAAAAGTGATCTGCTTCAATGACTGGTAGGCTAAAACAAAATAAATATACATTAATCAACTTGAGTTAGTATTGATCCAAAAAAACTCACACATTCATTCATTTGAAATGATTTTATTTTTGATTTAATGATTAAACAGAGGGGGAAGTTTTCATTGTATATATGTGGATGAAGAATTTTAGAATAGGATGATCATTAACATGTGTGTTTATGTTAGATGATCTCCAATCCACAAGGAACCAATTCGCTGATTTTATCTTCATCCATAGCTTCCTTGCCCTCAATCTGTAAAAAGAATAAGAAATAATTAAGAATCATAAAACACATAACACAAACACTTTTGTAATTCTTAAGAAAATTAAACCCAGTAGTCTGGACAACTTCTCAGTGGTAGATATATTTATAAATTTCATATATGTGCTGCTTCATGCTTTTCTTTAGGATGATTTCCCTCTTTTCCAATAGCTTGCACATCTTGTCCTGTTCCTCTGGGTTGTACAATGAACCTTGGGATAAATTTTGGGGTGTTATACAGGGCAGCCATAATGGAGGTAACTCCTTCTATTAGGTATCACCCTCCCAATTCTATGCTGCTTTGCCGGGTTCTGGACTTCTCAGAGAGTCCTTCATTCTCCTGAATCTGTGTGTACCCAGAGACTGAACTTTACTATGCCCTTGCCTGGGGTGAAGTAAGAAGTGGTCATTAATAGCATATATACACACTTTGGTACTACCACAGGGTATTTAAGAGAAACAAAATTACTCTAAAGACCTACACCCACATAGGAGAACTCACAGGCACGCAGGATAATCTTCTCCCCGTGATGTTCATCGTTATCTTCCCCTTCGTTCTCCTCCTCGTCGTCTTCGTATTCATAATCATCGTCGTCGTCTTCATCATCATCGTCTTCCTCCTCTTCTTCGTTATTGTAGTCTTGTTGGTCTTCAACTTTCCTTTGATCTTCATCATTTTCCTGGTCACCATTCCAGATATACCAGTCTTCCTCAACATCAGGCCAGACTTCTTCAATTTCAGGCCAGATGTCTTCAATATTAGGCCAGACCTCTTCCACGTGTGGCCAGATCTCCTCAACATCAGGCCATATCTCCTCTTGCCCGCACTCTTCCTCCGTAATGGCTCTCACCACTGCCTGCGAAACCAGAAATGCTGCGGTTCCATCGATGTCATCAGTAGCTTCTTCAATTGGCAGCACATGCAGGACGATTTGTCTGGCATCGTGCCCCATCCCACCGCCTTCTTGCTCTTGGTCAGGTAGTCCAGGTTCCTGCTCTGCAACAGCAGACATGACACAAAATACCTGCCAGGAAAGATCTTATAGTACCTTGGAGCTTTGAAGGCGTTGGTTAGGATGGGGCGTTGTTAGGGTGACTGCCACTAGGAAGAGGGAGGATGTTGGTCACAAGTTCCTCCTATAAAGCAGTAAGAGCAGTAGAGAAGATTTTCCACGTGAGCCAATAGAGTTGGTACGTGTGGAGTACCTAAAAAGGAAGGGAGAGACAGCACTTGGAGGAGCAGCCTACTCAGGCCGGCTACAAGATGGCTGTAGACCCAGCACAAGTGGGTGGAGCCTTGAGGAGTAATAATGCTCCTTTTCATACGTCACCAGAGCTGGAAGCTCATTTGCTGAGACAAAGTGATTGACATGCATTGTGTCCAATGAGCTATAAGGTCGTTACATTCTAGAGATTGCTCAGAATCCTATTTTTTTCTATTGTGGCATTACTATCTTGGGATACTTTTTAAGGTGATAGAAAACATGTCTTTTAAATTTAATAGTTAGAAAATGATAGTCTGTCAATATGGGTGAGCATATCTGACTGATTTCTGTTTTACATGAGTTATATCAGAGTTATAAAACAACTGTAGGAGGGGCAGGAGAGATAGCTCAGAAGAGCTCAGATTACTCTTCCAGAAGACCCAAGTTCGATTCCCAGCACCCAGTTAACAAACATTTATAATTCCAGTTCCAGTGGATCTGGTGCTCCTGCTCGATTTGGGCACTGAAAACACATGATACATAGACATTCATGTAAGGAAAAGCACATATACACATATAAAATAAATATAAATATAAAAAATTAAATCCCAATCAGTGTGTAGCTCACTTTTCAGCAGTGGAAGACATAAAAGGTGGGGTGACAGAAAAGTAGAAATTCTGAAATGGTTACAATGAGAACAAATGGTTGAAAGTGAAAAAAAAAGTTAAAACAGAACCTGGAAAGCATTTAGTTCACACTGCCAAAGGCAAACACAAAAAAGAGGAAAGCTGTGTCAAAAATTAGGATGAACTAACTAAGCTAAGACCTCCAGTTTCATTCTTTTCCAATTAGAAAAGAATAAAGAATTCTAAAGTATAAATCATAAATTCAGTTCTTTAGAGAAATCAAATGCCCTTTTATACTTATAGTTGATATCTTTAAACATAAAAATATCACGTTTCAGGGAAGTGACACCCTCCATTCCCTTTAATCACTCCCACAAAATTGAGGGATTAGTAACAATTTGGCCAACTCTCCCAGTTCAAAAGGGAGCATGGCATTTTCATAAAACACACAAATATCTAAGAGAATGTACAAAGGTTAATTGACCAAGTACAAAACAAATTGTATGTCCTTCAGGGGCCCAACCAGACTTTCTCCACTTCTGATGAGTAAGTGCTAGAAGTTGAAAAGCGTGCTGTGGAGTAAACTTTTCAAAATGACAGTGGGAGCCAAGGTGGAACTTGGACTAGTCTGTGGTGGGAGGATTGTTATGTTCCATATTGCCTATACAATATCACAAAGGTCTCCTCTCACACAGAGCTGTAAACTCACTTCCTGAGACACAGTGATCTACATTCATTGTGTCTCTTCTCTGGGATACACTGTTTATCCCAGTTCTCGACCCTCTTTGCCTGTAGTTATTTGTCTACTGTTAGATACAAATAACATTACATGGACTGGGCAGGTTGGATTTATTTTTCCGAGAATTTTTTTTTAATATTTCTATTTTCTATATTCTTTGTTTACATTCCAAATGATTTCCCCTTTCCCAGATCCCCCCTCCCCATATGTCCCATAAACCTTCTTCTCTCCATCCCTTCTCCAATCACCTCCCTCCTTTTTCTCTGTCTTTATATTCCCTTCCAATGCTAGATCAATCCTTTCCAGGATCAGGACCCTCTCCTTACTTCTTCATGGGAGTCATTTGTTATGCAATTTGTGCCTTGGGTATTCAGAGCTTCTGGGCTAATTAATATCCACTTATCAGAGATTGCATTCCATGTGTATTCTTTTGTGATTGGGTTACCTCACTTAGGATGATATTTTCCATATCAAACCATTTGCCTAAAAATTTTGTGAATTCATTGTTTCTAATTGCTGAGTAGTATTCCATTGTGTAAATATACCACATTTTCTGTATCCATTCCTCCTTTGAGGGGCATCTGGGTTCTTTCCAGCTTCTGGCTATTATAAATAAGGCTGCTATGAACATAATGGAGCATGTGTCTTTATTGCATGCCGGGGAATCCTTTGGGTATATGCCCAGGAGTGGTATAACAGGGTCCTCTGGAAGTGTCATGTCCAGTTTTCTGAGGAACCTCCAGACTGATTTCCACAGTGGTTGTACCATCTTACAGCCCCACCAGCAGTGGAGGAGTGTTCCTCTTTCTCCACATCCTCGCCAACACCTGCTATCTCCTGAGTTTTTGACCTTAGCCATTCTGACTGGTGTAAGGTGAAGTCTCAGGGTTGTTTTGATCTGCATTTCCCTGATAACTAATGAAGTTGAGCACTTCTTAAGGTGCCTCTTGTCCATCCGAATTTCTTCAGGTGAAAATTCTTTGTTTAGATCTGTACCCCATTTTTAATAGGGTTATTTGGTTCCCTGGGGTCTAACTTCTTGAGTTCTTTGTATATATTGGATATTAGCCCTCTATCAGATGTAGGATTGGTGAATATCCTTTCCCATTTTGATGGTTGCCGTTTTGTCCTCTTAACAGTGTTCTTTGCCTTACAGAAACTTTGTAATTTCATGAGGTCCCATTTGTCAATTCTTGATCTATTGAGCTATTGGTGATCTGTTCAGGAAATTCTCCCCTGTGCCCATGTCCTCTAGGGTCTTCCCCAGTTTCTTTTCTATTAGTTTCAGTGTGTCTGGTTTTACATGGAGGTCCTTGATCCACTTGGAGTGAAGTTTAGTACATGGAGATAAGAATGGATCAATTTGCATTCTTCTGCATGCTGACCTCCAATTGAACCAGCACCATTTGTTGAAAAGGCTATCTTTTTTCCACTGGATGTTTTTGGCTCCTTTGTTGAAGATCAAGTGACCATAGGTGTGTGGGTTCATTTCTGGATCTTTAATTCTATTCCATTGGTCCACTTGTCTGTCACTGTGCCAATACCATGCAGTTTTTAACACTATTGCTCTGTAGTATTGCTTGAAGTCAGGGATACTGATTCCCCCAGAATTTCTTTTGTTGTTGAGAATAGTTTTAGCTATCATGGGTATTTTGTTATTCCAGATGAATTTGAGAATTGCTTTTTCTAACTCTGTGAAGAACTGAGTTGGGATTTTGATGGGGATTCCATTGAATCTGAAGATCGCTTTTGGCAAGATGGCCATTTTAACTATATTAAGCCTGCCAATCCACGAGCATGGCAGATTTTTCCATTTTCTGAGGTCTTCTTAGATTGCCTTCTTCAGAGACCTGAAATTCTTGTCATATAGATCTTTCACTTGTTTGGTTAGAGTCACACCAAGATACTTTATATTGTTTGTGTCTATTGTGAAGGGTGTCATTTCCCTAACTTCTTTCTCAGTCTGCTTATCCTTTGAGTATAGGAAGGCAACTGATTTGCTTGAGTTGATTTTATAACCAGTCAATTTGCTGAAGTTGTTTATCAGCTGTAGGAGTTCTCTGGTGGAGGTTTTCTGGTCACTTAAGTAGACTATCATGTCATCTGCAAATAGTGATAATTTGACTTCTTTCTTTCCAATTTGTATCCCCTTGATCTCATTATGTTGTCTAATTGCTCTAGCTAGAAATTAAAGTACTATATTGAAAAGATATGGAGAGAGAGGACACCCTTGTCTAGTCCCTGATTTTAGTGGGATTGCTTCAAGTTTCTCTCCATTTAGTTTGATGTTGGCTACCGGTTTGCTGTATATTGCTTTAACGATTTTTAGGTATGGGCCTTTAATTCCTGTTCTTTCCAATACTTTTAGCATGAAAGGATGCTGGATTTTGTCAAATGCTTTTTCTGCATCTAATGAGATGATCATATGGTTTTTTTCTTTGAGTTTGTTTATGTAGTGGATAGCATTGATGGATTTCCTTATATTGAACCATCCCTGCATCACTGGGATGAAGCCTACTTGATCATGGTGGATGATCATTTTGATGTGTTCTTGGATTCGGTTGGCAAGAATTTTATTAAGTATTTTTGCATCAATATTCATAAGAGAAATTGGCCTGAAGTTCTCTTTCTTTGTTGGATCTTTCTGTGGTTTGGGTATCAGCGTAATTGTGGCTTCATAGAACGAGTTGAGTAGAGTTCCTTCTGTTTCTGTTTTGTGGAATAGATTGAAGAGTATTGGTGTTAGGTCTTCTATGAAGGGCTGATAGAACTCTGCACTGAAGCCATCTGGTCCCGTGCTTTTTTTGGTTGGGAGACTTTCTATAACCCTTTTTATTTCTTCAGGTGTTATGGGACTGTTTTGTTGATCTATTTGATCCTGATTTAGTTTTGGTGTCAGATATCTGTCTAGGAAACTGTCCATTTCCTCCAGATTCTCCAGTTGTGTTGAGTATAGGCTCTTGTAGTAGGATCTGATGATTTTTTGAATTTCCTCAGTTTCTGTTGTTATATCTCCCTTTTCATTTCTAAGTTTGTTAATCTGGATACCGTCTCTGTATCCTTTGGTTAGTCTGGCTAAGGGTTTATCTATCTTATTGATTTTCTCAAATAACCAGCTCCTTCCTGGTTTTGTTGATTCTTTGTATGGTTCTCTTTATTTCTACTTGATTGATTTTGGCCCTGAGTTTGATGATTTCCTGCCTTCTACTCCTCCTGGGTGAAATAGCTTCTTTTTGTTCCAGGGCTTTCAGGTGTGTCATTAAGCTGTTAGTGTTTGCTCTCTCCATTTTCATTTTGGAGGCACTCAGGGCTATGAGTTTTCCTCTTAGCACTGCTTTCATTGTGTCCCATAGATTTGGGTATGTTGTATCTTTATTTTCATTAAGTTCTAAAAAGTCTTTAATTTCTTTCTTTATTTCTTCCTTGACCAAGGTATCATTGAGTAGAATATTGTTCAGTTTCCACGTGTATGTGGATTTTCTGTTGGTTTTGTTGCTATTGAAGACTGCTTTTACTCCATAGTGATCTGATAGGAGGCATGGGATTAGTTCGATCTTCTTATATTTGTTGAGGTCTGTCTTGTGACCAATTATATGGTTGATTTTGGAGAAGGTACCATGAGGTGCTGAGAAAAAGGTATATTCTTTTGCTTTAGGATAGAATGTTCTATATATATATCTGTTAAATCTATTTGGTCCAAAGCTTCAATTAGTTTCATTGTGTCCTTGTTTAGTTTCTGTTTTCCTGATCGGTCCATTGAGGAAAGTACAGTGTTGAAGTCACTCACAATTATTGTGTTAGGTTCAATGTGTCCTTTGAGCTTTAATAAAGTTTCTTTTATGAATGAGGGTGCCCTTGTATTTGGAGCATAGATGTTAAGGATTGAGAGTTCCTCTTGTTGTATTTTTCCTTTGACCAGCAAGAAGTATCCCTCAGAGTCTCTTTTGATGACTTTGGTTTGAAAGTCAATTTTATATGATATTAGAATGGCTACTCCAGCTTGTTTCCTGAGACCATTTGCTTGTAAAATTGTCTTCCAGCCTTTTACTCTAAGGTAGTGTTTGTCTTTGACCCTTAGGTGTGTTTCCTGTTAGCAGCAAAATGTAGGGTCCTGTTTACGTATCCAGTCAGTTAGTCTTTTTATTGGGGCACTGAGTCCATTGATGTTAAGAGATATTAAGGAATAGTGATTGTTACTTCCTGTCATTTTTGACGTTATTTTTTAAATTTGATTGGTTAATTTCTTTTGGGTTTGATGAAAGGTTACTATCTTGCTTTTTCCAGGGTGAAGTTTCCCTCCTTGTATTGGTGTTTTCCTCCTATTATCCTTTGTAGGGCTGGGTTTGTGGATAGATATTGGGTAAACTTGGTTTTGTCATGGAATATCTTAGTTTCTCCATCTATGGTGATTGAGAGTTTTGCTGGATACAGTAGTCTTGGCTGACATTTGTGTTCTCTTTGGGTCTCCATGAGATCTGCCCAGGATCTTCTAGCCTTCATAGTCTCAGGTGAAAAGTCTGCTGTGATTCTGATAGGTTTTCCTTTATATGTTACTTGGCCTTTTTCTCTTACAGCCTTTAATATTCTTTCTTTGTTTAGTTCATTTGGGGTTTTGATTATTATGTGACAGGAGGTAGTTCTGTTCTGGTCCAGTCTGTTTGGAGTTCTGTAGGCTTCTTGTATATTCATGGGCATCTTTCTCTTTAGGTTAGGGAAGTTTTCTTCCATAATTTTATTGAAGATATTTGCTGGCCCTTTATGTTGTAAATTTTCACTTTCATCAATGCCTATAATCCTTAGGTTTGGTCTTCTCATTGTGTCCTGGATTTCCTGGATATTTTGGGTTACAAGCTTTTTTACATTTTGCATTTTCTTTAACTATTGAGTCCATGGTTTCTTTGGTATCTTCAGCATCTGATATTCTTTCTTCTATCTCTTGTATTCTGTTGTTGATATTTGCATCTATGCCCCCTGATTTCTTCCCAAGGCTTTCTATCTCCAAAGTTGTCTCCCTTTGAGTTTTCTTAGTTGTTTCTACTTCTGATTTTAGATCCTGGATGATTTTGCTTATCTCCTTCACTTGCTTGTTTGTGATTTCCTGTAATTCTTTTTTTTTTAATTTTTTTTATTCGATATAATTTATTTACATTTCAAATGATTTCCCCTTTTCTAGCCCCCCCACTCCCCGAAAGTCCCGTAAGCCCCCTTCTCTTCCCCTGTCCTCCCACCCACCCCTTCCCACTTCCCCGTTCTGGTTTTGCCAAATACTGTTTCACTGAGTCTTTCCAGAACCAGGGGCCACTCCTCCTTTCTTCTTGTACCTCATTTGATGTGTGGATTATGTTTTGGGTATTCCAGTTTTCTAGGTTAATAACCACTTATTAGTGAGTGCATACCATGATTCACCTTTTGAGTCTGGGTTACCTCACTTAGTATGATGTTCTCTAGCTCCATCCATTTGTCTAAGAATTTCATGAATTCATTTTTCTAATGGCTGAATAGTACTCCATTGTGTAGATATACCACATTTTTTGCATCCACTCTTCTGTTGAGGGATACCTGGGTTCTTTCCAGCATCTGGCAATTATAAATAGGGCTGCTATGAACATAGTAGAGCATGTATCCTTATTACATGGTGGGGAATCCTCTGGGTATATGCCCAGGAGTGGTATAGCAGGATCTTCTGGAAGTGAGGTGCCCAGTTTTCAGAGGAACCGCCAGACTGATTTCCAGAGTGGTTGTACCAATTTGCATCCCCACCAGCAGTATTCAGAGAGTGGCCCTCTGTCTAAGCATCAGCCTGGCTTGTTTAGAAATCATTAATCTAATTCGATCCCACCACTTGAGACCTTGCTTTGCCACAAAAGATGGCCAGTTCAGATCCGATATCATAATTACTAGGAGTCGTCACTTGGGTCATCTTCATAGATTCTAGGAAGTTTCCTCTGCACTAGGCTTCTATACCATCCCCTAAATGCCTCCACTTCCAGCTGTCTCTACTGCATTATCTGTCTATCTTAACCTCCCGCACCTCCTCCTGCTCCCATCCCTATCTGCCCCCAGTCCACCTGCAAAATCTCTATTTTCCATTCCCAAGAAGATTGATGTGTCCACCCCCAGAGCCCTTCTCTTTATCTAGCCTCTCTGGGTCTGTGAATTGTAGGTAATTATCATTTACTTAACAACTAAAATCTACTAACAAGTGAATACATAACATATTTATCTTTCTGGGTCTGGATTACCTCACTCAGGATGAGTTTTTTTCTAGTTCCATCCATTTGTCTGAACATTTCATGTCATTTTTTTTTTTAACAGCCGAGTACTACTCCATTGTGTAAATGCACCATATTCTTTATCCATTCCTTGGTTGAGGGACATCTAGATTGTTTCCAGTTTCTGGCTATTATGAATAAAGTCTAAAGCTGCCATGAACATAGTTGATTAAGTGTTCTTGTGGTAGGATAGAGAATCCATTGGATATGCCCGGGAATGATATAGCTGGGTCTTGAGGTAGATTGATTCCCAATTGTCTGAAAAACTGCCATATTCATTTCCAAAGTGGACGAATAAGTTTTTACTCTGACTAGCACTGGAGGAGTATTTTCCTTGCTCTGCATCCTTGCCAGCATGAGCTGTTACTTTTGTTATTATCTTAGTCATTCTAATGGATGTAAGATGGAGTCTCAACGTAGTTTTGATTTGTATTTCCCTGATGGTTAAGGATGTTGAACATTTCTTTAGTTATTTCTCAGGCATTTGAGATTCCTCTGTTGAAAATTTTCTGTTTAGATCCTTACCCCTTTTAAAATTGGATTATTTGGGGGTTTTTTTGTATCTATTTTTTTGAGATACACACACACACACACACACACACACACACACACACACACACACACACACATATATATGTTGGATATTAGCCCTCTTTCAGATGCTGCATTGACAAAATCTCTTCCTATTTTGTAGGCTGCCATTGTGTCCAATTGATGGTATCCTTTGCCTTACAGAAACTTTTCAGTTTCATGGGGTTCCATTTATTAATTGCTGATCTTAGTGCCTGCACTGTCAGTATTCTGTTAAGAAAGTCATCTTCTATGCCAATACATTCCATGTCATTCCCCACTTTCTCTTCTATAAGGTGCAGTATACTTTGGTCTTCTTTTGAGGTCTTTGATCAACTTGGACTTAAGTTTCTGGAGGGTAATAAATATAGATCTATTTGTATTCTTTTACATGCTGACATCCAGTTAGACCAGCACCATTTGTTGAAGATGCTTTTCCACTATGTATTTCTGGCTTCTTTATAAAAACAACAACAACAACAAATCAAAACAAAACATTGGAGGGGAATATAAGGACAGAGAATAAAAGGAGGGAGGTGATTGGAGAATGGATGGAGAGTAGAAGGTTTATGAGATATATGGGGAGGGGGGATCCGGGAAAGGGGAAATCATTTGGAATGTAAACAAAGAATATAGAAAATAAAAATATTAAAAAACAAAACAAAACAAAAAACAGGTGTCTACAGGTGTTTGGATTTATGTCTGGGCTTTCAATTCATTCTCAGTGATCATTGTGTCTCTGATTATTCCAGTACTATATGGTTTTTATTACTATAGCGCTATAGTAAATGTTGAAATCTGGCATGGTAGTACCTCCAACAGTTCTTTTATTGTACAAGATTTTTTTAGCTTTCCTGTTTTGTTTTGTTTTGTTTTGTTTTGTTTTGTTTCTTCCCCATATGAAGTTAATTCTTGTCCTTTTGTGTTCTTTGAAGAACTGTGTTGTAATTTTAATGGGGATTACATCGAACCTATAGATTGCCTTGGTAAGATGGCTATTTTTACTATGTTAATTCTACCAATACATGAGCACTAGAGATTGTTTATCTTCTGATATCTTCAATTTCCTTCTTCAAAGACTTGAAATTTTTATAATATAGGTCTTTGACTTATTTTGTTAGAGTTACCCCAAGGCATTTTATATTATTTGAGGCAATTGTAATGAATGTTATTTCCCTGATTCCTTTCTTAGTCCATTTATCATCTTTATACAGGCAGGCTACTGATTGTTTTGAATTTATTTTGTATCTAGCCACTTTGCTGAAAGTGTTTATGAGCTCTAGAAGTTTCCTGTTGGAATTTTTAAGGTCATTTTTGTATACTTATTATATCATCTGCAAATAATAGTGCTTTTACTTCTTTTTTCAAACTTGTAGCCCCTTGATCTCCTTCAATTGTTTTATTGTTCTAGCTAAAATTTTAAATACTATATTGAATACCTATGGAGAGAGTGGACAACCTTGTCTTGTTCCTGATTTTAGTGGTATTGCTTTGAGTTTCTTTCTACTTAATTTGATGTTGCCTAAAAGCCTGCTATAAGTGTTCTTTATTTTGTTCAGGCATGTCCCTTGTATTCCTTATCTTTCCTAGACTTTTATGGTACAGAAGTGTTGTTTTTTTGTCAAAGGCCTTTTCTGAATTCAATGAGGTAATGATGTGGATTTGTATTGTAGTTTGTTTATATGGTGGGTTACATTTAGTGGCTTTTTAGTGTTGAACCATCCCTGTATCTCTGGAATGAAGCCTAGCTGATCATGGTGGATGAATTTTTAGGTCCAGTTGCAATTATTTAATTCAGTATTTTTATCTATGTTAATGAGGGAAAGTGGTCTGTAATTCTCTTTGCTGAGTCTTTAGGTGTTTAGGTATCAGGGTCTACTGTGTCCTCATAAAATGAATTGTGAAATGTTCCTTCTGTTTTTATTTTGTGGAATAATTTGAGGACTATTTGAATTAACTCTTATTTGAATGTATGGAAGAATTCAGCACTAAAACTGTATGACCCTGAACTTCTATTTGGCAAGAACATTTTAATGACTGCCTCTATTTCACTAGGAGTTATAGGTCTACTTGAATTGTTTATATGTTCTTGTTTAACTTTGGTAGGTGAGACTTATCAAGAAAATTATCTATTTATTTTAGATTTCCCAATGTGGTAGAGTACAGGTTTTTAAAATATGTCCTAATGATTCTTGTTATTTCATCAGTTTCTGATGTTATATCTTCTGTTTCATTTCTGATTTTATTAATTTTAATATTCTCTGTTATTTAGTTGGATAAGAGTGTGTCTATCTTGTTGATTTTCTCAAAGGACCAACACTTTGTTTCGTTGATTTTTTGTATTATTCTCTTTGTTTCTAGTTTATTGATATCAGCGCCCAGTTTGATTATTTCTTGCAATCTACTCCTCTTAGGTGTGCGTATTTCTAGAGCTTTCAGTGTGCTGTTAAGTTGCAAGCATGACATCTCTCCAATTTTTTTATGTAGGCACTTAGTGCTATGAACTTTCTTCTTAGCCAAGATTTTATCGTGTCCCATAAATTTGGGTATGTAGTATATTCGTTTTCATTAAGTTATAGACAGTCTTTAATTTCTTCCTTTATTTCTGTAGTGACCCAGTAGTCAATCAGTAGACAGTTTTTCAGTTTGTGTATTTGTATGCTTCTGTCATACTGATGTTGTTGATACTCAGCTTTAGTCTGTAGTGATCTGATAGGATGCAGGGAGTTATTTAATTTTCCTTTATTTATTGAAACTTGCTTTGTTTCCTAGTATATGGTCAATTTTGGAGAAAGTTCTGTGAGACACTGAGAAGAAGTTACATTTTTTAAGGTGGGATGTCCTATAAATATCTGCTAGTTTCATTTGGTTTGTGGTATCAGTTAGCTCCAGGATTTCTCTGTTTAGTTTTAGTCTGGATGATATGCCCATTGGTGAGTGTGATATATTGAAGTCTATCACTATCCTTGTGTGAAGATCATTATGTGATTTCAGTGGTGTTACTTTTTTTTCTATTTTTTTAATTTATTGATATATTTATTTACATTTCAAATGATTTCCCCTTTTCTGGACCCCCACTCCACTCCCCGAAAGTCCCATCAGTCCCCTTCCTTCCCCCTGTTTTCCCACCCAACCCTTCCCACTTCCCTGTTCTGATTTTGCTCTATACTGCTTCACTGAATCTTTCCAGAACCAGGGGCCACTCCTCCTTTCTTCTTGTACCTCATTTGATATGTGGATTATGTTTTGGGTATTCCAGTTTTCTAGGTTAATATCCACTTATTAGTGAGTGCATACCATGATTCATCTTTTGAGTCTGGGTTACCTCACTTAGTATGATATTCTCCAGCTCCATCCATTTGCCGTAAGAATTTCATGAATTCATTGTTTCTAATGGCTAAATAGTACTCCATTGTGTATATATACCACATTTTTTTGCATCCACTCTTCTGTTGAGAGATACCTGGGTTCTTTCCAACTTCTGGCAATTATAAATAGGGCTGCTATGAACATAGTGGAACATGTAACCTTATTACATACTGGGGAATCTTTTGGGTATATACCCAGGAGTGGTATAGCAGGATCTTCTGGAAGTGAGGTGCCTAGTTTTTGGAGGAACCGCCAGACTGATTTCCAGAGTGGTTGTACCAGTTTGCAACCCCACCAGCAGTGGAGGAGTGTTCCTCTTTCTCCACATCCTCACCAACACCTGCTGTCTCCTGAATTTTTAATCTTAGCCATTCTGAATGGTGTAAGGTGAAATCTCAGGGTTGTTTTGATTTGCATTTCCCTAATGACTAATGAAGTTGAGCATTTTTTAAGGTGCTTCTCCACCATCCGATGTTCTTCAGGTGAGAATTCTTTGTTTAACTCTGTACCCCATTTTTTAATAGGGTTGTTTGGTTTTCTGGAGTCTAACTTCTTGAGTTCTTTATATATATTGGATATTAGCCCTCTATCTGATGTAGGATTGGTGAAGATCTTTTCCCAATTTGTTGGTTGCCGATTTGTCCTCTTGATGGTGTCCTTTGCCCTACAGAAACTTTGTAATTTTATGAGGTCCCATTTGTCAATTCTTGATCTTAGAGCATATGCTATTGGTGTTCTGTTCAGAAACTTTCTCCCTATACCGATGTCCTCAAGGGTCTTCCCCAGTTTCTTTTCTATTAGCTTCAGAGTGTCTGGCTGTGCTTGAGACATAGATATTAAATCTTCTAGTATTTTCTGTAGGGCTGGACTAGTGGATTGATACTTTTGAATTTGGATTTATCTTGAAAAATCGTGTTTTCTCTATCTATGGTGATCAAGAGTTTTGCTGGATATGGTAGGCTAAGTTGGCACCTGCGGTTTTTAGAGGTCCAGGACCTTCTAGCTTTTATAGTCTCTGTTGAGAAGTCAGTGGAATTCTGTTAGGTCTGCCTTTGTATGTTACCTGGACTTTTTCTATTGCTACTTTAATATTCTTTCTTTGTTCTGTAAATTTTGTGTTTTGATTATCATGTGCCAGGCTTTTCTTTTCTGATCCAGTTAATTGATGTTTTATAAGCTTCTTGTATGTTTATAAGCTTCTCTTTCCTTAGGCTCAGCAAGTTTTCTACGATTTTGCTGTTGTTTTTCTGGTTGAGAATATTTTCTGGGCTTTTGAGCTTTTCTTCACCTTCTTCTATTTCTGTTATTCTTAGGCTAGGTCTTTTCATGGTATCCCAGATTTCCTGGATGTTTTGTGTCAGAAGTTTCTTAGCTTTAACATTTTCTTTGACTGATGTATAAATTTCTTCTATTGTGTCTTCTGTGCCTGAGATTCTCTCTTCCATCTCCTGCATTCTTTTGGTGATGCTTGCATCTGTTGTTCCTGTTCTCTTCCTTAGGTTTTCCATCTCCAGGATTTCTTCAGTTTGTGTTTTTTTTATTGCTTCTATTTCTACTTTCAAGTCTGGCCAAACTGATCAATCAAACTGGGTGCTGATATCAATCAAATAGAAACAAAGAGAATAATACAAAAAATCAACAAAACAAAGTGTTGTTTCTTTGAGAAAATCAACAAGATAGACACACTCTTATCCAACTTAAAAAACCAGAATATTAAAATTAATAAAATCAGAAATGAAACAGAAGATATAACAACAGAAACTGATGAAATCACAAGAATCATTAGGACATATTTTAAAAACCTGTACTCTACCAAATTGAGGAGTTTAATTCCTTTATCTGTTTAATTGTATTTTCCTACACATCTTTAAGGGATTTATTTGTTTTATCTTTAAAGACCTCTAACTGTTTGTGTTTTCCTGCATTTCTTTAAGGGATTTGTTCATTTCCTCTTTAAAGGCCTTATCATCTTTATAAGATTGGATTTAAGGTCATTTTATTGTTTTTTGGTTGTGTTAGGATATCCAGACCTTGCTGTAGTGGGGTAGTTGTGCTTTGGAGGTATCATAGTGCCCTGGATTTTGTGAATTTTTTGAGGGCTCTTAGCTCTTTGGATGGTTTGGGTCTCTGGATGCTGTTGTATTAGGTATTGGGAGGGGTGGCAACCTCAATTGTCCTGATGTGGCCAGCCTCTGATGGGTATCCTTGGGCTGTATGGTTCTGGACTTGTAGTTCTATTTCAGGAGCCTCAAGTCCAATGAATGTGAGCAAAGAGGTGTCAAGAGAATGGATGTTCCTTTGGGATAGCAGGCTGCTCAGGGCAGCTTGACTTGGTGCAGAGGGGTCAGAAAGCAGGGTAAGATGGGTAGGGGAAGGAAGTTTATCTTTATGATTCAGGAGTCTGAGGGAGAGACAGTAGGAGAATGGAAATCCCCCCTGGGATAGCAGGCTGCTCAGGGCAAGTTGTGTTTCTTATATGCTGCAGAAGGATGGATCCTGTTTTTCCAACCATTTGTTTAGTTTGTGTCTTTTCATTAGGGAGAATTGAAGCAGGTGATATTGAGAGATATCAATGTTCAATGAGTTTTAATTTGTTATTCTTTTATCATTCTTGTTGTTGGTGATAGTAGTTGTTGTTAGTGGTGTGTTTGTGTGTGTGTGCCTCTTCTTTTGATTTTGCTCATGTGAGACTATTTCCTGTGTTTTCATGAGTGTAGCTAACCTCCTTGGTTTTGAGTTTTCCTTCTAGTACCTTCTATAGGACTGGATTTGTAGATAGATACTGTTTAAATTTGACTATTTTCTCCATCTATGGTGATTGAAAATTTTGCTGGCTATCATAATCTAGGCTGGCATCTGTGTAGCACATGTGCCCAAGTCCCTTTGACTTTTAGACTCTCCATTGCAAATCAGGTGTAATTCTAAAAGGTCTGCCTTTATATATTACTTGGCATTTTCCCCTTGCAGCTTTTAATATTTCTTTGATCATATGTTTAGTGTTTTCATTATTATGTGGTGAAGGCACTTTATTTCCTGGTCCAATCTTCTTGGTGTTCTATATGCTTTTTGTACTTATGAAAAATAAGCAGTGCAGTCCTTAACCAATCACACCATGCAGCAGTTCTCACATGGGAGGTTTATTGGGAGAAAGTCAGAGTGGCCTCTGGAAGCGGGTGGAGGGAAAGAGAAGAGGGGCAAGGAGGACATGCATGCTTGGTGGTGGGGGGGGGTATGGTACATGCGCAAAGGGATGGATGCAAGAGGGACACTGTCATGTCTCCTTGCAGGATCCCTGAAAGCTGGCTGTAAGATGCCTGATTGCTGTGAAGTCACTTCTAGCTGTCCATGGATGTACCCTGCCTAATGCTAGCATTACCTTTGTAAGTATCTCCTTTAGGTTGAGGAAATATTCTTCAATGATATTTTTGAAGACATTTCCTGGGCCTCTGAGCTGGGTTTCTTCTCCTTCCTCTATTCCTATTATTCTTAGGCCTTTGTCTTCATAGTATCCAAGATTTCCTGGAAGTTAGGACATTTTTAGATTTAACATTTTATTTGACAGATACTCCCTTTTCTCTTAATGTATCTTCAATGCCCGACTTTGTCTCTTCTACTTTTTGTATTCTGTTGGTGAAGATTTCCTCTGTAGCTCTTCTTTGCTTTCCTAATGAATCTCATCTCCAGAATTCCTTCAGTTTGTGTTCTCTTTATTGCTTCTATTTTCATTTTTAAGTCTTGAACAGTTTTATTTGTTTCCTTCAAGTTTTTTTCTTTGCTTCCTCAAATGGATTTATTAATTTCCTCCAATTGTTTGTGTTTTTTCTGGATTTCTTTAAGGGATTTTATTCATTTCCCCTTCAGGAACTCTGTCATCTTCCTATAGTTGGTTTTATGGCCTTTTCCTTATGTTTCAGCTGTGTTGGGATATTCAGGGCCTGCTGTGGGAGGATAGATAGATTCTGGCTATTTTTTATTGTGCTCTTATGTAGGCATCTACACATCTGGGTTTGGGGTGATTATAGATCTATGTGCTGACTTCTGGGTTTGTTTTTGTTGGGTGTGTGATTTGTTCCTTGGTTTCTGTTTCCTCTCAGGGTTTTCAGTGTGTGATGTTTGTGTGTAGCCTGTCTCACTGGCCCCACTGGGACAGTGTGTTTAAGGAAAATGCTTGCTGGTTTCAGAGGGTGGGGGAAGGGAGACCATGGAAAGATAGTTTGTTGGAGCACTAAGGGCAATCCTGAGGTTTGCTTTTAAGGGAACAGTGTTTGGAAAAGTTTAAGGGCAGCCAGTCTACCTGGTCTTCTGGCAGGTGTGGCCTGGAGTTGAGTAGGGGCACCTGTCTGAGTTGGGGGCTGGGATACACTGATGGGAGGGAGTGGAGCCTTGGGGGCAGGGAGTGTTGTGGTCTGTATGATCCACAGGAGGCCTGGAAACAGGAGATGGGAGGCAGTAGCTGATGTCCTGCAGCACTAGTGGCAGGGGTGATGACCCTGAGCATTGGGTCTGAGGAACAGAGAGGTCTTTATGTACTTTTGATCTGTTTACAATTATTACACTTTTTAAAATGAGTTTTTCCTTTTTAGTTACATTTTTGAAGTAACGTTAGGTTTATTATAAAAAAAAAATAAAGGTACTGTAAGAGAGAAAGTAAGTATGCACAATAGGAGCCAGGGCTTCCCAACATGGAGTTGACTCCAGAAATTTATTTTGTTGAAAATCTAGTATATCTCTAGTCATTTAGTTATATTTTCTATTTGTATGACTCATCTGTATTCTGTTATTCTCATCGATGTGTATCTTTAATTCTAAACTCTTTTACAGATAACATATAGTTAGACTATGTGTTTTTATTCAGTCTAAGAGTCACTGTTTGTGATTGAAATACTACATTTACATTTAAAGTTCTTACTGAAATTGTTGATATATATCAACATTTATATACATATACATGTACATATACATATACATATACATATACATATACATATACATATACATATACATAATCCATCATGGTCTGTACGTTTTGTGTTAACACTTTTCTTTAGTTTTTGATTCATTAACTTCTAATATCATGTGACTATTTTACAATGGCCTTTTGGTTTTCTTAAGGATTTTTGTGTTAGGAAGGAACTTAGCTGTCATGTAGAAGGTATTGGCCTGATAGGTATCAGAATAGCTGATGATGACAATAAGCTGAAATTAAAGTAACTGTACACTCTTTGTTTACTGCAAAAGGATACATTTGATCAAGAACCAACTCCTTTCCCTCCATTGTTTTTCTCTGTATAAAGGCATGAGTCCAACTGCAAATAGATCAGTCTCCTCATGAGAAAAATTTCAATATTAAGGGCACCCTGAGCAAGATCCCTGCTTATTTATGGACCTTGGAGCCAAGGGGAAGGGGAGAGAGAAATGCTAGCAGTTGGAAAAATACTAATTACAGAGCCAGAATTGGGAAATAGTGAAGATTATCCATTGTTCTTAAGGATGTTTTGCCAAAAGTAGCAGAGGCAGCACTATGTTGAAGGCCTCCAATAAAGAAGCTTCCCAGTGAAGATACATAAGCAGCCAATCCGGCATGAGCCTGGCCACACCTCCTTTCGTAGATTGCAGTGTTTTGATGTCATGTGTTTGTATTAAGAGAACAGTGGTGGTGCACACCTTTAATCCCAGCACTTGGGAGGCAGAGGCAGGTGGATTTCTGAGTTCGAGGCCAGCATGGTCTACAGAGTGAGTTCCAGGACAGCCAGTACTATACAGAGAAACCCTGTCTCGAAAAACCAAAAAAAAAAAAAAAGAGAGAGAAAAAAAGAGAGAGAACAACTTTGTCCCTTGGGGATGAACACGTCAAGTTTTCCACCTACTGAAAAGGTGTCAGCTACTATTAAGGTCCAGAGAACACTCTTAGATGGACTCAATGGTTCAATGTGATTGGCTTGCTGTTCTACTGGCTTGCTTTAATGAGAGCTTAGTGGCATATTTTTGGAGATAATGCATATTTTTCATACTATTCTATCATTTAGTAGCAAAAGCTATTCAATATATTCACTTGCTTCTGAACTCTTTTCTCTTTCTTATTTGATATGTTTTATATAACGTTAGTGAATTCATATAATGTGTCTGGATTCAATCCAACCAAACACCCTTCTCTCCTATTCCTGCTGTACCACTCTACTTACCCCATCACAATTTTATTTATTCTCTTTTAATTTTTAGCTGTTTATTCATATTTCATGAGTGTTAGCATTTGCCTGCATGCATGTGATGTGTACATCACTGGTTGCAGAGAGTTGTGAGTTACCATGTAGGTGTTGGGAAGCAAACTTCAGTCCTCTGGGGGAGCAGGAAATGATGCCTTACCAACCCAGCTCTGTGTGCATGCTCTCTTCTTTAAATTACTTTCAAGTTGATACCAAATGAGTCTACCTAATGCTACATGCATGTGCCTAAGTGTAGGGCTATCTACTGGAGCATGAATTGCCCCTCAGAGCATGCATTCTCAAGACTAACTCCCCCTCTCCCAGTCGTAGCCCTTCAGATAAAACTAGGACTTTATGAGCCTCTCCCTATCCATGGCTGGCATGATCGTGTGTATGTCTTCTGCATGCAGTCCTAGTTATTGTGATTTCATGTGTATAACTGCATTATCCTAGCAGCTAAACACTCTTTCAGTGCAGACAATCACTCTGATTCTTACAGTCTTTCTGCTGCCTCTGTTGCTTATGATTCCTGAGGGGGTGTAGTTCTATTTAGATGTCTTATTTAGAACTGAGAACAGCACAGTGTCTTATTATCTGCAACTGGTTGTTGGTCTCTACATTAATTGCCATCTATCTCAGAAACACGATTCTCTGATTAGGGATGAGAAAAGCTAAGTGCCAGGTATAAGTTACCTCTTTTGATGATGCTTGACAATGAGGTCTCACCACCATCCCCATTACAGGCTATTGCCATGGCTCTTGGATGCCCTGCATAACTTTATGGTAACATGGTGAAGACCCCATCACCCAGCTTGATGCCCGAATTTGTATTAGCTATACCTTCATGAAGTCAGATAGGATTATGGTCACACATCTATTTGTTCTGGGGCAGAAGACATTCCAGCCACTGTATTTAGTTGTCAAGCCCATTCTGATCGTCAACTGTGTTTCCCTGGCAACATAAATATTCCAGTGAGCATCTGCATTGGTAACAAAGCATCTTATTAGGGACAGAAATTATTTTTGTCTTAATGAATTGTCCCACCAAGCAGGTTTGTCATTTGCCAGCTGAGGCATTCCAGTGGCCTTGTCAAATGGCCAAGACATTAGTGATAAGTGAATTATACAAGTTTATAATTGTACATGTCTTACTTATAATGGCCCTATACCAATTTTCCTTCAGATTTAGGAGTGGCTTTTCAAAATATAAAATATTTTTCAATGGTGGGGTTCAGGAAAACAGAGATTTGCAAAGACCTCAAATAAATCACTTATCATTGGGGCTGTGTGGAGATCTTCAAGATGGTGCCTTTAAACTCTAAAGGAGAAGCTACTTCTTATTTTCCCTGTTCTTAGTACAGGGGTTTTAGGAATCACAATCACCTATGCAACAACACATAGAAGGTTTTGTTGAACCTTATAATCTGCCCGTAGGTTTACAGAGAGGGGCACAAAGATCCAGATCTGCATCAGTCACAGTGCTGCCCATCTGTGAAAACAAGTGGGGCCAACTGGCTGCCTTTGCAGAGACAGAGGAGGCAAGCAGCTCTTTCTTGGCTGGAACTGGTGCATCCATGCAGGAAGAACAGTTGAAGTGGAGCCTGAATTTCCCAGGAGGGGAATGCACTATCCAGATGGCTACAGCTGCTCTTCCATTACCATTTGCATTCTGTTGTCATGGCTAAGGTTGCTGTTAGGGCACTATAAAGGAGGGTGTTGCTAGCAACAACCACACTCTCATTAACATCAGCAGGATTATTTCTTAAGGGATTAGAGGGGATCAAGTAAAGTTTCTAACCTCCCTTTGGGGCTCTTGAGTACTACAGGACTCCCTCCTCCCCTGAAGTTCCATGAATTTGCTTATTGCAATGTGTTTATTTGCACCAGACACAAAATTAATTACTTAGTCAGTGAAGGAAAATGTACCCTCCCCCATTTCTAGCCCTACCGTCTTTGTCCTATACAGGAGTTGTGACACTGTGTCACTGACTTTTTTTTTTTTAATATAATCTTCATTTAAATTTCAAATGGTAAAACCTTTGCTGGTTTCCCCCCTCCCTGAAAAACTCAAACCCCTTCTCCCACCCCCTGCCTCCAAGTATATACCCCTCCACCAAACCCACTCCCACCTCCCTCTCCCACCTTTGTTGGGGCATCTATTGAGCCTTCACCTGACCAAGGACCACTCCTCCCACTGATGCCCGACAAGCCATTCCTCTGCCACATTTTTGGCTGGAACCATGTGTACCCCTTGGTTGATGGTTTAGTCCCTGGGAGTCCTCGGGCTTCTGGGTGGCCATCATCGTTGTTCTTTCTATGGGGCTGTAAACCCCTTCAGCTCCTCTGGACCACCCTCCAACTCCTGCAGTGGGAACCCCACGCCCAGTCCAATGGTTAGCTGCTAGCATCTGCCTTTTGTTTTTAATGTTTTTGAATTATCTTCACTAGATTTTTTGTCTCTAACTGGCCAGTAGAACTATGTGGATAACTTCTCTAGCTGGCTAGTAGATCTTGGCTAAAATGTTAAAGATTAAAGAGAAAGACCTAACTCTCTTTTGGAACTGAAATGTTTATACAAACATCTGGTAATACATTTGAATGTCCCATAGTATTCTCTAATAGTTTCTAAGGTCATATGCATAGCTAGTAAAGTGGCCCAAGGAACCCTCATGCTCATGGAAACTAAATCCTTAGCACCCTCTTGGGATGCTCTGTAGATTATAACCCTTCCCAAAAAGCCAGTGGTCTTCAAGCATTTTCTGAATGACAGTGGGGTTAATTAACTACCCAGATCATTGCACCCATTTTTCAATGGTGTAGCAAAGAGAGCTGAGCTCCAGAGGTGTCAATACCTGTTTGAAACAATGAGCCAAAATAAGGAGAATGGTTCAGGTTTTACTTGCTAACTGCAATATTGGAGCGAATCACTAATGCAAAGAAAGTTCTGGGTCCTCTGTGTTCTTTTTTTTTTTTTTTTTTTCCACAGAACAGCATCAGTTGAGGGCTGGCTGGATGAACCAAGTTTGCTTCACTAATGACAAAAGAAATCATCAGAACAGAATGCTGGAGTGCGAAGGTGAGTGCTAACTTCAAAATGTGAAAAACATTCCTTTTCAATCTCTCACAAAAGGTTTCCACAAAGGTCCTTGACAACATTAAAAACAAAGCTGCCAAATATACCTGAGAGAGATTACTAAACCCAGGCCAGGAAGCTGCAGAGGCAGCTATGTGGGAGAGCAAGGCTGGTCAGGGCCTTGGCTGGCTGACAGCAACTCCTTTCTGGAAGGACAATGCACCAGTTGTACAAGGCTGCTGCAGGAGGGACATTTTTCCCTATGAGGTCTACTAAGTAAAAGCCATTTCTAACAATCTATACTAAGGCAAGAAAAACCAAGCTTTGACCCAGGAATCACTCCCATACTCTACTTTGTCCTTTCTTCTGTCTCTGTCTGTCTCTCTGTCTCCGTCTCTCCCTTCCTTTTCCTTTTCCTTTTCTTTTTCTTTTCTTTTTAATTTATTGCAAACATTTCCCTTTTCTTTTTTAGGTTAGAATATAAACAAAAGTCTTTTTTTATTAGATATTTTCTTTATTTACATTTCAAATGTTATGCCCTTTCCTGGTTTCCCCTCCGAAAACACCCTGTCCCATCCCCCTCCGCCTGCTAACCAACCCACCAACTCCTGCTTGCCTGCCCTGGCATTCCCCTATACTGGGGCATCGAGCCTTCTCAGGGCCAAGGGCCTCTCCTCCTCTAGATGTCCAACAAGGCCATCCTCTGCTGCATATGCAGCTGGAACCATGGGTCCCTCCATGTGTACTCTTTGGTTGGTGGTTTAGTACCTGGGAGCTCTGGGGGTACTGGTTGGTTGATATTGTTGTTCCTCCTATGAGGCTGCAAACCCCTTCAGCTCCTTGGGTCCTTTCTCTAGCTCCTCCATTGGGGACCTTGTGCTCAGTCTAATGGTTGGCTGAGAGTATCCACCTCTGTATTTTTCAAGTACTGGCAGAGCCTCTTTATGACTTACATAAACGCCTTTTTGCTCTTATTCCTCCTCTTACCCTACTGCCCTTCACTACTGTCCCTTCCTTACTTCTTCCTGGTTCCCTTTCTTCTTCTAAGTAATCCCTCCTTCTAATTAACGTATAATACCTTCCTTTCCATTCATAACTTTCTTTAACCTTCGTGGTATTCCCATCTATATAATATATATATATATATATATATATATATATATATATATATATATATATATATATAAATCAAGATCTGGCATATGAGAGAAAACTTTTGCTTTTTTAAACTAATAAACTATGATATATTTTGATGAGGTCTTTTTGAGGTGGGGTCCCATGTATTCTTGACTTTCCTTAAACTTACTGTGTAACCAAAAATGACTTTGAACTTTGGCTCTTTTGACTTGTTTCTTGAGGTCTGGGATTATAAATTTGCATCACTCCTCAGGTTTTAAGTGTTACTGAGGGATCCAGTCCAGGGCTTTGTACTGGCTAGGCAAATACTCCAGCCACTACACAACATCACCAGTACCTTGAATTTTTTATTTTTATTATTATTTTACAGATTTCTCTAAGATGTACCATGTGCTTAATTTTTGAGAATCAGCTTGAGATTTATACTACAACATTCCAGTTAGATCTAGAAATAATATTTTCTCTCTTTTCATTAGTATATATTGGTTATACAAAATAATGACTTACATAATTGAATAATGAACTATTATTCTCCATAGGTCCATAGCATCCTTTTGTTTGTGTAATACTATTACATGGTACAACGATACCTATTATATATTACAAACAAATGATATATTGTTATAGATATTATTTTATATAATTTTATATCTTATAAAGATATATCAAGAACACTCCAGAGCAAGCCTCATGTCCAGGAGTAATTTCTATTTTGGCCAACATCAAACAGATTCGGGCTTTTGTGTACCTTTTATTTTGGTATTTTAGTATTATTATTTTGTGTGTTGTGTTGTTGATGTTGTTGTTGTCCTTTTTAAGAGAGAAAGAATATGAAGTTTGGTGAGTGAGACCTGAAAGGAGTTGGAGGAAGGGAAGGAATATGACCAAAATATATTGGATCTGTATGAGGGAGTGATGTGTGAGGGAGGAATGGGAGTAGATTCTTGGGATACAAATTAAATAAATAAATACATTTAATAATAAAATTTAAAGAAATTACAGAGAGAGGGACACAGGCAGAGATCAAGAAAAATAAGATTAAAGGAGTTTTAAAATTATGTAAAATGTAATACCTAGGAAGTTCCACAAAGTACCTTGTCTTAATTAGAGTTTCATTGCTGTAAAGATACGTCATGATCGTAGCAAATCTTAAAAGGACAGCATTTAATTGGAGCTGGCTTATAGGTTCAGAAGTAGTGTCACTCCCTAGGCCAAGCATATTCAAACCACCGCATTCCACTCTCTGGGCCCACATAGGCTTGTTCAAACACATGAGTCTATGGGGTCAATACCTAGCCACAGCATAATGCGAAATGCATTTCAGTCTAACTTCAAAAGTCCCACAGTCTATCACAGTATTACCAACCTTTAAAAGTCCAAAGTTCTAAGTCTCTTCTGAGAGTCATTCAACTGCTTAACTGTAATCCCTGATAAAGTCAAAAAGCTGATCACATACCTCCCACATCACAGGATATATATGGCCATTCCAAAACAACATAGAGGGTAAATATGGAACAAAAAGCAAGACCAAAAAACAGCTGGGGAAACTCCAAACTCTGCACCTCCATGTCCTCTGTCTTCAGATCTCCAAATCCTTTCTGCTTTTTTTGATTGCAACACACTTTCTTTCTCTTGGCCTAGTTACACTCCCTGTTAGCAGCTTTCTTCAGCAGGTGTCCCATGGCTCTGGCATGTCTAACATCTCAGGGTACCCAAGGCAACTTCAACTTTACAGCTTCTTGCTCCAGTGTCTGGGATCCACACATGATCTTCTAGGCTTCTCCAAAGTCATATCTCCAGCTCTGCCCTAGGTAGCACTCCAGGGTCTGGTTGAAACCTTTCCACTGTTGCTGATGTTCCTTGTGGTCATCCCATGGGACTGGCATCTCTAAGACACTGGGGTTTCTCATTGCACCTTTATGGTACCAAGCCTCAACTTATTTGCATGACCCCTTCAGTCCTTGACTGTTAATTGCAAGTGAGGCTGCACTTTCTCCAATGACCTTTCCTGGCCTCTTACTGTGCCAAACTTCATCTGTTCTCCAGGACCCCTTCATGCCTTCAAAACCCATACTACCTGGGTTATTCTGTTACATTACCAAGTCCAGCTGTAGCACAAGGTACCACCTTGGCTGTCTCTGGAAAGCAGCTTCTCTGTGCTCTCAGAAAACACTCCCCAGAAGATTTTTACCTCAGAGATGCTGGTCTCTTCTTAATCACCACTATTTTCTTATCTCCAACTAACCAGCATCAATCATCCCAGTAATCTCCTTCTCTTGACTCTAAAGGCAGCGGTACATGGCTAAAGATGCTGCGTTCTGCAGTTTGCTGGGTCTGGAACATGCCCCCCTTTTACTATTACATTACCACCAGCTTTCTGTTTCCCAACTCCTGTACTGCCTAAGTTTGGCTGTCCTGGAACTTGCTCTGTAGATCGACCATGAACTGTGTGGCTCTGTTTCCTGAATGCTGGATTTAAAAGTGTGTACCACCACTTTTCTCTACTGGGAAATTTCTCTGTCCCATGCTGGCCTTGAACTCAAAGATATTTTGATCAGATCTGGATCAAAATCCTGTGTCTTCCAGCCCCAAGATCTGGGTCACAAGATCTTGTGCTCTCCATTTCTGCATTGTAGTTCATTTCAGATTAAGTTCAAATGAAAATAATAATAACCAAGTCCCTGATTCAACTGTAAAACATAAACAATACGCTTAGCATGGTGAGATCTTGCTTTGAGGTCACAACTCCCTTAATCTGTTTATGTCCTTGAACATAGGATTCTGTTCCATTCTCCTTCATATTGTCCCTTTATTCTTTGAACCATATATTTTGTACTTTTCCTTTTGAAGCTTGCTCCTTTTTCATCAAAACACTCTTCATAAGAGAGAACTTTAGTAACTGCACAACAGAATTTATACAAGGCCGTTTTGAGACTTCCTTTGTCTAAATTTCTTCACCTTAGCCTCAGGCAGACTTTACTGGAAAATGGCAAAAAACAGTCATAATCTTCTCCAAAATATCACAAAACAGTCTCTAGGCCACATATTAACATTCTTCTCCACTGAAACCTCTTGGGCCATGTCTGTACAGTTCAAGTCATCCTCAGCACCAATGTCTTCCATATTCCTACTAGGATGGTCCATTAAGCTCCACTTAAAGCATTCCATTGCTTACCAAATACAGTTTCCAAATGCACATGGTCAGGCCTATCACAGCAATATATGTGGTCCCTGGTACCAACTTCTGTCTTAAGGGTTTTATTGCCCTGAAGAGACACCATGACCAAGGCAACTCTTATAAAGGACAACATTTAATTGGGGATTACTTACATGTTAACAGGTTCAGTCCATTATCATTATGGCAGGAAGCTTGGCAGCACCTAGTCAGGCCGAGCACTGGAGGAGCTGAGAGTTCTACCTCTTGTTCTGAAGGAAGCTAGGAGAAGACTCACTTCCAGGAAGAAGCAGACTCTCAAAACCCACCCGCACAGTGACACACTTTCTCCACCAAGGCCACATGTACTCTAATAAGACCACATCTCTTAATAGTGCTACTCCCTAGGCCAAGCATATTTGAACCACCACATACCTTAAAGGCAACAAGGAGCACAAAGCAAGTGTTTCTAAACTGTATAAATGCTAAAGGAGGAAAAGTGAAAGGAGTCTATTTCACCATATGTATTGGCTGGTTGTGTGTCAACTTGACATAAGCTAGAGTTATAGCAGAGAAAGGAGCCTCCCTTAAGGAAATGCCTCCATGAGATCCAGCTGTAAGGCATTTTCTCAATTAGTGATCAAGAGGAGACAGCCCGTTGTGGGTGGTACCATCTCTGGCCTGGCATTCTTGGGTTCTATAAGAAAGCAACCCAAGCAAGCCAGGGGAAGCAAGCCAGTAAGCAGCACCTGCTTCCTGACCTGCTTGAGTTCCAGTCCTGACTTCCTTTGGTGATGAACAGCAATGTGGAAGTGTAAGCTGAGTAAACCCTTTCTTCCCCAAATTGCTTCGTGGCCACTAAGTTATGTGTAGGAATAGAAACCCTGACTAAGACACTGTATGTCTGTCAACCTCCATCATACTTTAGAGGTTGTTTTGTTTTGCCTCTGGGACAGTTTTTTTTTTTTTTCTGCATTAGTGAAATAACCTTCTCTTAGCTTTATTGTTTTTCCTGGTAGCTTTTTCACTCAATCATGGTCTTATCACTGAGTAAAAATTTACCATTTCATCTGTTTCATAGGTGATTCTGGTTTTTAATGTTTTATTCTATATTCTTAAAATAGAACCTATAATTTTGCCTTGTGTTATGCTGATTGACTGTATATTTCTAGCAATACATACTAGAAACAATTTCTCCTACAATCTCAGAAATACTTCTCATAGTGTACATTTGTTCATTGTTGGATATTAGAGGATATCTTGTTAAAAATTTATTACATTCTGTGCATTGCTATTAACAACCAAGAATGTTGCTGTGGCCTATTACTTGAAAGTAAACTACATTTGTTTCCTGGAGGGAAAAGAATCTGGGAGACAAAATAATGCATATGAAATTATAAATTTTGTTATTAACCTTCTGCTATCCTTGAACCTAGTATCTTTCCAAAAAGCCTATGTGGAAAAAAAACTTATTCTGAGCAGGATTCAGAGATAGTGAAGGTTTTGATTTGAGGAGGAAATTAATTCACTGGGGACTTACTCTCACAGAGAATTGTGAAACCCTAGTTTCTTTACTTTTCTTTCATTTCTTCCTTCCTTCCTTTTACTACACCAGCCCAAATCCCCAATATACGTTATGCTGTCACTCAGATGGATAGTTTTAACTGCATTATGGGATCTTGATGAAGATTCGCCATCTCATCATACACATGCAGGAAACTTGTCCAAACTCCTGCTAGATAAAATCCTATTATGGAGAAGGGGGGTGAACAAGAAGTACCCCTATAAATTGAAGTTCTATTCACAATTGATAGTGTCCAGGATGGAGAAAGTCATTTTTTCCCTTAGGGTATGGTTCCTGAGGGCTCAACCACATATATTCGTCAGATATCCAAGAGTATATGGGCAATTTAACTTGGACTTCATGGGCTTAGGAAACAAAACAAGAGGACACTAAGTTGAATATTGCCTTGGTTATTTTTCTACTGCTATGTTAAGACATCATGATCAAGGCAATGCAGAAAGCATTTAATTTTGGGCTCATGGTTTCAGAGTGTTGGAATCCATGACTACCATGATAGGGATCATGGTAGCAGGCAGGCAAGCATGGTACTGGAGCAGTATCTGAGAATTATACCTTACCAGCTAATAGAGTCAGAGAGAGGGAGAAAACTAAGAATGCTGTGGGCCTTTGAAATTTCCAAGTCCATCCCCAGAGACAAACCTCTTCCCAAGACTACACCTCTGAATCCTTTACAAATAGTTCCACCAACTGAAGGCTAAGCATTCAAATATATGAGCTAATGGGGGACATTCTTCTTCAAACTACCACAGATGGGGAGTGGTGGATGTTGGGTCTGAGAAGAGTTAGGTGTGAGTGAAAATGATCAAAATGTAGTAAGTGAAATTCTAAAAAAAAATGAATGAAAAATTAAAAAAAAAATAAAAGGAGGGTGTGCTATCTCTTTACTGGTCCAAAAGGATTGGGGTCAATTAACTATGGACAAAAACTTCTGACACTGTTAACTAATGTATTTTTTATGGCTGATTTATCTCAGGTTGCTTGTCATTGTAAAAGAAAGCTAATATATCTTCTTAATTATAATGGTTGTTTAGTTTTGTTTGTTTCTGTAAATTCAAGTTAGTATATGGAGCAAAATCCTTGACTAGGTAAATATAATCTCACTCTTACCTTATACCTTTTGTAGTGGCATATAAATCACACACATATATGTATATGTATATATTTGCTAATAACGTGCATATATATGTGTATGTGATATTTGCCACAACACCACAAAAAGTATATATGTATATATTATATATGTACAAGTGTTATAGACAAACTATGTTATATAAATATTGGATTGTATAATTACTATCAATATGTTTAAGATAGTCTAAAAAAATTAATATTTTTTTGGTTGTATGCATAGCAAATAGTCCAGTGACAAATTTTGTAATGTTTTATTTTTCTAGTATGTGTTTATTTCCTCGAGTATGTACATTGTATTCATGTGTTTATGTACACTATATTTGTATGTGTTTTTGTGTGTTTGTGTATGCTGCATTGTCATGTAGATGTTCAGAGGCCAGGTGTTCTTCACTTTTACTTTCTGCTTTATTACCTTGAGACAGTAAACTTGGAGTTTTCTGGATATATATGTATATCCAGTATATATATATATATATATATATATTTACATTTTTGAGACCATTCTTTTCATTCTTTTAATTGACAGTATGAGGATTTATTATCTGCCTTTAGATTATGTCACTAATTAATTTGACAATTCTCATCTACTGTTGAGTCCTTTAATATATTTTTAATGTTTTATGCTTTTTTCCTTGGTTTTTACAAATAGTTTCTGTCTTTGTAATTATATTTACCATTTGATGAGGCATTGTTATGATAACTACATTTACTTATCTAGCCCATGATTCTTTAACTTCTTTGAACTTTTAAAGATTTATTTATTTTTATTTATGTTTTTGTGTATGCCTATGGGAGTTAATGTCCACCATATGCATGTACTTGCTCATGGAGGTCATGAAGTTGTTAGAGTTCCTTGATTTAGAGTTACAGTACAGTTGTAGTTGCTAGGAACCAAATGTTAGGCCTCTACAAAAGCATCAACTTCTCTTAACCACTGAGCTATCACTCCAGCCACCCTTTCAGTATTCTTGTGATAGCTCACTGAAATAACAGACATCTGGTTTTCCTCACAGATTGTTCCTTTCAAAAAGACAAGAAGGCAGTTATATGGGGCTAGTAAGATAGTCCAGAGATTTTACCCTTATCAATTACTACCTTTCAGTGCTTGGTAGTAAGACTACTGCTAAAGACATCACATTCTTGCATCACCAAAGAGGAAGAAATCAAGCTGATACTGACCTAGAAGTTTCATCCCTACTGGATAGCTTTCATAGTGCTGGAAGTTTATATGCATACTACCATAGATGTTAGTCTCATCCACCTGTATTCCCTGCAAACTATAATAACACATGGCCTGACAAGGTATGACTCCTGGTGCAATAATGGCATGGATGTTGTGGGAATAACCAAGTACTTTAACAGAAGAGTGGATGCAAAAAATGTGGTATATCTACACAATGGAGTACTATTCAGCCATTAGAAACAATGAATTCATGAAATTCTTAGGCAAATCGATGGAGCTGGAGAACATCATACTAAGTGAGGTAACCCAGACTCAAAAGGTGAATCATGGTATGCACTCACTAATAAGTGGATATTAACCTAGAAAACTGGAATACCCAAAACATAATCCACACATCAAGTGAGGTACAAGAAGAAAGGAAGAGTGGCCCCTTGTTCTGGAAAGACTCAGTGAAGCAGTATCCGGCAAAACCAGAACAGGGAAGTGGGAAGGGTTGGATGGGAAAACAGGGGGAGGGAAGGGGACTGATGGGACTTTCGGGGAGTGGGGGGTCCAGAAAAGGGGAAATCATTTGAAATGTAAATAAATATATCAATAAATTAAAAAAATGGGTATAAGTTCTGGTGCATGAGATGGAACACATAGCTTACACTATTAAAGGGGCCAAGAAACTGTGGCTAGATAGGTCATAGGCACTAGAAGAAGCCCCAATACTATAATTCTACTAAATGGAGATAGTACGAAAATGACTCCTAATGAATTCTTACCAGTGCCATAAATTAGACCATCTCTCAGACCTCACGGTAAAAGTGTCTCCTTGCGGTAGATGATAATTAACAGAGACTCTCAACTTGTCTACATTCAGAGAATAATAGAATAGAGTACTGAGTCCTAAATGGGACTTACATATCACACTCCCTATCTCCTAATGTTTATGAATATTGTCAAGAGAAGGGGCAGAAAGATTATAAGAGCCCCTCCAGTGGTGGATAATATCAAGGAAACAGTATTTTCCATACATGACAGATGGAGCAGTTGCAGATATGAACTCACAGTGATTCTGACAGCACATAAAAGACCTGCACAAGCTCAAGTTAGACAAAATCCCTGTATGAAAGGGGGAGGGTCACAGAATCCCAGCACTAGCTGAGTAGCTACTGGCATTTGATAGCTTCTGGGAGAGGGAGAGTCAGTTTTCTTTAATGAGGTGACCCCTGGCAGGTCAACCACATGCCAGGACTGGCCTTACTCACAAGAGTACTTGTATAAAACAACTGCGACTTGATGGGGAAGGAAAAAGAAAATAATTCCAAAGTCGGATGGGAAGAGAAGGGGGGGGGGGAACAGGGTCATTATGAGGTTGCTTTGAGAGTTGGAGGAGGGGGAAGATGCCCATGTGGCCAGCTTCTACTAGCCAGATCCGTTCAGATAACCATCTCAAAGTTATAGAAATTTGGATTTATACTCATGCAGAATACTAAATAAGAAAAAAAAACCACAAAACTTTACTTAAATCTCTATTCAAATTACTCAATTTATTGTAGTAGAAAGATAACATTTATAAACTTTAGCTATCCTATACAAACATACTTTTAACTTACTGTGCATATGCAATCTGAAATGGACTTCTGTAAACAAGGGTTATTATTGGAAACCAAACAGTAAAAACAAGCAAGAGACAATACCAAACTAAGATTTTAATGGAGTGAGAGTATTTATCATTGAAAACAAACAAATTTCCTACAATATATACTGATCAGTAAGTCTCTTCCTCTTCCCCTCCTCCCAGACCCTCCTCTTCTCTCTCTTTACCCAACTCCGTGTCCTTTCTTTCTCTTGAGAATTTTTTGTGTGTTATTTCACAAGGCCCTGCATTTTTCCCCTTCACTGATTTTTACAAACCTTTGTGCTTATTTTTTGTAAAGCAAATTATTCAGATGAAATCCATCTCTGGTGCTGAGTGCAAGTATGCACTCAGTTGAACTTGACTGTTCAAAAAGTTAAATTAATTTCAGGAATCCTTTGGACATTTTTATCTATAATCTATCTAAATCCATGGGGATTTCATTGGCAAGCTGATAAATAAAGCCTGATTGTGAGTTGCCATTTTCTAATGGGATGACAGATCTCTTCCAAGTCCCATATGTACTTCCCTGGTACTCAGTATTTAGAGAAAGGCTAGTACCCAGGTAGGTGCATCTAGGAGTCTTATATACACTGTACCTTGTGTTTGTACACTGTCTTCCTTGTAGAAATGTGGCACACCTGAGGAGTTCATTTAAAGGATTCTCTGACTTATATTCTTTAATCTCGCATAAGCCTGTTAAATGACACCTTTTAAAGGCCTGGGGAAGGAAACAGCACATCTTCTAGCTCATTTAGATGGACCACAGCACAATAGTGTTTCTAAAAACAGGCAGAAATCTGCTGTGCTTGCTTTCAATGGAAGAACAGCTTTTCCATTTAGTTGTTTGCTCTCAGTGACGGAACAAGCTTGATGAAATAATAAGTGCCCAATTGCTTTCCATTTTTATTTCTAGGCAGCCTTTTGTATTAGGTAATGAGTACCAACTATTACGAGTCAAAAGGAAGGTGTCACAATACTTTTCTTATAAGGTGCTGTCTTTCAACAGCTTACCTTGAGCTGCTGGTTTCAGAACATGCCTAATCACTGATTCTGCAGCAATAGTAGCATTTTCAGCTGCCTGTTCCATATAAAGATGTTTTATTATCTCTTCAGCCTCCACAGTCTGTCCTAGAGACTCTGATCATAATGACTCATTGTTATTCATTAGTTGGAAAATAGTTGATAAGAAAAGGCACAGTCTCCCGTAATATAGGCCTTAGGCAATTACTGGTGGAAGGATTGTCTTCTAATTATAACTTTGTATTATGTGATTTATAATTTAATTATTGTTATTGAGATTGGAGTCATAGCCTGTACTCCAATAAGCCAGTCTCAGCTTCAAGACATCATCTGAAACAGCCAAATTAAAAATAGTGAACAGCAGAAGAAAGAATCAATGTGGCCACATTTCCCACAATGTGGGAAAAAAGAACAAAAAGATTCAGTGACTGATTCTTGACCCTTGAGGCCTATTTTTGGGGTCCTGAAGTGAGATATAAAATATATAATATATAAAAAGGGGCCCAAGGAGGCACACATCTGACCAGGTGTGTGTGCCTTGTCAAGGTGTGGTCCTGCCCATTACTGAACTTTGTCTGGGCTCCAGTGTTTCCAATAAGGTGCTCTAACAAGATGTCAGCATTTCACAAAAGATCTTTCTGGGAGAGAGCACCACACTCTGGCTGGCACCAGGATTTGGCCCTTTCTTTCTCCTCGCTGAAAATTCCTCAAGGAGCATTATTTTCCAATACTCTGGTAGTCAGATTGAGGGACCTCAATTTCTCTTTAGAATATATTTAAAGATTTTTTAAAAAAGACTCAGAAGGAGGCAGTGTGAGGAATTTATTGGCCATAGAAGAAACATCAGGACAGGCAAGTTAAAGATCTGGGCAGCCTCCTAGGAGGAAAGGGTTGAAAAGGAGAGAAGACTTATGCTTTCTGAATTACAAGTTAAAGAAAGCGGACAGACAGCCTTGGCTTGAGGTGGAAGTTCTTTAAGTAGATGTATGGAGGTTGGGCAGCTTAAAAGGGTCAATGAATATCAGGGTCATCAGGTGTTAAAGTACAGAGCAGACATTTCTACTCACACCAAAGCACACACAACAGCAGTTCCTTCTCTTCTCACAGCTACTGGCAGACATCCGGAATGGAGTCTGCTGAGTTTGTAATTTTTCAGCTGACTCCCTACATGACTTACTAGGGCTTTTCAAGTGGGTTTGCCAGACTCAGACACAAGAGAGCTACCAGTAGTTACCAATGGCAACACATCCCCTGACACAGGGCTTTCCCTGCTGCCCCAAATACCCATGCTTCCTCAAAGACCTATAAGAATAGACCCCCACTTCTACTTCCTGGGCTTGATTCTCTGTGGGGCTCTAGACATGTTATCTGTCTTTGATTTGGGGGCCTGAATTCCTGAGTCTCCACTATGCCATTTTCTGCCTGACTCTCCACTATGCCATTTTCTGCCTGACTAGGGGGTTAAGCACTATTCTAATAAATGTCTTACTCATAACTTTTCATGTCCCATTTTTGCCTAGCGCCCAAGAACTTTCAGCTCGCTTAGGATGATGGCTAGTGTCAGAAGAAAGAGAGGGGGACGGGGAAAACTGCACATTCTAAAATGAACTCTGAACATGACCAGGGTAGGCAGTGAGAGTGCATCCACATATAGGCAAGGATCAAGGCAAGGACTCTTCTGGGTCTTTCTTTTTTTTTTTATTAGATATTTTTTATTTAAATTTCAAATGTTATCCCCTTTCCTGGTTTTCCCTCCTCGCAGAAAACCCTCTATCCCATCCTCCCTCCCCCTGCTTCTATGAGGGTGTTCCTCAACCCACCCACACACCCACTCCTACCTCCCTGCCCTCAATTCCCCTACTCTGGGGCATCTATTGAGCCTTCATAGGACCAAGGGCCTCTCTTCCTACTGATGCCTGACAAGGACCACCCTCTGCTACATATGCAGCTGGAGCAGTGTGTACTGCTTGGTTGGTGGCTTAGTCCCTGGGAACACAGGGGTGGGGGAATCTGGTTGGTTCATATTGTTCCTCCTATGGCATTGCAAACCCCTTCAGCTCCTTCAGTTCTTTCTCTAGCTCCTCCATTGTGGACCTCGCACTCAGTCCAATGGTTGGTTGTGAGCATCTGCCTCTGTATCTTTAAGGCTCTGGCTGAGCCCCTAAGGAGACAGCTATATCAGGCTCCTTTCAGCAAGCATTTCTTGGCATCCACAATAGTGTCAGGGTTTGGTAACTGTATCTGGGATGAATCCCCAGGTGGGACAGTCTCTGGATGGCCTTTCCTTCAGTCTCTGATTTATACTTTTTCTCCATATTTGCTCCTGTGAGTATATTCTTCCCCTTCTGAGAAGAACTGAAGTAAACACACTTTGGTCTTCTTTCTTCTTGAGCTTCATGTAGTCTGTGAATTGTATCTTGGGAATTCAAAGCTTTTGGGCTAATATCCACTTATCAGTGAGTGCATACCATGTGTGTTCTTTTGTGATTATTACCTCACTCAGGATGATATTTTCTAATTCAAACCATTTGTCTAAGAATTTCATGAATTCATCATGTTTTAAAAGCTGAGTAGTACTCCATTGTGTAAATATACCACATTTTCTATATCTGTTCCTCTGTTGAGGGACATCTGGGTTCTTTCCAGCTCCTGGCTATTATAAATAAGGCTGCTATGAATGTAGTGGAGCATGTGCCCTTATTACATTTTGGAGAATCTTCTGGGCATATGCCCAGGAGTGGTATAGCTGGGTTCTCAGGTAGTACTATGTCCAATTTTCTGAGGAGCCACCAAACTTATTTCCAGAGTGATTCTATCAGCTTGCAATCCCACCAGCAATAGAGGAGTGTTCCTCTCTCTCCACATCCTTGCCCCCAGCTGATGTCACCTGAGTTTTTGATTTTAGCTATTCTGACTGGTGTGAGGTAGAATCTCAGAGTTGTTTTGATTTGTATTTCCCTGATGACTAAGGATGTTGTACATTTTTTAAGATGCTTCTGGGCCATTCAAGTTTCCTCAGTTGGAAATTCTTTGTTTAACTCTGTACCCCATTTTTAATAGGGTTATTTAATTTTCTGTAGTCTAACTTCTTGAGTTCTTTGTATATGTTGGATATTAGCCCTCTACAGGATAAGATGTAGGATTGGTAAAGAGCTTTTCCCAGTCTGTTGGTTGTCATTTTGTCCTGTTGATAGTGTCCTTTGCCTTATAGAAGCTTTACAATTTTGTGAGGTCCCATTTGTTGATTCTTGATCTTAGAGCATAAGCCATTGGTGTTTTGTTCAGGAAATATTCCCCTGTGGCCGTGTGTTCCAGGTGCTTCCCCACTTTCTCCTCTATTAGTTTCAGTGTGTTTGGTTTTATGTGGAGGTACTTGATCCACCTGGACTTGAGCTTTGTACAAGGAGACAAGAATGGGTAGCATTCTTTTGCATGCTAACTGCCAGTTGCTCCAGCACTATTTGTCAAAAAATGCTGTCTTTTTTCCACTGGATGGTTTTAGCTTCTTTGTCAAGGATCAAGTGACCATTAGGTGTGTGGGTTCACTTTTGTGTCTTCATTTCTATTCCATTGAACTTCCTGCCTGTCACCATACCAATGCCATGCAGTTTTTATCACTATTGCTCTGTAGTACTGCTTTGAGGTCAGGGATGGTGATTCCCCCAGAAGTTCTTTATTGTTGAGAATAGTTTTCCCTATCCTGTGTTTTTTTGTTATTCCAAGTGAATTTGCAAATTTCTCTTTCTAACTCTATGAAGAATTGTCATACAGATCTTTCACTTGCTTTGATAGAGTCACACCAAGGTATGTAATATTATTTGTGACTATTGTAAAGGGTATCATTTCCCTAATTTCTTTCTCAGCCTGTTTATCCTTTGAATATAGGGAGGGTATTGATTTGTTTGAGTTAATTTTTTATCCAACAACTTTGCAGAAGTTTTTTTAAACAGCTTTGGGAGTTTTCTGGTGGAATTTTTGGGGTCACTTAAGTACATGATCATATCATCTACAAATAGTAATTATTTTTTTTTTTTACTTTTTCCTTTCCAATTTGTATCCCTTTTGACTTCCTTTTGTTGTCTAATTGCTCTAGCTAGAGCTTCAAGTACTATACTGAATAGATAGGGAGAGAGTAAGCAGCCTTGTCTAGTCCCTGATTTTAGTGGGATTACTTCAAGTTTCTCTCTATTTACTTTGATGTTTGCAACTGGTTTGCCGTATATTGCTTTTATGATGTTTAGGTATGGACCTTGAATTTCTGATCTTTCCAAGACTTTTAACATGAAGGGATTCTGAATTTTGTCAAATGCTTTTTCAGCATCTAATGAAATAATCATATGGTTTTTTAAAATTTCTGTTTGTTTATGTAGTGGATTATTATGTTGATGGATTTCCGTATATTGAACCTTCCCTGCATCCCTGGTATGAAGCCTACTTGATCATGGTGAATGATTGTTTTGATGTGTTCTTGGATTCGGTTGGCAAGAATTTTATTGAGTATTTTTGCATCAATCTCCATAAGGGAAAATGGTCTGAAGTTCTCTTTGTTTGGCCCATGTATGGTTTAGGTATAAGCATAATTGTGCTTCAAAGAATGAATTGGGTAGTGTTCCTTCTGTTCTACTTTGTGGAATAGTTTGTGGAATATGTCTTCTTTGAAGGTCTGATAGAATTCTCCACTAAACTCATCTGGTCCTGGGTTCCTTCCAGTCTGAGTAGGTGCCCTATGCAGACTTTTGGCAAGAACTCCAAAGTCAGTCCCACAACACCCAGAAGAAGCTATATTCTTAGGCCATCTAATATGCCCAGGATCCCATGATCCCAGGAGCTTGGTCACCCCAAGATCTCAGGGTCCCAGAGGCAGCTTGATTTCCAGGAGCTCTGACACGCCAAGGATCACAGGATCACAGGATCACAGAGACAGCTGGACTCTGGGGAGATCTGACACAACCAGGATCACAGGAAGGACAGGCTGTAGTCAGATATAGCAAGGGCAGGTAGCACTGGAGATAATCAGATGGTAGAAGACAAGCATAAGAACATAAGCAACAGAAACCAAGGTTACTGGTCATCATCAGAACTTAATTCTCCCACTATAGTAAGTCCTGGATACACCATCACATCAGAAAAGCAAGATTCAAATCTAAAAATCACATCTCATGATGATGATAGAGAACTTTTAAAAGGACATAAATTACTATCTTAAAGAAATATGGGAGGACACAGGTAAATAGGTAGAAGAACTTAAAGAGGAAATACAAAAATCCCTTAAAGAATTACAGGAAGACATAACAGAAAAGGCAAAGGAAATGAACAAAACCTTCCAAGATCTAAAAATGGAAATAGAAACAATAAAGAAATCACAATGGGAGACAACCCTGGAATTAGAAAATCTAGGAAAGAGATCAGAAGTCATAGATGCAAGCATCACTAACAGAATGCAAAGGATAGAAGAGATAATCTCAGGTGCAGAAGATACCATAAAAACATTGACTCAACAGACACAGAAAATGCAAAATGCTAAAAGCTTGTAACCCAAAATATCCAGGAAATCCAGGACATAATGAGAAGACCAAACCTACGGATAATAGTTATGAAAGAGAGCAAAGACTTCCAACTTAAAGAGCCAGTAAATATCTTCAACAAAATTATAGAAGAAAACTTTCCTAACCTAAAGAAAGAGAAACCCATGAACATACAAGAAACCTACAGAACTCCAAATAGACTGGACCGGAACCGAAATTCCTCCTGTCACATAATAATCAAAGCACCAAATGCACTAAGCAAAGAAAGAATATTAAAAGCAGTAAGGGACAAAGGTCAAGTAACATTTAAAGGCAGACCTATCAGAATTACACAAGACTTCTCACCAGAAACTATGAAAACTCGAAGATCCTGGGCAGATAGACCCTAAGAGAACATAAATGCCAGCCCAGGCTACTATACCCAGCAAAACTCTCAATTACCATAGACAGAGAAACCAAAATATTCCATGAAAAAAACAAATTTACCTAATATCTTCCACAAATCCGTCCCTACAATGTATAATAGATGGAAACTGCCAACACATAGAGGGAAACCATACCCCAGGGAAATAAGAAAGTAATCTTGCAAAAAACCCAAATGAAGATAGCCACAAAAAGATAATACCACCTCTGACAACAAAAATAACAGGAAGTAACAATCACTTTTACTTAATATTTCTTAACATCTATGGACTCAATTCCCCCACAAAAAGACATAGACTAACAGACTGGATTCATAAACAGGACCCAGCATTTTGCTGCACATAGGAAATGCACTTCAGTGACAAAGACAGACACCAACTCAGAGTAAAATGTTGGAAAACTATTTTCCAAGCAATTGTCCCCAAGAAACAAGCTGGAGTAGCCACTCTAATATTGAATAAAATCAACTCCACCTAAAGTAATCAAGAAAGATAAGGAGGGACCCTTCATACTGATCAAAGGAAAACTCTACCAAGATGAACTCTCAATTCTGAATATCTGTGCTCCAAATGCAAGGGCAGCCACATTCATAAAAGAAACTTTACTAAAGCTCAAAGCACACATTGCACAGCACACAATAATAGCGGGAGACTTCAACACCCCACTCTCAGCAATGGACAGATCATGTCATAGAATTAGAAAATAAACAGAGACAGTTTAACTAATGAAAGTTATGAACCAAAAGGATCTAACAGATATTTATAGAAAATTTCATCCTAAAGCAAAAGAATGTATCTTCTCAGCTCTTCTAAGTCTGTAAGCTCTATGTAATTAAGGGGGTTGTTATTCCTCTTGTGGTCTTACCACGTGTTCAGGTATACTGTATTTATTTTCAACTTTTGGATTTCTGTTAGTCTTTATGTTGTAAAAGAGGGGTTTTCTTTTCATTACAGAAGGTCTCTGTCCTTGTGGGCTCAAGGGAAGCACTTGCTGATGATCAAAGAAGTGTATTAACCAGTGCCAAGTATATTTGTTAAGATAATAACAGGCCATAAATGATACTCCTTGTGTTAGCAGATGTCAACATCTTGATCATATATACTAATATCTGTGGTCCCAGAACACAGAAGCTTCCCTACCAAGCTGTGAAAGAAATGCTATTGCCAGCCACAGATCATGCCATCAGTGAGTGACAGGATACTGGAATAGATAGATATTCCTGTTCCCAAATGTTACCTGGGAAGCAGAGAGCTGCAAATGGTCACCTTCATTCTGTCTGCCTGCCTATTGTCCCTTATGACAAGAATCAGAATCAGCTCAGTCTCTTTTTACTACAGAAGCTACCTCCACAGCCTCCACATAGTCACTGACCCCAAGTTCAAGGCTTATGTTGCTCTGCATGCCCTACCATGGTCTCTTTAAGTCTTTGTGTTTGATTTTAAAGGTTCAGTTTGACTGTACGCCTGATGCTGAATATTAGCTGTCTAGTAATTTCATACTATTTCAGGTGGAGTAACTCTGCAAAACTGTAAATAGGAATAGATCAGGCTCAAGAGTTAGACATTCCTGTTTTTTCACGTCATTTTTTTTTTTTTTTTTGTGAGAAACACCATATTCTAGAAAATATATAGCCACAACCCAGGGTATGACTTCTTCCCCTTTGGAGGCTGCTATCATTATTTGCCATTTTGTTTAATGACTGATTTGATTATATTGAAAATGTCTCCTGCTCCTTCCCTCATGGATGATAGTGCTGATGGGATTCGCTTCCTACATATGCCCATGGCCACTGTGGGATGAGAGTTATTTTGTCATGGCTCACTTTGATGGTCTCTTTCCCTGACCATATCAGCCATTATTCACTATTCATTGTTGGTTGGGGAATACATTGTTCAACAGATGGATCCAATTAAATTCAGGTTCCCTTGAAGAAATAGTGTTTTCGGCCATGCTGACCCCCACAGGGAGTCTTCTTAAGTATCTTTATCCTCAATTTGTTTGGCAAGATAGCTTGCCTATTACTTTAGCTTTTATTTGTAATGATTTTGATTCCTCTTAATTTCTTTTAGCCGCAGACTCTATTAATTTTTGAGAGGACCATGAGCTTTGACTTCATACTCTGCTGCAAATAGATTAACTCTTTGAAAGGAAAAGATGCAGAAAGCTTGGCCCTGGGCAAAGCTTTCTTTGCTTTACCCGCTATTCAAAGACTTTATGATGTGGATTTGGATCTGGGGTATAAGGGAAATAGTTATGAATGTAGAAGTAGTCCTTCAAATCCTATCCAGAGTCAGTCTTGCTGCAGATACCATTTAGTTTTTCTATGAAACCAAATGCAGCAAAACAGACTGTTCTTTCCAAGGTTAGACAAAGTCTGCCAAGACCAGCAGAGTCCTTGATAAGAGAAAGAACAGAGTGCAAATAAATTTGTAACTCCCAGAATTTGCTTTTGTTTATGGAATGTGTTATTTGAGCCTATTGTTTCCTCCTCTGTATTAACACTAGGTAGTGCTCTGAACTCAGGCTTGTATCCATTCTCTTTGTGTGTGTGTGTGTGTGTGTGTGTGTGTGTGTGTGTAATCTTATAGTTAGGAACATGATAATGGGGGATGTGAGTAGTATGATAGGTTGACTTATTAGAAAAATAACATCTGTTGTAACCACTCAGTTCTCCATAAGTAGCTCCAAAGAAACTCAAGTTACGCATCAGAATTAACTTCAGTGAGACATTCTTTGGGATGTTTGTACTCTTTTGGATAGTGGTCAGATGTTAATTATATAGCTTTCCCCAAAAGTCATTCAGTGGGTAAGGTTTTTAATAAATGACACTTCTACTTTAGGAGCCATGTACTCATGAACAGATTACTAGAGACAGGAGCTTTGCAACAGAACCAATAGAAATGAGAACCCAGGCAAGAATGCAGGAATATAGGTAAGGCTTTAATGAAATCTTGAAGGAATGCTTTCATTTGCAAGCAAAGGGAAACATCTCAGACCAAAGAAGAGATCTTACTGCTCTCTTGAACATCAGGAAAGGTGTGTTGTGGAGGGTGTTAAGAACTTCAGATGTATAATATGCTGTAGCTTCTCAAAGGTGAGAGGGAAATATAAAGTATTCTCAAGGGTTGACTCACCTAGAAAATGATCTCTTTACTCATCTGGGGGCCTACTAGTCTCTGCAGTGTTGGAGCCCCATTAGGGCCTTCATCCTGTGATGGCTGCATGAAAGAAGGACCTGCTGCATCTACATGGCAGTCACCCGGATAACAGACTTGGGGACAAAAACTTAGCTTGAAACAGCATTAACAACTCCAAGTGTTCCATTCTTTCTAGAAGGATCAGTCAAGAGTTGGAGGAAGATAAAGCTCCATTTTATTGGCTGCAACAGTCTGGAAACTGGCTCATGCATCGTATGCCATTGCCTGACTTCAGGTGTTCTAGTTACCAAACATCCTGGCAAAACTTAGTTCGAAGGATTACTATTATATGGCTAGAACTTTGCTACTCACATAGGAACAGCACCTCCATAGATCTTTAATTTATTCTTCTGTTTTGACAAGACACCATGCCCAGGGCAACTTATAAAAGGAAGGGTTAATTTGGGCTTACGGTTTCAGGGGCTTGAGTCCATCATGGTGGGGAGGCATGGCCGTGGGCCAGCACAGCGGCTGGAGCAGGAGGCTGATGGCTCACATCCTCAACCACAACCACAAAGCAGAAAGAGTAAACTGAAAGTGGTGTGGAGCTTTTAAATCTCAGAGCCAGCCTCCGGTGAGGTACTTTCTCCAGCAAGTCTAAACCACCTAGTTCCCCTACCCCATCCTGCAAATAGCCCCACCAGCTGGAGACCAAGTGTTTAAATACCCTAGAATATAGGGGAACTTTCCTTTTTCCCACAGTCACAATAATCCAAATAAATTTCAGTTCCTTCTGGACAGCAGTGGTAGCCACCAAAGAGGCAGGAAATCCTTGCAGTTTATTTGTTAGGAATGGGCCACGTCAGTTCCATTACAGCCATCGTTTTTTATATTTGTAGCACTTATGTAGAATAAGGGAAATTGAAGATAGAAACTCTGGTTAGGGCATTGATAATGTAACAAAGGCACATCTGTTTTCTCTAACCTGTTCGTGTGTTTAGTATAAAGCAGCACAAAACACCAAGAGAAGCCCCACAGGTCCATGGGGGAAAGGGTAGACTGAATATTTAACATAACCCACCTGTAACATTTGTAAAATTTACAAGGCTCAAAACAAGACTTCAGTTGGAGGCCTGCATGACATCTACATAATTATATAAAATGTTTCAGTCAACTAATTACCCGTTAAATAAAACAATGTGTATCTGTTACTGGTTATTGGCTGTGGGCTGATTGGTTCCAGGTTCTTGACCTTTTATCAAAAAAAAAAAAAAAAAAAAAAAACCTTGAAAATAAAGGTTCACAGAGGTCTGCAGAAGAAGTGACGTAACTTTTTTTTTTTTTTCTGGAGTAAAACAGTAGTGCAGATTGGTAGAGGGATATGCTATTAAGACTGACAGCAAGTCACATGAGTGAAAGCATTTCAAGGCCCTGGGCTATTCCTCTTCTGTATGTCTATAGCAAGTAGAAGTTGGTTATGAAGAAGTGTGCTTTGTGTGGTTCCCTAGCTTGATCGGTAGTGTTATGAAGTATAATGGCGGTGGGGGGGTACCTGGAGACCCCAGATCAAGGTGAGCCCTGGAGTAACTATGCTGTGTAACAGATCTGCTATAAAGGGAGTTTATTTGGGAGAATGGAGGGGAACGAGGACCTGGAGAAGTGATAGAGGCAGACAAGTGGACATGTAGACAAGCAAACAGTTGGGACAGAGCCACTAGAGATGAGGGGTAGAGAAGGACAGAAAAAGGGGAGAGAGAGACCTGCTGGGAACATGTGGGAGTGCTAGAGTGGTGGAACAGTTCTTTAATCAGAATCCCACACCTGGGGGGCAGTGGGTGATGAGGAGGTCCTTTGGAGGAGCCTAGTGGGATCACCCATAAGCTAACAGATTAGGTTATATATTCATTTCTCTTCTGTGCATAACCCTTCCCACAATGCATTTGACTTAAATCATATTCATATCCACTTGCTTGTACCCATAAGACGATGTGTAGGTTTCTCCTTAAGAGGTTACTAAAGGACACAGTTTGCTTTACCTAGCAAACGGAAGTTGAGGCCAGTACTGCCTCCTCTTCCTCCTCCTCCTCCTCCTTCCTTTCTCTCTCTCTCTCTGTTTCTCTATCTCTGTCTCTGTCTGTCTCTTTCTCTCTTTCTGTTTCTCACTCTCTCTCATATCCCACTATGTCAGCAACATACTTGGATAGAACTGTCTAAATTTGATTATTACCTGATCTGTTACAGATCAGAGACAGAGAAAGTTACAGTAGTGTTCAAATGTAGAAGTAACAGATCAGCGACAGAGAAAATTATAGTATTGTTCAAATTGAAAAGTAAGTATAGTCCAATATGAGTTAGAAGTTGAGGGAGTTGCTACATGCATTATTTGGAGAGGAATGTCTGTATAGTTTGTGTAGAAGAAGGAAGCCTGGCAGGTAAATTATTACAAGAGGGTATATGTAACTCAAACCCAAGTGGGTAAACTAAACCACCGGCGCTTACGCTTGCCTGCTTCAAGTGGCCCTTGAGAACTCTCACCTACATGGCAGGCTTTCAGTGTTGCCAGTGCATGTCTCTATAACTTTCACCATCACTTTGTCCCCACCCCCAAATTATCTTGCTCTTTCAGCAAATCTGTCTGAGCTCATATTTTTAACTCTTTGGATAAGAGGTCAAGAACCTGGACATGCAAAACATGGGCCCCATACACTAGTGATAGGCCTTCTTACATAATAAATCTACCATATAAAGATCTGAGAGGTCAAGCTTGAATTTAGAATTCTTTACATTTTGGACTATCAGTGTGGGACGATCCTCTACCACCCTTAGTGCAGATAATCCTATAATCTTCTCCATCCTCTTTCCATCCGTCACAATGAGAGGACACATCTATATGCATGTAAGTACTTCAGTCCACGGTTCTACATGGATACTCCAACAATCCTCTAACAGAAACAATTACAGCTAGAGAATAATGATTAGGGCATTGGTGGTGTGACAAATGCATGTCCATTTCTTCTAAACGAGTCACGTCAGTAGCAAGAAGCAACACAAACTCCTCAAGGTAAATCCCAAAGGCCCACTGAGGCAGAAGTCGACTAAATATTTAGTGCATCTGTACTGATTATTCTTCTTACTGCTTTGATGAAATACTTGGTAAGAAACAACATAAAGAAGGAAAGACTTATTTTGTGCTCCATGTTTGAGGGGATATAGTTCACCATGGAGGAAGAAATGGTAGCCTTTGGGTCCAGGGTAGCAAGAGTGTGCACCTATTGTGTGCATAGCTTTCTATTATTTGCTCTTAGAGTTGACTAATGGCGATAAGGTGACATGTGCCTTCTGTCTCACTTGGTGCTAAAGAATGCTATATAGTTGCACATTTTTAATACTCAATTCTAGTGAGAGAAAAAGTGCATTTTGCATGCATTTTATTCACTTTTCTTCAATATATTAATTGAACACATACGATGGTAAGAGTAGTACTGTGAGAATAAAATGAAGAAATGTTTGTAAAGCCTCAAATAATACTTAATATGTCTGAAAAGGCAGGAGTGTAGATGCATAAACATAAAAACATTAATGTTCACATCAACAAAGGGGAGGCGCTCACAAGGCTCCGCCTCTGGCTGAGGAGCTGGTGGCTGTCCATGGCTGTTGGAGGAGGCACTTTACTTTGGGGTTACATCAGTTACAGGTTGTTCATGCTCAAAATACTCAGAGATTTTGTATACACAGAAGGGAATAAACTTGCCTACAGGACAGTCATTTTTTTCTTTTTCATTTTCATTAGCATTTATTACTTCCGCTAAATGATGGATTTTATTATGGGATATTTCATACATCTGTATATTATACTTTGATCATTGTAAATGTATTTTCATACCCTGCTTTCTCTCTCTCCCATTGCTCCACGTCCTTTACCTACTTCTCTTTCCATTTTCATGTGCTATTTTTTCTTTTAGTTTATTATTTTTGCACGTGTGCATACATATAAACATACAAATGCAACCTGCTGAGTGCATTTAGTGCTGCTCATTTTTATAGTGTTTGGGGCTGGCCCCTTGAGATTGTATAACCAATCAGGGGCTTGTCTCCTGAGACTTGTTCTCCGCAACTCAGCAAGCATTGAATGCCAATAGCTATTCAGCTAGGGGTGAGGTTTTGTGAGGTTTTCTGCAATCATGTCAGCAAGTTAACTGCTGTTGTGATTGTTCAGATCTTGCTGGAAATGATATCTTGTTGAGATTTCATGTGTGCAGCTTCCCTGTCTGTCGGAGGCACTAAATGAGTAATGTTCTCAGGAAATGTGTGCTGTTGACATGGCAATGTCACAGACCTCAAAGCTTCAGACCCATGGAGGATGGCAAAGTCTATCTACCTGGGGTAAAGCTCAGAGAGAAATGGCGAACCTTTCTTAGGGAACCAAGTGCGAGTATTGACAATGTGTGAGCAGAAAATGTCCTCCATAGTTTCCTGCCTCAGATATGCATGACCTGAATGTTATGCTGGTAGAGAGACTGCTCCTACTGAGATAAGCTCGCTCCCTGCCTCCTTGATCTAGGTGTATATGATCAGCACTGACTCCTTGTTCAGCTGTATGTAATATCCTGCCTCCCTGTTCAACCATATATACTAAACTTGCTGGAGTTTCAGGGTGCTGCTATTTTTCCAGTAGAGTCTAGTCCACCAGATCCCCACTGTTCTGTCTTCTTTATGTATGTCCTTTTTCACCTTCCTCCCCCTCTCAAGTCAAAGCCCCTAGAGCCATGCATGGAAGCAGCAACTGTCCTACATAGAAAACACAACCTCAAAGCAAACATCTTGATTCTCTGCCACTTAAGGACAACATGACTCATTGTCTGCAATGTTTCCTACTTCTAAGGTATAGGGGTTGTGTTTTAGGTGTATTAACTGAGGTGTTACCCCATGGTTAGTTGTTCTCTTCAGTTTTACCAGTTGTGGCTTTCTTTAGTAGGTTGTATTTGTGACAAAAGCAATCATCTTTAATGGGAGGGGTGTACACTTAACTGTGAGTAGAAAGGTCAGCATTTACAATGCAGTTAGAAATTATACTGGTTCAGGAAAAAGGCAGAGCTGTAGGTTCTCTAGAGTCCGTGGTCTCACCATCCATGTATATTTCACTAGGTTTATAGTACCTAGGACTATTTTATTATTATTGAACAGCTCTTAAGTGGAATTAGAAGGATCTTGATTACCCCCATGATATACCTATAGCTACTACACCTTTGGGAATATCTTGCTTTGCTGGTTATTATGTGGTTCATAGGCTTTCCTGCTGTCTAAGACTATTGAAATTTTTCCCTTGACTGCTTGTATAGCTCCTTCTAGCACTAGGGAAGCTAATCTTCAGGGAGGAGGCTACCTTGCCAGTTGCAGTTTGATACCTCCCAGCCCTGCTTTCAACATATGTGATGTGTTCAGCAATAGGAGCTTACCCTCAAATTCTGAGAGGCCTCTGAGGGCAACGGCAATAGGCCATCTATTGAAGGGTCTCTTGGACTGCCCTAACAACTTGAAAAAAGAAACTCTTTTTTTGTGTGTTATTAGTCTATCTTTAGGGTGTGTGTGTGTGTGTGTGTGTGTGTGTGTGTGTGTATAATGTATGTGTGGGAGACCACGTGTACATATACACCATACATATATTATGTAGTTATAGGTAAACATAAAATAATGATTCTATAGCTTGTCTTTGGCTATTTTGTGGGTTTTTTTCCTGCTTTCTCTACCCTTTTGCCGCCCTTCAATACCCTAACCCTATATTGGAGAGAGGAAAGGAGGTGATGTTATCATTAGACTACTTCCTATTGATTAGGGCCATCGAGTTCTTTGAGGCAAGTTTGATCTTTCCTGTCAGGATATCTATTTTTTCCTCTTGTTTCTTCTTTGCACATGACTACTTAATCAACCACGATGAACAGCAACCAACAAGCAACCCACCCTGCCACCTAAGGCCCTAGCATTTCTATTTCCTCTGAAAAGTCCCTAGAATTTCAAATGTCACACAATGGCAGCAACAGACTGTAGTTGGCAAAATTATACACCTGCTTGAGCACGAGGCAAACCATAGTGAGCTGCTGTGGGCGATCTGAAGCAGCCCCATGTCCCACACCGGAGATTAAAACAAAAATGTATTCTCATAATATTTCTGTGTTTTTCAAAGAAACCAAAATTCTCACTACATGATTCCATGTAGCCTTTTTCAAGCATCTTTAGTGTTATCTATCCCTCCTCCAGGCCTATCCCTGTGTTATCCTCTCTTCCCCTTCCCAGTTAAAGAGCCTCTTTCTGCTTTTCCCATTGCCACTTTCATTATACAGTCCTGCTATCCCATCTCAGGGGTTCCTTCTCTTCCCATGTTAATTCCTTCAACATACTCACTTTTATGGGTATGATTGGGGAGGATGTAGGGTTGTAAGCCTCAGAAGGGCTCACCCATAGGAAAAAGTGTAGGATATGGCTGAGTGGAAAGACTGTAAGTGGTGTTATACACAGATTTTTAATGAACATAATTTCCATTGTAGGGGAGGAGCAGCTACTGGAATGTCCTCCTCCCCTCTGCTTTAATGTGATAGCTTTTACAATGTCACTGAAAGTTCATAAATATGAAGTAACTGATAATATATTTGCCACACTTATATTTACGGATTTTTTTTTCTCGATTTGAAGAAAGTAACTCTGGGCTATAGAGCTAAAAAGGAGAAGGCCTTGTACTAGCTTTAAGCAGTGGCACTGTCATGACTTCCTTGTACAAGTCTTCTTTTGACCTTAATTTTCCCAGAACGACCTGTAGCACTAGGTTCCACTTTGAGATAAGTGGGATCATTCTGAGATCACCAGACCATCAGGCTTAGAGAAACATGAGCTCATGATTATAGAAGATGCATCTTGGAAAGAACAACTGTGCTCCAGCATTTCATTCATGTGAAGTATTGATGGGTCCTAGATAACATGACCAATCCTCTTGGCCCTTCTCTGGACTTGTCTTTTATTCAGTTACTCTAGTGTCTCTTGATCCCCTCCTTATGTAAGCACCACTTTCAGGTGCCTCTGGATGACTCTGGAGCAAGTCAATGTTTGCTATCTCAGCTTGGGGCTCTTCTCTTGTAATCATGTTCAGCAGTGTGAATAATCCACAGGCTGGAGCCCTTTGTCTCAGAAGGCTTTCTGCGAGTCATTGTGCACCCATGGCTCATTTTTGTAATGAGTCAGCTTCAGTCCTCAGCCTCAATTAGGTTTTTGTTTGGGATTATTTATCCAAGAAGTTACTGGGACCAGCTGACTATGCTGATCTCTGAGTCTCCCATATTACAGTTTGGCTTGGCTGTAAGAGATCAACTGACAGAGGTTCTTTACCAAAAAGCTACATTTGAAAATGAGCTTCATTTCTCCAAGTCTGTTTTAAGCATTGTTTTCAAAATAAGAATTTGTATAGATGAAAACTCAAACTAACCTAGTGGATAAGATCTTAGAACATTCATGTTTATCCACTTAAATATCAAAGTATCATATGATGTTTATTTTTGGGTTATGAGTGCTCTTGGTATAGCACTGCTTGCTGTACTGATAAATCACTCTTTCTGAGCACCCATGAAAACTGTTTTATGCTAGAATAGACTAAAAGTGTTCCTCTTATTACATTGTATTAAGTGTGTGTCTGCATATTCACTTACAGTTCTTGGCATATAAGCCGCTGTGATGGTTTTTCTGTTGAGGAGGTAGGGACTCTGCAACATCTTGTTTCTGCAATAATCTCCCCTACCAAAGCAATGTTATTCCCTGAAGTAGATTAGCATGAATTGGGGGCAGGCAGTAAGCAGCTCTGTTGGTCACTTGTCAGCAACCACAAACTATGCACATCACATCTTTAGAAAAAAATAGCACTCTAATTCCTAATGCATATGTTTAAACCAATGTTTAGAGTGGAGATGGGCATATATCCTGACTTTTCATGTGGCCATTCTGACATTAAAAGGGTGAGATGTATGTTTTCCTTAAGGAATGTGAAGCGACTAACAAGCGTAAAATTAGAAGTGTTTAGAGAGAAAAAGAATGAAGAGGAATATATGAATGCTAAAGAGAATGTAAGTAAGCAACCTTATGTAAGTGTACAAACAGGGTCTTCTATCGAGTCCCTGATCTTTACACTTATCTACTCTTGTGCAAAAATTAAGGCTTTATTTATTTTCCTTAAATGGCATATAAATATTAGCCTTGTTCACAGTTTTTTCTTCCAAATTATTGTCATTATTTTTTTTCATTTAGAAATATCTAAGTCTTACACAATATTATAGAAAATCTAACTAGTTGAAGATAATAAACTCCATGTTGTTCCAGTCATATAAAAAGATGCAGTCACACATGTAGCACTTTGTATGTAACATGCCATTTATTTCTAAGTTACTTATAATGTTTTATACATTATTGAAATAACAAAATAATCTATATGTGGCACAATTATTTTTTCAAACATTTTTGGTCTATAGTTTAATTCATAGATATGAAACCAATTGGATTTTTACTATGTATTCACCATACTACTGAATATATAAGAACAATAGAAGCTTTCTGATTCTTATAATGGACTAAATTTCATTCTCTAAAATAAGGAATGTTAAATTTCAATATCAACTACCTGCAAATGTGATTTTATTTGGATATGGTATCTTTGAAGTCATAATTTACTTAAGAAGCACAGGATGGAATTGTCTTAGATTTCTGTTGTGTCTTAAATTAAATGATGACTGTTCTTGGCTAAAAGAAAGTATAGGGAGAAAAAAGTATCCCATGTATGAGTTTTTCTTAGGAGATGTAAAGAAACATCTACTTACCTTAAAGAAGTACAGCATTAACCGACCAAAGAAAGGATTCCTTTCATATAGAGCTTGCTGAGCTAATGAGTTTATTTAGGTTATATAGGAGCATAGGTGATTGATTCATGGCCAGCTATCTGAACAACTTGCCTGCAGCTATAGCATTGAAGAATCTTATTCACTGCATGAATGGCATATAAAATACTAAACCTCTGAAAGATCCTTATGTGGCACACACATACTTGGAGCTTAAACTATCAGAGTCTCACACCTAGCCAACATTCTACCTCCTACACTAATGATGGGGAAAGGAGGAGCCTGGGGAAGACCTGTGAAGGACTCTGAGCCTTATAATCTCCGTGAATCTATTCCATTCTTCCATTAGAAAAAAGATAAGGCTGATCTCAAGAGGATTATGGCGTACTTTAGCACAGATTCTCTGATTTAAGATGGTACTGGTCATATCCATTCTGGAGGAAAGAAATCACATGCAATATGGTAAGAAATTAGAGAGACAAGGAGTGATTCTTTCCTAAATCTAATGAGTGTTCATGGGCTGGCAACTTAATTTCAGACTTATGGCCTTCAGAACTGTCTATGTATAAATGTCTCTTGTTTTAAGCTATTTGACTTTGTGGTAATATTTAATCACAGACTTGTAGAACAAAGGGTACCCTCTCCAAATGAAGTAGCCATCCTTTCTTTTCTCAGATATCCATCATCCTTTGGTGTTTACTATTGTATTACACGCTGTTTATGCATGCTACACATACATGTGTCTCTCCTGTGCACCCTTTATCTTATAAATGTTTGACTCTGTCATTAGTATACGGTCTTTCATACATTATAAAATATGCATATATATAATCATAAAATTGGTCTATTTTCTCACTTCTGCAAAACTAATCTTTAAGCTTCCACATCATTCTCATTTTCAAAATCTGAGGAATTGAAGTCTTATTGTCTGCCTTTATTTCTCTGTTCAATTTACCAAAAAGAGTCTCAAGTGAAATAGTTAGCATCCCTAAAACGGAAGCTTGGCTTACCATTGTTCCAATGTAGTGTTTTTCAAGTATTCATGTGCTTTAGAACCACCTAAAAGACTGATAAAATGTCAGGGTTTGGTTCAGCTTGAACATTTCTGACTCAGCTTCTCTGAAGTAGACTCAAGTAATTGCATTTATAACAAGTACATAGATACAGCCACTGTTGTCACTGCTACTGACCCATGATACTATCTGGCTTTCAGGCAAGTCAGTACATTCATTAGTCTCCTTGTATAGATGTTAGATTTCTTCCTCTCTTGAAGTAAATTATTTAACCCTAATATTGTAGTAGTTAGGGGCATAACAGAGTTGAAAACAATCCCCTTTAATATCTGCTAAGCCAAGATTACAAAAAATTCCTATCCATTTAATTGAGCCAACAGTATTTATGCAAAGAATGTTCTGAACTTTCAGAAGATTTTCAGCAATGTTTTACTGACCACACGATTTGGGTTATAGGAAAACAATATGTAAAGTTGACGTTTAAGGGTGATGAAATGTAAACCAAATCAGTGTTGTTAAAATCCTCGTGTATTTCATCTTGACACCTTCAAACTGTGGAAAGTAATAAGGGAGAATTAGCCATTGTGGAGCAAGCAGTAATATGAACCAGCTACTTTTCAAATCCAAGAAAGCAGTCAACCCAACATGTCTGTGCTGTTTCAGTATGCTTTTCCTACAACATCTCTCAATCAAAGCCCAGATCATTGGGTATGAACTATCTACAGAATCTGAATTCATCCCCTTCCTACTGCAGCCACTTTATTTTTCTCACTTTTCCAAGCATTGACAAATTATGTGTTGTTGTTGTGGTTTGGTTTGGAAAGACCATTCTAGGATTTTAGTATAGGTTTGAACTGGAATAACAGCAGCAGAAACAATAAAACTGCTAGCTGATCAGGATGAAGCACATCTGGAATCCCAGCTCATGAGATGTGAAGACAGGAAGCTTCTGAATTTGAGGCCAGCCAAGTTATAATACAAGCTCCAGGACAGTGTGCTCTACATTATAACCATATGCTCTATTCATTTTAACCCACAGGTTCTATACTGGTAAAAAGTTAAATGAATTGGTATAATTTGATATAAACTAATGATAAGTTCATCAGGAAAATAGCCTTCATTTTCCTGTTGACTGTTACATGAAATAGAAGTTCAAGTAAATGAGTACTAAGATATCAATCTCAGTGATTCTAGTTATTATAATTCTATAAGTTATCACAAACCCAAACACATTCTTCCCTTTTAAAATAAGAGGTTATTGCTGTTCCTACATGAAGAGGCCTCAATTACTATATATAAATATTACTTTAGTCACTTGTTCTGGCTAATTGGGTTCTCAAAATATCATGGGCTCAACTACACAATATGGCAAATCTCCAACCCATTAATCCTTATATCTTTATCTGAATAAATGGAAATAAAGCCCATTTGGGTTAGGCAGACGGCTTGGCACTTAAGAGTGTTTGCTGTGTGAGCATGGGGTTTGTAGCATCCATGTAACAAGCTGATGTGGCCTTGTGCATGCCTCTAACTCCAGTACTGAAAGAACTAGATGCAGGATCATTAGGGCTTTCTGGTTTGCTAACATATCCAGAAAACCCTGGACTCTGGGCCACAGGTGCAGCCTCAAAAGAAAAAGGTAGGGTGTGATGAAGTATAGTCACCCAATGCCCTCTTCTGATTTCATATATATATATGGTAGATATGTATACATGGCAGATGCATCTCCCATGTATGGGTATACCAGAGTCACAAGCATATGCACACACATACATACTCAAGAGCACACAACTTCAGAAACTACAAAAAAAGAAGGTGAAGCACATTTAAGAACATGGTATAGTCTGTGCTACCTAGTGTTCATTATTAACCTTAAGCTGAATTTAATAATTTTTTAAATTTCCATTATTTGTTTTACAATGAAAACATTTACACATAACACAAACACACACATAGACCCAGTCAGGATGCTATAAACTTCACTTAGATACCTGCTTCCTAGTCTTTGTTTTCATCTGAGTTTGGATTGTTATCATCTTCCTCCTTCTGATTTTTCTTATCAGTCTCAGCTTTCTCCTTACTTTCAGCTTGATTGGGAGCAACACCAGTACATGCATAGTTATGGTCATTCACTTCAATATGTAAAGAAATACACAGACATTAAGATTAGAACTTCTAAAAAAAATTCAGTTTACAATCAGCAGGAATATCTAGCACTGTCCCTGCAGTATAAAAGTAAGGAGCAACAGAAACAAAGGAACAAATATATCTGGGTACCTTCCTAGTGTACATTTCCATAGTCATCAGACTTTAACTAACGACTGGACTATAAGTGGCTGAGTGCAACTTCTTATTTCTTTCTGACTCTTGACTAAAGGATGAACAAAGTCACTTGGGTCTGGTGATATTTGCTCCCCTCCACATTCCACCACCAATAAAAAAAGAAAACACAAGAAGGAAAACAGTCATTTGAATTTAAAAAGTATAGTGGTGTTCAACCACCACACAGACTACATGGGTCTATAAGTAAGATGTAGTCTTTACAATATATTGTATGAAAGGACAGTTAAAGTGCTAAAGTCCCATTGTAGGTAACTCACCAATGCTTGAAAAGTTTTCAGTACCCTCATCAGTAGCTTCATCATTCCCTTCATCCTCACTGTGAGTGTCCTCACCGTCTTCTTCCATGGGTTCCACAAGGTCTTCATCATCATACTCTATATGTTCAATATGGACCCAGATAGCATCCTCTCCTTCCTCTATCACCAGGAGATCCTGTACTTCTGTATCCAAAGCAACTGGTATCATGATGTCTGGGACTAAGGATACATATTCTTCTGGCACCAATCCTTCTTCAACAAAATCCAGATATAGGCTAATATGTTGGTCAACTCTATTCTGATTTCTTGGGTCAGGAGCTTGGTTTTGTTCATTGAAACCCGACATGGTGAGGCACACACCTGTCAAGAAATTTAGTTGGGCTTTAGCTATTTTCTAAAGAGAGACAAAATTATCTAAAAGCCTTTTAGGGGTGGTCTAAAAACCTTCTGGGAGGTGGAGAGGACAGCTGCTACTTTACCTTGAGACTTCCCATGACCTTGAAGGATTCACAATGGAATCTGACATATGTAGAATGTGGGTGCCATAAAGCATCACTTTTTCTAATGTGCTTTAAGCTCATTTTCTGAGAGTTCATGATTGACATAATTTCAGTCCAATGAGCAACCTGAGATTTTAGCTATCTGTCTCTTGAGACCTTAGGTTTCTGGGCTAATTTTAGATTTATTGATGCCCTGTCTAATAAGGTCCACCATTGCTAGAAAACTAAAGTGTTATAAAATGTTGGTACTTAGAGGCATGATACCCTATGTTACTTTCCTGTTTTCAACCTAGGAAGGACTCATATCAATAGAGACAGGGCATTAAAAAACAGTATAGAAACCAGATCTTAGCGGTTTTATTAACTTCTCAGAAAAAGAAAGATTTTGGATATATTTTAGAGATAATAAATATTTATTTTAAAATCATGTAAAATTGAAATACAGAAATGTAGACTTGGTTGAAGAAAAAAAAATAAAGCAGAGCTGGAAGACCTGCAGCATGCAGGCCTTTAATTCCAGCTCTTGGGAGGTAGAGACAGAGTTTGAGGCTATCCTTTCCTGCATGGTGTGTTGTAGACAAGTCAGAGTTACATAGTCATTTTTCCTGTCTCATTCTGAGAATTTGGCCTTTCTTCTGCATTGCAGAAATGCTTGACTTCAAGAGAACAATAAACTATCATTAAGACTATTATGGCTTGATCACTATAAAATTCCAGAATGCCCAACTCAAGGCCTCTGAAAAATGTTGATTTCCTCTACGTTGCCCCTGTACTGATTCATTTACAAAAATCTAGTACTTCCCTAAGATCTTAGAAATGGAGTAACTGAGACATTAATTTTCGCCTCATTAGGTCTCTACCATCTTTCTCTTAGTCTCATGAAGCTGTTTCTCCTTTGCTTAAACAACCAGTTCTTACTTACCTTTAAACCTTACATAAACAGAACAAAGAAATCTACTTTGCTAATCTTACCATTTCATACCCATTATTTTCTCTACATCTATACACAGAGGGAGATCCCATTCTTTCTCTTAGACTATATTAGAGGTCAAATATCAAAAGAAACCAGGAAGAAAAATGTAAGCATGAAAGTAACTGAATAAATATTAAATGTTTATAAAATAAAATTTGGAAGGTTTTATATGGCAATAAATAACAGCATTTATCAAAATTCATGTACATAATTTTGGATCTTAGTGAATTAATTGAAATGATAACTACTTTTAAGTTATGTTCTATTCACTGTGCTACTGAGATCAACTTAACCAACGTTAAAAGTATGCTAAATATAACTATAAGATGAAGGACCTTAGATTAAATGCCCTACAATGGGGAGAAGGAACTTGTAGAGTCCACCTCCAGTAGAAAGACATGACATCAAGTGAGAGATGGGGTTACCATTCCACAGTTAAAACCTCTGACCCAGAATTGTTCCTGTGTAAAAGGAAACACAGGGACAATAAAGGAAAAGAGACCGAGAGAAAGGCGATCCATTGACAGGGCCAAATTGGGGTCCAGCTCAAGGAGAGGCTTTAAGGCTTCACACTGTTACTGATACTATGGTGTGCTTGCAAACAGGAGCCTAGCATGCTGCCCTGTAAGAAGACCAACAAGCAGCTGAAAAAGTCAGATGCAGATAGCACCAATCCAGGACAATCCCTGGACAGAAGCTGGGGATCCTTGTAGTTGAATTTGGAAAAAAAGCTGGAAGAAGCTGAGGAGGAGGGTGACGCTGTAGGAGGACCAGCATTCTCAACTGGCCTGGACCCCCAAGATCTCTCAGAAAATAAGCCACCAACCAGACAACATATACCAGCCAATATGAGGCCCCCAACACATATACAGCAGAGGACTGCCTGGTCTGGACTCAGTGGGAGGGGAGAAGATTCACTTAACCCTCAAGAAACTTGAGGCCACAGGGAGTGGGGAGGTCTGATGCGATGAAGGAGTAGGTGGTGGGTGGTGCAGGTGAGGCAGTGGGGGTGGGAATGTAGGGACATGCTTTTGGAGGAGGGAAGGAGATATATGGGATGGGGAACTGTGAAAGGGTGGATCAGGAGTGGGATGAAGACTGGACTGTAAAAAAGGATTAAAGAATAAAAAAATTAAGAATGCTGAAAGAAGTCTAGGTTGTGTATTTAAGTGAGAGGAGAAACCAATTTCTGCTGATAAAATGGAAAAGAATTGGGAATTTCTGAATTTTCAGAATGGGTCAGGTAGACACTGTGAATAAACTTCTGAACAATACTTTTGTGTAGTTTCAGGATAGGTTTGATATGTCTGCTAAGGGTTCAGGTGTTGGAAGCTTGGTCTTCATAACATTAACTTAGAGGTACTGGAACTTTTGTGAAGAGAGGCTTGGTGTTAGGCTATTGTCCACTATCTTCAGGAGGGATCAGGTTAGTGATTGGGGTGCACTTGACTAGGTTTTTTTTTAATTGGTTGTTTTCGTTTTCTGCTATTGTATAATACAGAGTCTCATTGTGTTACCCACTGAATTAAAATTCATAATTTGATCTTCCTGCCTCTGTTTCCCTACTATGTATGTATGTATGTATGTATGTATGTATGTATGTATGTATGGTTGTATGGTTGTATGGTTGTATGTATTTTGTGTGTATGTCAGTAGGTAGGTATGTATATGTAAGTGAGTGTGTGTTTTTGTGTGTGCCTGTGTATGAGTGTGGATATCCTACCTAGTTCTTGAAGAAATTTTCTTTGAAAACCTGAACCTATGCCATTGTCCAAATATGCCACCAGAGGGCACAGGTTCAGAATTCTCTTTTCTTACCTTTATTTTCTCCAAGAGTTTACTGGATCTTACAGCACCTGAGAAAACAGATAATATATTGTTGTATGATCAGAGTTGAGGTTAACTGAACTGATAGTCAAGAGACTCAAGCTTGATCTGGTCTTTCTCAGGGACCACTGACTATCCTGTATGTGAGATGTGACCAGCTGAGTGTGGACAGTGGGACCATGAGATCATAAAGACCACTGTGATGAAGGATGAAGATGGTGTATTCAGCTTTGAAACACTAGTGGTCAATATGGTGTTCTGTGTACTATAGGACTTTACTATGTTAGATTGAAAAGAAAAATTACATAATATAATCACCCTTACTGAACTTACCTCCTTTTCTACACCATCCCCAGTATCTTTCCAATGGACCTCAGTCAAAGTATTTCATATTTATTTCAGATTTCAAGAACTTCCATTAACAATATGTAGCATTAACTTAAACTAGCCCCAGGTAGTTCCCTACTCTCTAGATTCACAAATTGATCCTTAAGCTAGTTCTTGGAGTAGCCATGTGGGTAATCAGCTACTTTGTGTCTTGTCTTGTGCATGGTAAACAGTAGGAGGAGTTATTTTTTCCAATATCACTATAACTAGAAAGTGACAGAGTCAAGGCTAAACTGGAGTTTCTGAAAGGAATCTATGTTTGTTTCTTCCTTTGTATATAACACACAATCTCAGATAGAGGATAGGGATTTGAATTCCACATTCATGGCCCCATCTGTGCTATATCTGGTAGTCCTTGGGTGAGGGGAAAGTGTGGTGGATTTTAGTGATCAGAAGCAATGCCAATTTTCCTATGAGCACTAAAAAGCCAAGGATTCAACAACATTTTCTCCACATATGTACAAACTACCCTATACCACGCATTAGAAAGAGTGTGTCTGTACATCTTCATCTCAAAAGGAATCATGGTCCAACATTGACAGGAAGAACTATTTTGAATGAAGTATGGATGAAGTGGGTATATACTCTTGGAGGAGGAAGGAAGATGTATGGGATGGGGAGTGGTCAGGGGGTGGACTGGGAGTGGGATGAAGACTGGACTCTAAACAAGGTTTAAGGAATAAATAAAATAAAATGGAAGGTGTTTCCTGAAAGCCGAATTCTGGGTTGTGTATTCAAGTGAGAGGAGAAACCAGTTTCTGCTGATGAAATGGAAAAGAATTAGGAGGTTTTGAATTCTCCACTGGGGCAGCTAGGCACTATGAAATGAGCTTCTGAACAATACTTTTCAGTAGTTTCAGGATGGTTTCCATGTGTTTGCTAAGGGTTCATGTGTTAGAAACTTGGTCTTCATCGTGTCAGTGTAGAGGTACTGGGAAATTTGTGAAGTAAAGCTTGGTGTTAGGGTATTGTCCATGCTCCTCAGGAAGGATCAGGTTAGAAATTGACGTGTGCCTGTCTAAGTTCTTTTTAAAATTGTTCTTTTGAGTTTTCTTCTATTGTATAAGACATAGTCTCATTGAGTTACCCACTGGCTTAGAATTCATAACTTAATTTTCCTGCCTGTTTCCCTAGTATGTATATATGTATATATGTGTATGTATGTATGTCAGTAGATAGGTAGTAGATAGGTATGTATATGTATGTATGTGTATATATGTACACATATATGAATGCCTGTATGTTAGAGAGAGAGAGAGAGAGAGAGAGAGAGTCAACTTGTTGATTAAGTTAATTTTCATTGAAAACCTGAACATATGCCATATATGTCCATATATGCCACCAGAGGGCACAGGTTCAGAATTCTTTTTTTTTTTTTTTTTTTTTTTTTTTTTTTTTTTTTTTTTTTTTTTTTTTTTTTACCATGTGTCTTCTCTAAGGGGTTACAGGATCTTGCAGCACCTGAGAAAACAGATAATATTTTGTTGTATGATCAGAGTTGAGGTTAACAGAATTGACAGTCAAGAGACTCAAGGTTGATCAGGTCTTTCTCAGGGACCAGTGACTAGCCTGTATGTGTGATGTGACCAGCTGAGTTTGTGCAGTGGGGCCATGAGATCATAAAGACAACTATGATGAAGGATGAACATGCTGTATTCAACTCTGAAAGCATAGGGCTCAATATGGAGTTCTGTATACTATAGGACTTTACTATATTTGAAAAGAAAAATTACACAATATAGTTACCCTTACTGAACTTACTTCCTTTTCTAAACCATCACAAGTATCTTTCCAATTGACTTCAGTTAAAGTATTTCATAATTATTTCAGGTTTCAAGTCCTTCCATGGACTATATGTAGGATTAACTTGAACTAGGCCCAGTTAATTTCCTACTCACATGATTAACAAATGAACCTTAAGGTAGTTATTGAGGCAGAAATATGGGTAATGAGCTATTTGTGTCTTGTCCTGTGCCTAGTCAAATAGTAGGAAGAGTTACTTTTACCAATATCACTATACCTAGAAAGTGACAGAGTCAAGGCTAAACTGGAGTTTCTGAATGAAGAAGACCTCAGAAAATGGAAAGATCTCACATGCTTGTGGATTATCAGGATTAATAGAGTAAAAATGGCCATCTTGCCAAAGCAATATACAAATTCAATGCAATACCCATCAAAATCTCATCTCAGTTCTTCATAGAGTTAGAAAGAACAATACTCAAATTCATCCGGCATAGCAAAAAACGCAGGACAGCCAAAACTTTTCTCAGCAGTAAAAGAACAACTGGGGGAATCAGTATCCCAGATCTCAAGCAGTATTACAGTGCAATGGTGTTAAAAACTGCATGGTTTTGGTACAGTGACATGCAGGTAGATCAATGGAATAGAATTGAAGACCCAGAAATTAACCTACACGCCTATGGTCACTTGACCTTTGACAAAGAAGCTAAATCCATCCAGTGGGAAAAAAGATAGCCTTTTCAACAAATGGAGCTGGTTGACCTGGTGGTCAGCATGCAGAAGAATGCAAATCTATCCATTCTTATCCCATTGTACTAAGCAGGAGTGGATCAAGGACCTCCACATTAAACCAGGCACACTAAAACTGATAGAAAAGAAACTGGGAAGAGTCTTGAGCGCATTGGCACAGGGGAAAATTTCCTGATCAGAACACAAATAGCCTATGTCCAGATATCAAGAATTGACAAATGGGACCTCATAAAATTACTAAGTTCTCTGTAAAGCAAAGGATACTGTCAATAGGACAAACCGGCAACCAACAAATTGGGAAAAGATGTTTACCAATTCTACATCTGACAGAGGGCTAATATCCAAGAAGTTAGACTCTAGAGAACCAAATAACCCTATTCAACAATGGGGTACAGAGCTAAACAAAATATTTTCACCTGAGGAATATTGAATGCCTGAGAAGCACCTAAAGAAATGTTCATCATCCTTAGTCATCAGGGAAATGCAAATCAAAACAACCCTGAGATTTCACCTCACACAGGTCAGAATGGCTAAGATAAATTGGACATGCCTTTAATCCTACCACTTGGGAGGCAGAGGCAGGGGGATATGTGAGTTCGAAGTCAGCCTGGTCTAAAGAGTGAGTTCCAGGACAGCCAGGGCTACACAGAGAAGCACTGACTCAAAAAAATAAATGAAAATAAAAATAAACAAACCCAAACAAACAGAAATTCAGGAGAAAATAGGTGCTGGCGAGGATGTGGTGAAAGAAGAACACTCATCCACTGCTGGTGGAATTGCAAAAGGTACAATCACTCTGAAAATCAGTTTGGCAGTTCCTCAGAAAATTGAGCATAATATTACTGGAGGACCCTGCTATACCACTCGTGGGCATATACCCAGAGGATTCTCCAGCATGTAATAAGGACACATGCTCCACTATGTTCATAGCAGCCCTATTTATAATAATCAGAAGCTGGAAAGAACCCAGACGTCCCTCAATGGAGGAATGGATGCAAAAAATATGGTATATATACACAATGGAGTACTACTCAGCCATTAGAAACAATGAACTTATGAAATTCTTAGACAAATAGATGGAACTGGAAAATATCATCCTGAGTGAGTTAACCCAATCACAAAAGAACAATCATGGTATGCACTCCCTGAGAAGTGCATATTAGCCTAGAAGCTTGGAATACCCAAGACACAATTCACACATCAAATGATGCCCAAGAAGGAGCAAGAACAAATCTATGTTCTTTTGTAAATTGATTGTTTTCGTTTTCTGCTGTTGTCTAAGAGGTAGCCTGACTGTGATCAGAAGAAATTACTAATTTCCCTATGAACAATAAAAAGCCTGGGATTTGACAACAGTTTCTCTGTATGTGCACAAACCACCCTGCTATACCACTTTTGGGCATATACCCACAGGATTCCCTAGAATGTAATAAGGGCAAATGCTCCACTATGTACATAGCAGCCTTATTTATAATAGCCAGAAGCTGGATAGAACCCAGATGTCCCTCAACGGAGGAATGGATACACAAAATGTGGTATATGTACACAATGGAATACTATTCAGCAATTAAAAACAATGAACTAATGAAATTCTTAGACAACTGGATGGATATCATCCTGAGTGAGTTATCCCAATCACAAAAGAACACTCATGGATGGCACTTCCTGAGAAGTGGATATTAGCCTAGAAGCTTGGAATACCCAAGACACAATTCACACATCAAATGATGCCCAAGATGGTGCTAGAACAGATCTAGGTTCTTTTGTAAATTGATTGTTTTCATTTTCTGCTGTTGTCTAAGACGTAGCCTGACTGTTTAACCCACTGGCTTAAAATTCATACTTTGATTTTCCTGCCTCTGTTTCTCTAGTTTGTCTGTCTGTTTTATGTATGTATGTATGTATGTATGTATGTATGTATGTATGTATGTATTTTAATAGGTAGGTATATATATGTTTGTATGAAGATTTGTCTGTGTCCCACCTTGTTCCTTAAATTTCATTGAGAATCTGAACCTATAACATTGTCAATGAGTGCCACCAGAGTGCACAGGTTTAGATTTCTATTTTCTTACTTCCTTAGTGTCTTCTCGAAGGATTTACTGGATCTTACAGCACCTGAGAAAAGAGAAAATATTTGGTTGTATTATCAGAGTAGAGGTTAACAGAATTGACAGTCAGGAGACTCAAGCTTTGTCTGGTCTTTCTCAGGGACAGTGACTAGCCTGTATGTGAGATGTGACCAGATGAGATTGGGCAGTGGGACCATGAGATCTTAAAGATCACTGTGATGAAGGATGAACATGCTGTATTCAACATTGAAACCCTAGTGCTCAATAAGGAGTTCTGTGTACTATAGGACTTTACTGTCTTTGACTGAAGAGAAAAATTGCACAATATAGTCACCCTTACTGAACTTCCTTCCTTTTCTACACCACCCTCAGTATCTTCCCAATTGACTTCAGTCAAAGAGTTTTCTATTAATTTTGGATTTCAAGTCCTCCCATAGACAACAAGTAAAATTAATTTGAACTAGCCACAGTTAGCTCCTTATTCTCTAGATTAACAAATTGATCCTTAAGGTAGTTCTTGAGGCAGCCATGTGGGTAATCAGCTACTTTGTGTCTTGTGCTGTGCTGGTCTAACAGTAGGAGAAGTTACTTTTACCAATACAACTATACCTAGAAAGTGACAGAGTCGAGGTTAAACTCGAGTTTCTGATTGAAATCTATGTTGTTTCATCTGCTTCTTTGTATATAGCACACACTTAATCTCAGTTAGATGATAGTAGTTTAATTCCACATTCTTGGCCACATCTGTACTATATATTGTAGTCTTTGAGTGAGGGAAATTGTAGTGGATTTTAGTGATCAGAAGAAATTACTAATTTCCCTATGAACAAGAAAGAGCCTAGGATTTGACAACAGTTTCTCTGTATGCGCACAAACCACCCTATAACCCCAATTAGAATGAGTCACCAAGTCTCTGTCTGTACACCTTCTTCTCAAAAGTAATCATGGCCTAACATTGACAGGAAGAACTACTTGGAATGAACTATGAATGAGGTGGGGATATCCTCCTCGGGAAGGGCAGAAAATATAAAGGAAGGCGAGCTGTCAGAGCATGGACAAGTAGGGAGATGAAGACTACGATGTAAAAAAAGATGAAAGAATAAAAATAAAAAAATGTATTTTCTGAAAGTAGAAATATGGGTCATGTATTCAAGTGAGAGGAGAAACCAATTTCTGCTGATGAAAAGGAAAAGAATTAGGATTTTTGAATTTTCCAAATGGGTCAGTTAGGCACTGTGAAATGAGCTTCTGAACAATACTTTTGTGTATTTTCAGATGTTTTCCATGTGTCTGCTAAGGGTTCAAGTGTTGGAAGTTTGGTCTTTATCAGGTCAGTGTAGAGATACTGGGAACTTTGTGAAGTGAGGCTTGGTGTTAGGCTATTGTCCACTATCCTCAGGAGATATAGTCCTTGCAGTGTACTTGACTAGGTTCTTTTTTAAATTGGCTGTTTTAATTTTCTGCTATTTTATAACACAGGGTCTCATTTTGTTCCCATGTGGCTTGAAATTAATAATTTGATCCTTCCTTCTTCTGTTTCCCTAGTATTTATTTATATATTTCTGTCTTTCTGTCTGTATATATGAATGTATGTATGTGTGTATGCATATATGATGTTTGTATGTATGTCAGTGGGTAGGTATGTATATGTATGTATTAATGTGTGTGTGTGTGTGTGAGTACCACCTCCTTCCTTAATTTTCATTGAAATCCTGAGCCTATGCTTTTGTTCAAATATGCCACCCGAGGGCACAGGTTTAGAATTCTCTTTTCTTACCTTGTGTCTTCTCCAAGGGTTTACTTGATCTTATCAGCACCTGAGAAAACAGAAAATATGTGGTTGTATTATCAGAGTTGAGGTTAACTAAGTTGATATTCAAGAGACTCAAGCTTGATCTGGTCTTCCTCAGGGACAGTGATTAGCCTGTATGTGAGATGTGACCAGATGAGTTTGGGCAGTGGGGCCATGAGATATTAAAGACCACTGTGATGAAGGATGAACATGCTGTATTAAACATTGAAACCGTAGTGCTCAATATGGAGTTCTCTGTACTATAGGACTTAAGTCTCTTTGATTGAAAATGAAAACTGCTCAATATAGTCACCCTTACTGAACTTACTTCCTTTTCTACACCATCCCCAGTATCTTCCCAATGGACTTCAGTTAAAACGTTTACTATTTATTTCTAATTTCAAGTCCTTACATAGACTACATATAGGTTAATTTAAACTAGCCCCAGTTAATTCCCTACTCTCTAGATTAACAAATTGATCCTTAAGATAGTTCTTGAGGTAGCCATGTGGGTTATCAGCTACTTTGTGTCTTGTCTTGTGCATGGCGCATTTTTATTAGATTTATTCTTTATTTGCATTTCAAATGCTTTCCCCTTTCCTGCTTCTCCCGCATAAAAAACATCCCATAAGTCATCTCCCCTCCCCCTGTTCTTCAATCTACCCATCCTGCTTCCCTGACCTTACATTGTAGCATAGAGCCTCTACAGGGCCAAGGGCTCCTCTGCCCTTTGATGTCCAACAAGGCTATCCTCTGCTGCCTTTGGAGCCATGGGAAACCCCATGTGCACTCTCTGGTTGATGGTTTTGTCCTTGGGAACTCTAGGAGTACTATGTGGCTCATATGGTTGTTCCTCCTATGGTGCTGCAAACCCCGTCAGCTCCTTGGGTCCTTTCTCACGCTCCTCCAATGGGGACCCTGTGTTCAGTTCAATGGCCGGCTGAGTGTGTCCCCCTCTCTATTTGTCATGAACTAGCAGAGCCTCCCAGGTGACAGCTATATCCTGTTCTGGTCAGCAAGCACTTGTGGGCATCAGTAATAGTGTCTGGGTTTTGTAACTGTATATGGGATGGATCACTAGGTGGGTGAGTTGCTGTAATGTCTTTCCCTCACAGTCTTCTCCAAACTTTTTCTCTGTATCTCCTTCTGTAGGTATTTTGTTCAGGAAGAACTATTTTTAATGAAGTATGAATGAAGTGAGGCTATTCTCTTGGAGAAGGGAAGGAGATTATGGGATTGGGAGAGATCAGTGGGTAGACTAGGATGGGGATGAGTTCTGAACTGTAAACAAGGATTTAAATAAAAAATAAGTAAAAGAATGTGTTTGCTGAAAGCAGAAGTCTGGGTTTTGTATTCAAGTGAGAAGAGAAACCAATGTCTGCTGATGAAAAGTAAAAGACTTAGGATTTGTGAATTCTCAGAATGGGGCAGCTAGGCACTATGAAATGAGCTTCTGAACAATACTTTGGACTTTCAGGATGGTTTCCATGTGTCTGCTAAGGGTTCATGTGTTGGAAGCTTGGTCTTCATGTCAGTGTAGAAGTACTGGGAACTTTGTGAAGAGAGGTTTGGTGTTAGGCTATTGTCCAATCTCCTCAGGAAGGATCAGGTTAGTTATTTGGGTGCACATGACCAGATTCTTTTTTAAATTGGATGTTTTAGCCAGGCTGTGGCTTTACATGCCTTTAATCTCAGCACTTGTGTGGCAGGTCAGAGGCAGGCAGATTTCTGAGTTCAAGGCCAGCCTGGTCTACAGAATGAGTTCCAGGACAGCCAAGGCTATATAGAGAAACCCTGACTAGGAAAAAAAAATCCAAAAAGACCCCCCCCCAAATAAATAAATAAAAAAAAATAAATTTGATGTTTTAGTTTCCTGCTGTTGTACAAGACACTGGCTCATTGTGTTACCCACTCACTTAAATTTCATGATTTGATATTCCTCCCTGTGATTCCCCAGTATATATATATATATGAATATATCTATGTATGTTTGTGTGTATGTATATCAGTATGTATGCATATGTATTTGGTTATGTATGAATGTGTGCTTGTCTGTTCCTGTGTGTGTATGTGTGTGTGTCTGTGTGTGTGTGTGTGTGTGTGTGTGTCCCACCTCGACCTGAAGTTAATTTTCATTGAAATTATGAACCTATGCCTTTGTTCAAATATGCCACCAGAGGGCACAGGTTTAGAATTCTCTTTTCTTACCTGTGTCTTCTCCAAGGGTTAGCAGGATCTAATGGCACCTGAGAAAACAGGTAATATGTTGTTATACGATCAAAGTTGAAGTTAACGGAACAGGTAATCAAGAGACTCAAGCTTGATCTGGTCTTTCTCAGGGACCACTGACTATCCTGAATGTGAGATGTGACCAGCTGAGTCTGGGCAGTGGGGATATGACATCATAAAGACCACTGTGATGACAGAGGCATATGATGTATTCGACTTTGAAACCCTGGTGCTCAATATGGTATTCTGTGTCGTATAGGTCTTTACTGTATTTGATTGAAAGGAAAAATTACAAAATATAGTCACCCTTACTGAACTTGCTTCCTTTTCTACACCACCCCCAGTATCTTCCCAATGGACTTCAGTTAAAACATTTAGTATATATTTTTAATTTCAAGTCCTTTCGTAGACTATATGTAGGATTATTTTGAACTAGCCCCAGTTAGTTCCCTATTTTCTACATTAACAAATTGATCCTTAAGCTAGTTCTTTAGTTAGCCAAGTGGGTAATCAACTAGTTTGTGAATTGTGCATGGTCAAACAGTAGGAAGAATTACGTTTTCTTGTTAGATTTATTCTTCATTTACATTTCAAATGTTGTCCCCTTTCCTTCTTCCCCCATCAAAAAACAAACAAACAAAAACAAAACAAAACAAAAAAAACTGCCCATAAGCCATCTCCTCTCCTCCTGTTTCCCAAACAACCCACTCCTGCTTCCCTGTCCTGGTATTTCCCTACACTGCAGCATCTAGCCTTTCTAAGACCAAGGACCTCTCCTCCCTGTGATATCCAACAAGGCCATCCTCTGCTGCCTATGTGTCTATAGCCATGGACAAAACCATGTGTACACTTTGGTTGATGGTTTAGTCCCTGGGAGCTCTGGGAGTACTGGGTGGCTCATATCATAGTTCCTCCTATGGAGCTGCAAACCCCTTTAGCTGCTTGGGTCCTTTCTCTAGCTCTTCCATTGGAGACCCTGTGCTCAGTTCAATGGCTGGCTGAGAGGGTCCCCCGCCCTATTTGTCATGCACTACCAGAGCCTACCAGGTGACAACTATATCACCATCCGGTACCCAAGTACTTGTGGCCATTGATAATAGTGTCTGGGTTTTGTAACTCTATGTGGGATGGATCTCCTGGTGGGGTAGTCTCTGTATGGTCTTTCCCTCAGAGTCTTCTCTGCTCTTTGTATCTCCTTCTGTGGTTATTTTGTTCTCTGTTGTAAGGAGGACCAGAGTATCCATACTTTGTTCTTCCTTCTTCTTGGGCATCATTTGACATGGGAATTGTGTACTGGTTACATGTGTCAATATTACTATGCCTAGAAAGTCACAGAGTCAAGGCTAAACTGGAGTTTCTGAATGAAATCTGTTTGTTTCATCTGCTTTTTTGTATATAGCACACAGTTAATCTCAGTTGGAGGATAGTAGTTTAATTCCACATTCTTGGCCCCATCTGTACTATATTTTGGAGTCCTTGGGTGAGGGGAAGCTTCAGTTGATTTTAGTGATCAGAAGAAAAGACTAGTTTCCCTTTGTGTCCACAAACGCCTAGGATTCTACAACATTTTCTCCACATATGCACAAAGCACCCTCTACCACCAATTCGAATGAGTCACCAAGTCTCTGTCTGAACAACTTCTTCTCAAAAGGAATCATGGCCTGACATTGACAGGAAGAACTATTTTGAATGATGCGTGAATGAAGTGGGGACATCCCTCTTAGAGTAGGGAGGAAACTGTATGGGATGGGGAGCGGTAAGGGTGCGGATAGGAGGGGGATGATGACTAGACTGTAAAAAACGTATTAAAGAATGAAAAAATAAAATGAAAGAATGCATTTGCTGAAAGCAGAAATCGTGGGTACATTTAAGGGAGAGGAGAAACCAATTTCTGGGGAAGAAAAGTTAAAGAATTAGGAGTTTTTGAATTCCCAGAATGTGTCAGGTAGTCACTGTGAAATGAGCTTCTGAAAAATACTTTTTTATAGTTTCAGAATTTTTTTTGATTTGTGTGCTTAGGGTTCATGTGTTGGAAGCTTGGTCTTCATCATGTCAGTGTAGATATACTGGGAACTTCATGAAGTGAGGCTTGGTGTTAGGTTATTGTCCATCTTCCTCAGGACAGATCAAGTTAGTCCTTGGGATGCACTTGACTTGGTTATTTTTTATATCGATTATTTCAGTTTTCTGCTGTTGTATAAGACACAGTCTCATTGGGTTACCCTCTGTCTTAAAATTCTTAATTTGATCTTCCTGCCTCTGTTTCCCTACTACATATGTATGTATGTATGTATGTATGTATGTATGTATTTATGTATGTGTGTGTGTTTGTGTGTGTGTGTGTGTGTGTGTGTATGTGTGACCCACCTGGATCTGTAAGTTAATTTTTATTGAAACATGAAATATAATATTGTTGTCCATATATGCCACCACAATATATGTTATTGTTGTCCATATATGCCACCACATATATGCCACAACAGATGGCACAGGTTTAGAATACTCTTTTCTTACCTTGTGTCTTCTCCAAGTGTTTACTGGATCTTACAGCACCTGAGAAAACAGGTAATATGTTGTTGTATGATCGGAGTTGAGGTTAACAGAATTGACAGTCAAGAGACTCAAGCTTGATCTGGTCTTTCTCAGGGACCACTGACTATCCTGTATGTGAGATGTGACCAGCTGAGTGTGGGCAGTGGGACCATGAGATCATAAAGACCACTGTGATGAAGGATGAAGATGCTGTATTCAGCTTTGAAACACTAGTGGTCAATGTGGTGTTCTGTGTACTATAGGACTTTTCTATGTTAGATTGAAAAGAAAAATTACATAATATAATCACCCTTACTGAACTTACCTCCTTTTCTACACCATCCCCAGTATCTTCCCAATTGACCTCAGTCAAAGTATTTCATATTTATTTCACATTTCAAGAACTTCCATTAACAATATGTAGGATTAACTTAAACTAGCCCCAGGTAGTTCCCTACTCTCTAGATTCACAAATTGATCCTTAAGCTAGTTCTTGGAGTAGCCATGTGGGTAATCAGCTACTTTGTGTCTTGTCTTGTGCATGGTAAACAGTAGGAGGAATTACTTTTACCAATATCACTATAACTAGAAAGTAACAGATTAAAGGTTAAACTGGAGTTTCTGAATGCACCCGATGTTTGTTTCATTTGCTCCTTTGTATATAACACGCAATTAATCTCAGAAGATAGTGGCTTGAATTCTACATTCATGGCCCCATCTGTGCTATATTTGGTAGTCCTTAGGTGAGGGGAAAGTGTGGTGGATTTTAATGATTAGAAGCAATGCCAATTTTCCTATGAGCACTAAAAAGCCATGGATTCAACATTTTCTCCACATATGCACAAATTACCCTATACCATGCATTAGAAAGAGTGTGTCTGTACATCTTCATCTCAAAAGGAATCATGGTCTAACATTGACAGGAAGAACTATTTTGAATGAAGTATGGATGAAGTGGGTATATACTCTTGGAGGAGGAAGGAAGATGTATGGGATGGGGAGTGGTCAGGGGGTGGACTGGGAGTGGGATGAAGACTGGACTCTAAACAAGGTTTAAGGAATAAATAAAATAAAATGGAAGGTGTTTCCTGAAAGCCGAATTCTGGGTTGTGTATTCAAGTGAGAGGAGAAACTAGTTTCTGCTGATGAAATGGAAAAGAATTAGGAGTTTTTGAATTCTCCAATGGGGCAGCTAGGCACTGTGAAATGAGCTTCTAAAAAATACTTTTCAGTAGTTTCAGGATGGTTTCCATGTGTCTGCTAAGGGTTCATGTGTTGGAAGCTTGGTCTTCATCGTGTCACTGTAGAGGTACTGGGAACTTTGTGAAGTAAATCTTGGTGTTAGGGTATTGTCCATGCTCCCCAGGAAGGATCAGGTTAGAAATTGGTGTGTGATTGACTAGGTTCTTATTACAATTGTTCTTTTGAGTTTTCTTCTATTGTATAAGAGAGAGCCTTATTGAGGTACCCTCTGGCTTATAATTCATAAGTTAATTTTCCTGCCCGTTTCCCTAGTAAGTATGTATGTATGTATGTATGTATGTATGTATGTATGTATGTATGCATGCATGCATGTATGTATGTATGTGTATATATATATATATGTATGTATGTATATTAGTAGTTAGGCATGTTTATGTATGTATGTGTATGTATGTGTATATATATATGAATGTGTAGGTGTTAGAAAGAGAGAGAGAGAGAGAGAGAGAGAGAGAGAGAGAGAGAGAGAGAGAGAGAGACCCAACTTGTGCCTTAAATTAATTTTTGTTCAAAACCTGAACCTATTCCATTGCCCACATATGACACCATTGTTACCTTGTGTCTTCTCCACGGGTTTAGAGGATCTTACAGCACCTAAGAAAAGAAATAATATTTTTATGTATCATCAGAGTTGAGGTTAACTGAGTTGATAGTCAAGAGACTCAAGCTTGATATGGTCTTTCTCAGGGACAGTGACTAGCCTGTATGTGAGATGTGACCAGATGAGTTTGGGCAATGGGACCATGAGATCATAAAAACAACTGTGATGAAGGATGAATATGCTGTAGTCAACTTTGAAACCCTAGTACTCAATATGGTGTTCTGTTTACTAAAGAACCTTACTATATTTGATTGAAAAGGAAAATTCTAATAGGAATATTCTAAAGTCATTCTTACTGAACTTACTTCCTTTTCTGCACCATCACAAGTATCTTTCCAATTGACTTCAGTTAGATAATTTCATAGTTATTTTGGGTGTCAAGTCCTTTCATAAACTATATGTAGTATTAACTTGGACTACCCCAGTTAATTTCCTACTCACATGATTAAAAAATGATCCTTAAGGTAGTTCTTGAGGCAGCCATTTAGGTAATAAGCTATTTTGAGTCTTGTCCTGTGCCTGGTCAAATAGTAGGAGGAGTAACTTTTACCAATATCATCATACCTAGAAAGTGACAAGAGTCAAGGCTAAACTGGAGTTCCTGAATGAAGAAGACCACAGAAAATGGAAAGATCTCACATGCTTGAGGATTGGCAGGATTAATATAGTAAAAATGACCATCTTATCAAAAGCAATATACAGATTCGATGCAATCAATCCTCATCAAAATCCAAACTCAATTCTTCATAGAGTTAGAAAGAGCGATACTCAAATTCATCTGGAATAACAAAAAATCCAGGATAGCCAAAACTATTCTCACCAGTAAAAGAACTTCTGGGGGAACCAGTATTCCAGGCCTGAAGCAGTACTACAGTGCTATAGTGTTAAAAACTACATGGTTTTGGTTTTGGTACAGTGATAGGCAGGTAGATCAATGAAATAGACTTGAAGTCCCAGAAATGAATCCACATGCCTATGGACACTTGAGCTTTGACAAAGAAGCTAAATGCATCAAGTGGAAAAAAGATAGCCTTTTCAACAAATGGTGCTGGTTCACCTGGTGGTCAGCATGCAGAAGTATGCAAATCTAAACACTTATCCCATTGTACTAAGCAGGAGTGGATCAAGGACCTCCACATAAAACCAGGCACATTAAAACTAATAGAAAAGAAGCTGGGGAAGTGCTTTGAACACATTGGCACAGTGGAAAATTTCCTGATCAGAACACAAATAGCCTAGGTCCTAATATCAAGAATTGACAAATGGGGCCTCATAAAATTACAAAGATTCTATAAAGCAAAGGAGAGTGTCAATAGGATAAAACAGCAACCAACAAATTAGGAAAAGATGTTTACCAATCCTACATCTGACAGAGGGCTAATATCCAATATATACAAAGAACTCAAGAAGTTAGACTCCATAGAACCAAATAACCCTATTTAACAATGGGGTACAGAGCTAAACAAAAAATTTTCACCTGAGGAATACTGAATGGCTGAGAAGCACCCAAAGAAATGTTCAACATCCTTAGTCATCAGGAAAATGCAAATCAAAACAGCCCTGAGATTTCACCTCACACAAGTCCGAATGGCTAAGATAAAAAAAAAAAAACTCAGGAGAAGGGCCTTGTTGGCACATGCCTTTAATTCTAGCACTTGGGAGGCAGAGGCAGGGAGATATGTGAGTTCGAGGCTAGGCTGGTCTACAGAATGACTTCCAGAATAGCCAGGGCTACACAGAGAAACCCTGACTCGAAAAAATAAAAATAAAAATAAAAAAACCCAAGCAACCAACCAACCAACCAACCAAACAAACAAACAAACAAATTCAGGAGAATACAGGTGCTGGTGAGGATGTGGAGAAAGAAGAACACTCCTCCATTGCTGGTGGAATTGCAAGCTTGTACAACCACTCTGAAAATGAGTTTGGTGGTTCCTCAGAAAATTGAGCATAATACTACTGGAGGACCCTGCTATACCACTTTTGGGCATATACCCACAGGATTCCCTAGAATGTAATAAGGGCAAATGCTCCACTATGTACATAGCAGCCTTATTTATAATAGCCAGAAGCTGGATAGAACCCAGATGTCCCTCAACGGAGGAATGGATACACAAAATGTGGTATATGTACACAATGGAATACTATTCAGCAATTAAAAACAATGAACTAATGAAATTCTTAGACAACTGGATGGATATCATCCTGAGTGAGTTATCCCAATCACAAAAGAACACTCATGGATTGCACTCCCTGAGAAGTGGATATTAGCCTAGAAGCTTGGAATACCCAAGACACAATTCACACATCAAATGATGCCCAAGATGGTGCTAGAACAGATCTAGGTTCTTTTGTAAATTGGTTGTTTTCGTTTTCTGCTGTTGTCTAAGATGTAGCCTGACTGTTTAACCCACTGGCTTAAAATTCATATTTTGATTTTCCTGCCTCTGTTTCTCCAGTTAGTCTGTCTGTTTTATGTATGTATGTATGTATGTATGTATGTATGTATGTATGTATGTATGTATGTATCTATGTATGTATTTTAATAGGTAGGTATATATATGTTTGTATGAAGATTTGTGTGTGTCCCACCTTGTTCCTTAATTTTCATTGAGAATCTGAACCTATAACATTGTCAATGAGTGCCACCAGAGTGCACAAGTTTAGATTTCTCTTTTCTTACTTCCTTAGTATCTTCTCGAAGGATTCACTGGATCTTACAGCACCTGAGAAAAGAGAAAATATGTGGTTGTATTATCAGAGTAGAGGTTAACAGAATTGACAGTCAAGAGACTCAAGCTTGATCTGGGATTTCACAGGGACAGTGACTAGCCTGTATGTGAGATGTGACCAGATGAGTTTGGGCAGTGGGGCCATGAGATATTAAAGATCACTGTGATGAAGGATGAACATGCTGTATTCAACATTGAAACCCTAGTGATCAATAAGGAGTTCTGTGTACTATAGGACTTTACTGTCTTTGACTGAAGAGAAAAATTGCACAATATAGTCACCCTTACTGAACTTCCTCCCTTTTCTACACCACCCTCAGTGTCTTCCCAATTGACTTCAGTCAAAGAGTTTTCTATTAATTTTAGATTTCAAGTCCTCCCATAGACAACAAGTAAGATTAATTTGAACTAGCCACAGTTAGCTCCTTATTCTCTAGATTAACAAATTGATCCTTAAGGTAGTTCTTGAGGCAGCCATGTGGGTAATCAGCTACTTTGTGTCTTGTGCTGTGCTGGTCTAACAGTAGGAGAAGTTACTTTTACCAATACAACTATACCTAGAAAGTGACAGAGTCGAGGTTAAACTCGAGTTTCTGATTGAAATCTATGTTGTTTCATCTGCTTCTTTGTATATAGCACACACTTAATCTCAGTTAGATGATAGTAGTTTAATTCCACATTCTTGGCCACATCTGTACTATATATTGTAGTCTTTGAGTGAGGGAAATTGTAGTGGATTTTAGTGATCAGAAGAAATTACTAATTTCCCTATGAACAAGAAAAAGCCTAGGATTTGACAACAGTTTCTCTGTATGTGCACAAACCACCCTATAGCCCCAATTAGAATGAGTCACCAAGTCTCTGTCTGTACACCTTCTTCTCAAAAGTAATCATGGCCTAACATTGACAGGAAGAACTACTTGGAATGAACTATGAATGAGGTGGGGATATCCTCCTTGGGAAGGGCAGAAAATATAAAGGAAGGCGAGCTGTCAGAGGGTGGACAAGTAGAGAGATAAAGACTACAATGTAAAAAAGGATGAAAGAATAAAAATAAAAAAATGTATTTTCTGAAAGTAGAAATATGGGTCATGTATTCAAGTGAGAGGAGAAACCAATTTCTGCTGATGAAAAGGAAAAGAATTAGGATTTTTGAATTTTCCAAATGGGTCAGTTAGGCACTGTGAAATGAGCTTCTGAACAATACTTTTGTGTATTTTCAGATGTTTTCCATGTGTCTGCTAAGGGTTCAAGTGATGGAAGTTTGGTCTTCATCAGGTCAGTGTAGAGATACTGGGAACTTTGTGAAGTGAGGCTTGGTGTTAGGCTATTGTCCGCTATCCTCAGGAGATATCAAGGTAGTCCTTGCAGTGTACTTGACTAGGTTCTTTTTTAAATTGGCTGTTTTAATTTTCTGCTATTTTATAACACAGGGTCTCATTTTGTTCCCATGTGGCTTGAAATTAATAATTTGATCCTTCCTTCTTCTGTTTCCCTAGTATTTATTTATATATTTCTGTCTTTCTGTCTGTATATATGAATGTATGTATGTGTGTATGCATATATGATGTTTGTATGTATGTCAGTGGGTAGGTATGTATATGTATGTATTAATGTGTGTGTGTGTGTGTGAGTACCACCTCCTTCCTTAATTTTCATTGAAATCCTGAGCCTATGCTTTTGTTCAAATATGCCACCCGAGGGCACAGGTTTAGAATTCTCTTTTCTTACCTTGTGTCTTCTCCAAGGGTTTACTTGATCTTATCAGCACCTGAGAAAACAGAAAATATGTGGTTGTATTATCAGAGTTGAGGTTAACTAAGTTGATATTCAAGAGACTCAAGCTTGATCTGGTCTTCCTCAGGGACAGTGATTAGCCTGTATGTGAGATGTGACCAGATGAGTTTGGGCAGTGGGGCCATGAGATATTAAAGACCACTGTGATGAAGGATGAACATGCTGTATTAAACATTGAAACCGTAGTGCTCAATATGGAGTTCTCTGTACTATAGGACTTAAGTCTCTTTGATTGAAAATGAAAACTGCTCAATATAGTCACCCTTACTGAACTTACTTCCTTTTCTACACCATCCCCAGTATCTTCCCAATGGACTTCAGTTAAAACGTTTACTATTTATTTCTAATTTCAAGTCCTTACATAGACTACATATAGGTTAATTTAAACTAGCCCCAGTTAATTCCCTACTCTCTAGATTAACAAATTGATCCTTAAGATAGTTCTTGAGGTAGCCATGTGGGTTATCAGCTACTTTGTGTCTTGTCTTGTGCTTGGCGCATTTTTATTAGATTTATTCTTTATTTGCATTTCAAATGCTTTCCCCTTTCCTGCTTCTCCCGCATAAAAAACATCCCATAAGTCATCTCCCCTCCCCCTGTTCTTCAATCTACCCATCCTGCTTCCCTGACCTTACATTGCAGCATAGAGCCTCTACAGGGCCAAGGGCTCCTCTGCCCTTTGATGTCCAACAAGGCTATCCTCTGCTGCCTATGGAGCCATGGGAAACCCCATGTGCACTCTCTGGTTGATGGTTTTGTCCTTGGGAACTCTAGGAGTACTATGTGGCTCATATGGTTGTTCCTCCTATGGTGCTGCAAACCCCGTCAGCTCCTTGGGTCCTTTCTCACGCTCCTCCAATGGGGACCCTGTGTTCAGTTCAATGGCCGGCTGAGTGTGTCCCCCTCTCTATTTGTCATGAACTAGCAGAGCCTCCCAGGTGACAGCTATATCCTGTTCTGGTCAGCAAGCACTTGTGGGCATCAGTAATAGTGTCTGGGTTTTGTAACTGTATATGGGGTGGCTCACTAGGTGGGGGAGTTATTGTAATGTCTTTCCCTCACAGTCTTCTCCAAACTTTTTCTCTCTATCTCCTTCTGTAGGTATTTTGTTCAGGAAGAACTATTTTTAATGAAGTATGAATGAAGTGAGACTATTCTCTTGGAGAAGGGAAGGAGATTATGGGATCGGGAGAGATCAGTGGGTAGACTAGGAGGGGGATGAGTGCTGTACTGTAAACAAGGATTTAAACAAAAAATAAGTAAAAGAATGTGTTTGCTGAAAGCAGAAGTCTGGGTTTTGTATTCAAGTGATAAGAGAAACCAATTTCTGCTGATGAAAAGTAAAAGACTTAGGATTTGTGAATTCTCCACTGGGGCAGCTAGGCACTATGAAATGAGCTTCTGAACAATACTTTTGTAGTTTCAGGATGGTTTCCATGTGTCTGCTAAGGTTCATGTGTTGGAAGCTTGGTCTTCATGTCAGTGTAGAGGTACTGGGAACTTTGTGAATAGAGGTTTGGTGTTAGGCTATTGTCCACTCTCCTCAGGAAGGATCAGGTTAGTTACTTGGGTGCACATGACCAGATTCTTTTTTAAATTGGATGTTTTAGCCAGGCTGTGGCTTTACATGCCTTTAATCTCAGCACTTGTGTGGCAGAGTCAGAGGCAGGCAGATTTCTGAATTCTGAGCTAAAGGCCAGCCTGGTCTACAGAGTGAAGTCCAGGACAGCCATGGCTATATAGAGAAACCCTGACTAGGAAAAAAAATCCAAAGAGAATCCCCTCCCCCCAAAAAAAGTAATAAAAAAAATAAATTTGATGTTTTAGTTTCCTGCTGTTGTATAAGACACTGGCTCATTGTGTTACCCACTAACTTAAAATTCATGATTTGATATTCCTCCCTGTGATTCCCTAGCATGTATATATATATATATATGCATATATATATATGTATGTATATATGTGTATATATTTATATACATATGAATATATCTATTTATGTTTGTGTGTATGTATGTCAGTATGTATGCATATGTATTTGGTTATGTATGAATGTGTGCTTGTATGTGCCTGTGTATGTGTGTGTGTCTGTGTGTGTGTGTGTATGTGTGTCCCACCTCGACCTGAAGTTAATTTTCATTGAAATCATGAACCTATGCCTTTGTTCAAATATGCCACCAGAGGGCACAGGTTTAGAATTCTCTTTTCTTACCTGTGTCTTCTCCAAGGGTTTGCAGGACCTAATGGCACCTGAGAAAACAGGTAATATGTTGTTATACGATCAAAGTTGAAGTTAACGGAACAGGTAATCAAGAGACTCAAGCTTGATCTGGTCTTTCTCAGAGACCACTGACTATCCTGAATGTGAGATGTGACCAGCTGAGTCTGGGCAGTGGGGATATGACATCATAAAGACCACTGTGATGACAGAGGCATATGATGTATTCAACTTTGAAACCCTGGTGCTCAATATGGTATTCTGTGTCCTATAGGACTTTACTGTATTTGATTGAAAAGAAAAATTACAAAATATAGTCACCCTTACTGAACTTGCTTCCTTTTCTACACCACCCCCAGTATCTTCCCAAAACAATGGACTTCAGTTAAAACATTTAGTATATATTTTTAATTTCAAGTCCTTTCGTAGACTATATGTAGGATTATTTTGAACTAGCCCCAGTTAGTTCCCTATTTTCTACATTAACAAATTGATCCTTAAGCTAGTTCTTGAGTTAGCCAAGTGGGTAATCAACTAGTTTGTGAATTGTGCATGGTCAAACAGTAGGAAGAATTACGTTTTCTTGTTATATTAATTCTTCATTTACATTTCAAATGTTGTCCCCTTTCCTTCTTCCCCCACCAAAAAAAAAAAACAAAACAAAAAAACAAACAAACAAAAAATACCTGCCCATAAGCCATCTCCTCTCCTCCTGTTTCCCAAACAACCCACTCCTGCTTCCCTGTCCTGGTATTTCCCTACACTGCAGCATCTAGCCTTTCTAAGACCAAGGACCTCTCCTCCCTGTGATATCCAACAAGGCCATCCTCTGCTGCCTATGTGTCTATAGCCATGGACAAAACCATGTGTACACTTTGGTTGATGGTTTAGTCCCTGGGAGCTCTGGGAGTACTGGGTGGCTCATATCATAGTTCCTCCTATGGAGCTGCAAACCCCTTCAGCTGCTTGGTTCCTTTCTCTAGCTCCTCCATTGGGGACCCTGTGCTCAGTTCAATGGCTGGCTGAGAGGGTCCCCCGCCCTATTTGTCATGCACTACCAGAGCCTACCAGGTGACAACTATATCATCATCCGGTACCCAAGTATTTGTGGCCATTGATAATAGTGTCTGGGTTTTGTAACTCTATGTAGGATGGATCTCCTGGTGGGGTAGTCTCTGTATGGTCTTTCCCTCAGAGTCTTCTCTACTCTTTGTATCTCCTTCTGTGGTTATTTTGTTCTCTGTTGTAAGGAGGACCAGAGTATCCATACTTTGTTCTTCCTTCTTCTTGGGCATCATTTGACATGGGAATTGTGTACTGGTTACATGTACCAATATCACTATGCCTAGAAAGTCACAGAGTCAAGGCTAAACTGGAGTTTCTGAATGAAATCTGTTTGTTTCATCTGCTTTTTTGTATATAGCACACAGTTAATCTCAGTTGGAGGATAGTAGTTTAATTCTACATTCTTGGCCCCATCTTTACTATATTTTGGTGTCCTTGGGTGAGGGGAAGCTTCAGTTGATTTTAGTGATCAGAAGAAAAGACTAGTTTCCCTTTGTGTCCACAAACGCCTAGGATTCTACAACATTTTCTCCACATATGCACAAACCACCCTCTACCACCAATTCGAATGAGTCACCAAGTCTCTGTCTGAACAACTTCTTCTCAAAAAGAATCATGGCCTGACATTGACAGGAAGAACTATTTAAATGATGCGTGAATGAAGTGGGGACATCCCTCTTAGAGTAGGGAGGAAAATGTATGGGATGTGGAGCAGTAAGGGTGCGGATAGGAGGGGGATGATGACTAGATTGTAAAAAACGTATTAAAGAATGAAAAAATAAAATGAAAGAATGCATTTGCTGAAAGCAGAAATCGTGGGTACATTTAAGGGAGAGGAGAAACCAATTTCTGGGGAATAAAAGTTAAAGAATTAGGAGTTTTTGAATTCCCAGAATGTGTCAGGTAGTCACTGTGAAATGAGCTTCTGAAAAATACTTTTTTATAGTTTCAGGAATTTTTTTTTGATTTGTCTGCTTAGGGTTCATGTGTTGGAAGCTTGGTCTTCATCATGTCAGTGTAGATGTACTGGGAACTTCATGAAGTGAGGCTTGGTGTTAGGTTATTGTCCATCTTCCTCAGGACAGATCAAGTTAGTCCTTGGGGTGCACTTGACTTGGTTATTTTTTATATCGATTATTTCAGTTTTCTGCTGTTGTATAAGACACAGTCTCATTGGGTTACCCTCTGTCTTAAAATTCTTAATTTGATCTTCCTGCCTCTGTTTCCCTACTACATATGTATGTATGTATGTATGTATGTATGTATGTATGTATGTGTGTGTGTCTGTGTTTGTGTGTGTGTGTGTGTATGTGTGACCCACCTGGATCTGTAAGTTAATTTTTATTGAAACATGAAATATAATATTGTTGTCCATATATGCCACCACAATATATGTTATTGTTGTCCATATATGCCACCACATATATGCCACAACAGATGGCACAGGTTTAGAATACTCTTTTCTTACCTTGTGTCTTCTCCAAGTGTTTACTGGATCTTACAGCACCTGAGAAAACAGATAATATATTGTTGTATGATCAGAGTTGAGGTTAACTGAACTGACAGTCAAGAAACTCAAGCTTGATCTGGTCTTTCTCAGGGACAGTGACTATCCTGTATGTGAGATGTGACCAGCTGAGTGTGGGCAGTGGGACCATGAGATCATAAAGACCACTGTGATGAAGGATGAAGATGCTGTATTCAGCTTTGAAACACTAGTGGTCAATATGGTGTTCTGTGTACTATAGGACTTTACTATGTTAGATTGAAAAGAAAAATTACATAATATAATCACCCTTACTGAACTTACCTGCTTTTCTACACCATCCCCAGTATCTTCCCAATTGACCTCAGTCAAAGTATTTCATATTTATTTCACATTTCAAGAACTTCCATTAACAATATGTAGGATTATCTTAAACTAGCCCCCCGTTAGTTCCCTACTCTCTAGATTCACAAATTGATCCTTAAGCTAGTTCTTGGAGTAGCCATGTGGGTAATCAGCTACTTTGTGTCTTGTCTTGTGCATGGTAAACAGTAGGAGGAATTACTTTTACCAATATCACTATAACTAGAAAGTAACAGATTAAAGGCTAAGCTGGAGTTTCTGAATGCACCCGATGTTTGTTTCATTTGCTCCTTTGTATATAACACGCAATTAATCTCAGAAGATAGTGGCTTGAATTCCACATTCATGGCCCCATCTGTGCTATATCTGGTAGTCCTTAGGTGAGGGGAAAGTGTGGTGGATTTTAATGATTAGAAGCAATGCCAATTTTCCTATGAGCACTAAAAAGCCATGGATTCAACATTTTCTCCACATATGCACAAGCTACCCTATACCATGCATTAGAAATAGTCACCAAGACTGTGTCTGTACATCTTCTCAAAGGAATCATGGTCTAACATTGACAGGAAGAACTATTTTAGGATGAGGAAGTAAGATGTATGGGATGGGGAGTGGTCCTGAGGTGGACTGGAAGTGGGATGATGACTGGATTGTAAACAAGGATTATAGAATAAAAAAATAAAATGGAATGTGTTTCCTGAAAGCCAAATTCTGGGTTGTGTATTCAAGTGAGAGGAGAAACCAGTTTCTGCTGATGAAATGGAAAAGAATTAGGAGTTTTTGAATTCTCCACTGGGGCAGCTAGGCACTGTGAAATGAGCTTCTGAACAATACTTTTCAGTAGTTTCAGGATGGTTTCCAGGATGGTTTCCATGTGTCTGCTAAGGGTTCATGTGTTGGAAGCTTGGTCTTCATCGTGTCAGTGTAGAGGTACTGGGAAATTTGTGAAGTGAGGTTTGGTGTTAGGGTATTGTCCATGCTCCTCAGGAAGGATCAGGTTAGAAATTGGCGTGTGCTTGACTAGGTTGTTTTTAAAATTGTTCTTTTGAGTTTTCTTCTATCGTATAAGACAGAGTTTCATTGTGTTACCGTCTGGCTTAAAATTCATAACTTAATTTTTCTGCTCTGTTTCCCTAGTTTTTATGTATGTATGTATGTATGTATGTATGTATGTATGTATGTATGTATATTTGTATGTATATAAGTATGTATATATGTATGTATATAAGTATGTATATATATGTATATAAGTATGTATATCAGTAGTTAGGTATGTATATGTATGTGTATGTATGTGTTTATATATGAATGTGTGTGTTAGAGAGTGAGAAAGAGAGAAAGAGAGAGGTAAAGAGAGAGAAAGAGAGAGAGAGAGAGACCCACCTTGTGCCTTAAGTTAATTTTCATTGAAAACCTGAACCTATGCCATTGTCCATATATGACAGTGGAGGGCACAGGTTCTGAATTCTCTTTTGTTACCTTGTATCTTCTCCAAGGGTTTACAGGATATTACAGCACCTGAGGAAAAAAAACAATATTTGGTTGTATTATCAGAGTTGAGGTTAACTGAACTGATAGTCAAGAGACTTAAGCTTTGTCTGGTCTTCCTCAGGGACAGTGACTAGCCTGTATGTGAGATGTGACAAGCTGTGTTTGGGCAGTGGGACTATGAGATCATAAAGACAACTGTGATGAAGGATGAATATGCTGTAGTCAACTTTGAAACACTAGTGCTCAGTGGTATTCTGTGTACTACAGCACGTTAGTATATTTGATTAAAAATGAAAATTATATTCTAATGTCACTCTTACTGAATTTATTTCCTTTTCTACACCATCCCAAGTATCCTTCCAATTGAGGTCAGTTAGAGTATTTCATAATTATTTCAGGTTTCAAGTCCTTTCATAAACTATATGTAGACTAGCCCCAGTTTATTTCCTACTCACATGATTAACAAATGATCCTTAAGGTAGTTCTTGAGGCAGCCATGTGGGTAATAAGCTATTTTGAGTCTTGTCCTGTGCCTGGTCAAATAACAGGAGGAGTAACTTTTACCAATATCATTATACCTAGAAAGTGACAAGAGTCAAGGCTAAACTGGAGTTTCTGAATGAAGAAGACCACAGAAAATGGAAAGATCTCACATGCTTGTGAATTGGCAGGATTAATATAGTGAAAATGGCCATCTTGCCAAAAGCAATATACAGATTCAATGCAATCCCCATCAAAATCCCAACTCAGTTCTTCATAGAGTTAGAAAGAGCGATACTCAAATTCTTCTGGAATAACAAAAAATCCAGGATAGCCAAAACTATTCTCACCAGTAAAAGAACTTCAGGGGGAATCAGTATTCCAGCCCTGAAGCAGTACTACAGTGCTATAGTGTTAAAAAACTACATGGTTTTCATTTTGGTACAGTGATAGGCAGATAGATCAATGGAGTAGAATTGAAGACTCAGAAATGAACCCACATACCTATGGTCACTTGACCTTTGACAAAGAAGCTAAATCCATCAAGTGGAAAAAAGATAGCCTTTTCAACAAATGGTGCTGGTTCACCTGGTGGTCAGCATGCAGAAGAATTCAAATCTAAACACTTATCCCATTGTACTAAGCAGGAGTGGAACAAGGACCTCCACATAAAACCAGGAACATTAAAACTAATAGAAAAGAAGCTGGGGAAGTGCCTTGAACACATTGGCACAGTGGGAAATTTTCTGAACAGAACACAAATAGCCTATGTCCAGATATCAAGAATTGACAAATGGGGCCTCATAAAATTACAAAGTTTTCTGTAAAGCAAAGGATACTGTCAATAGGACAAAATGGCAACCAACAAATTAGGAAAAGATGTTTACCAGTCCTACATCTGACAGAGGGCTAATATCCAATATATACAAAGAACTCAAGAAGTTAGACTCTAGAGAACCAAATAACCCTATTCAACAATGGGGTACAGATCTAAACAAAAAATTTTTACCTGAGGAATATTGAATGGTTTTGAAGCACCTAAAGAAATGTTCATCATCCTTAGTCATCAGGGAAATGCAAATCAAAACAACCCTGAGATTTCACCTCACACAGGTCAGAATGGCTAAGATCAAAAACTTAGGAGAAGGGCAGTATTGGCACATGCCTTTAATCCTAGCACTTGGGAGGCAGAAGCAGTGGGGGATATATGAGTTGGTCTACAGAGTGAGTTCCAGGACATCAGGGCTATACAGAAAAACCCTGACTCAAAAAAAAAAATAAAATAAAAAGTAAAAAAAAAACAAAAACAAAAAAACAAAAAACAAACAAACTCAGGAGAAAGCAGGTGCTGGTGAGGATGTGGAGAAAGAAGAAAACTCCTCCATTGCTGTTGGAAGTGCAAGCTGGTACAACCACTCCGAAAATCAGTTTGGAAGTTCCTCAGAAAATTGAGCATAAAATACTACTGGAGGACCATGCTATACCACTCTTGGGCATATACCCAGAGGATTCTCCAGCATGTAATAGTGATACATGCTCCACTATGTTCATAGCAGCCCTATTTATAATAGCCAGAAGTTGGAAAGAACCCATATGCCCCTCTACAGCGGAATGGATACAGAAAATATGGTATATTTACACAGTGGAGTACTACTCAGCCATTAAAAACAATGAATTCATGAAATTTATAGACAACTGGATGGAATTGGAAAATATCATCCTGAGTAAGTTAACCCAATCACAAAAGAGCACTCGTGGTATGCACTCCCTGAGAAGTGGATATTAGCCTAGAAGCTTGGAATACCCAAGACACAATTCACACATCAAATGGTGCCCAAGAATGTGCAAGAACAAAAACTAAGTTCTTTTTTAAATTGGTTGTTTTAGTTTTCTGCTCTTGTTTAAGACGTGGCCTCATTGTGTAACCCACTGGCTTGAAATACATAATATGATCTTCCTGCCTCTGTTTCTCTAGTTTTTCTGTCTGTTTTTATGTATGTATGTATGTATGTATGTATGTATGTATGTATGTATGTGTATGTATGTACATATGTATATATGTATGTATGTACATATGTATGTATGTATGTGTGTATGCCAGTAGGTAGGTATATATGTTTGTATGAATGTTTGTATGTTTCCCACCTTGTTCCTTAACTTAAATTTCATTGAAAATCTGAACCTATAACATTGTCAATGTGTGCCACCAGAGTGCACAGGTTTAGATTTCTCTTTTCTTACTTCCTTAGTATCTTCTCAAAGGATTTACTGGATCTTACAGCACCTGAGAAAAGAGAAAATATTTGGTTGTATTATCAGAGTAGAGGTTAACAGAATTGACAGTCAGGAGACTCAAGCTTTGTCTGGTCTTTCTCAGGGACAGTGACTAGCCTGTATGTGAGATGTGACCAGATGAGTTTGGGCAGTGGGGCCATGAGATATTAAAGATCACTGTGATGAAGGATGAACATGCTGTATTCAACATTGAAACCCTAGTGATCAATAAGGAGTTCTGTGTACTATAGGACTTTACTGTCTTTGACTGAAGAGAAAAATTGCACAATATAGTCACCCCTACTGAACTTCCTCCCTTTTCTACACCACCCTCAGTATCTTCCCAATTGACTTCTGTCAAAGAGTTTTCTATTAATTTTGGATTTCAAGTCCTTCCATAGACAACATGTAAGATTAATTTGAACTAGCCACAGTTAGCTCCCTATTCTCTAGATTAACAAATTGATCCTTAAGGTAGTTCTTGAGGCAGGCATGTGGGTAATCAGCTACTTTGTGTCTTGTGCTGTGCTGGTCTAACAGTAGGAGGAGTTACTTTTACCAATACAACTATACCTAGAAAGTGACAGAGTCAAGGTTAAACTGGAGTTTCTGATTGAAATCTATGTTGTTTCATCTGCTTCTTTGTATATAGCACACACTTAATCTCAGTTAGATGATAGTAGTTTAATTCCACATTCTTGGCCACATCTGTACTATATATTGTAGTCTTTGAGTGAGGGAAATTGTAGTGGATTTTAGTGATCAGAAGAAATTACTAATTTCCCTATGAACAAGAAAAAGCCTAGGATTTGACAACAGTTTCTCTGTATGTGCACAAACCACCCTATAGCCCCAATTAGAATGAGTCACCAAGTCTCTGTCTGTACACCTTCTTCTCAAAAGTAATCATGGCCTAACATTGACAGGAAGAACTACTTGGAATGAACTATGAATGAGGTGGGGATATCCTCCTCAGGAAGGGCAGAAAATATAAAGGAAGGCGAGCTGTCAGAGGGTGGACAAGTAGAGAGATGAAGACTACAATGTAAAAAAGGATGAAAGAATAAAAATAAAAAACTGTATTTTCTGAAAGTAGAAATATGGGTCATGTATTCAAGTGAGAGGAGAATCCAATTTCTGCTGATGAAAAGGAAAAGAATTAGGATTTTTGAATTTTCCAAATGGGTCAGTTAGGCACTGTGAAATGAGCTTCTGAACAATACTTTTGTGTATTTTCAGATGTTTTCCATGTGTCTGCTAAGGGTTCAAGTGTTGGAAGTTTGGTCTTTATCAGGTCAGTGTAGAGATACTGGGAACTTTGTGAAGTGAGGCTTGGTGTTAGGCTATTGTCCACTATCCTCAGGAGATATAGTCCTTGCAGTATTCTTGACTAGGTTCTTTTTCAAATTGGCTGTTTTCGTTTTCTGCTATTGTATAATCCAGAGTCTCATTTTGTTCCCCACTGTCTTAAAATTCATAATTTGATCTTCCTTCTTCTGTTTCCCTTGTATTTATTTATATATTTCTGTCTGTCTGTCTGTATATCTGTGTGTATGTATGTATGTACGTATGTATATATGTATGTATTATGTATGTGTGATGTTTGTATGTATGTCAGTGGGTAGGTATGTATATGTATATATTAATGTGTGTTTTTATGTGTATGTGTGTGTGTGTGTGTGTGTGTGTCCCAACTCCTTCCTTAATTTTCATTGAAATCCTGAACCTATGTCTTTGTTCAAATATGTCACCAGAGGGCACAGGTTCAGAATTCTCTTTTCTTACCTTGTGTCTTGTCCAAGGGTTTATAGGATCTTACAGCACCTGAAAAAACAGATATATTGTTGTATGATCAGGTTAACTGAACTGATAGACAAGAGACTCAAGCTTGATCTGGTCTTTCTCAGGTACCAGTGACTATCCTGTGAGATGTGACCAGCTCAGTTTGGGAAGAGGGGCCATGATATCATAAAGACTACTGTGATGAAGGATGTATGCTGTTATCAACTTTGAAACCCTAGTGCTCAATATGGTGTTCTGGGTATTATAGGACTTTACTGTGTTTGATTGAAAAGAAAATTTACTCAATATAATCACCCTTAATGACCTTACTACCTTTTCTTCACCACCCCTACTATCTTCCAAATTAACTACATTTAAAGAGTTTCCTATTTATTTCTTATTTGAAATCCTTCCATGGACTATATGTAGGATTAACTTGAACTAGCATCAGTTAGTTCCGTGCTCCCATGATTAACAAATTGGTCAGTAAGCTAGTTCTTGAAGTAGCCATGTGGGTAATCAGCTACTTTGTTTCTTGTCCTGTGCATGGCCAAGCAGTCAGAGGAGTTACTTTTATCAATATCACTATATCTAGAGAGTGACAGAGTCAAGGCTAAACTGGAGTTTCTGAGTGAAATCTATGTTGTTTCATCTGCTTCTTTGTATATAGCACACACTTAATCTCAGTTAGGAGATAGTTTTATTTCCACGTTCTTGGCCCCATCTGTGCTATATTTTTGGAGTCCTTGGGTAAGGAGAAGGTATAGTAGATTTTAGTGATTTGAAGAAATAACTGGTTTCCCTTTGAGTACTACAAAGCCTAGGATTTGACATTTTCTCCACATATACACATTCTACCCTATAGCACCAATTAGAAAATGTCACAAAGTCTCAGTCTGTATGCTTTCTTCTCAAAAGGAATCATGGCGTAACATTGGCAGGAAGAACTAATTTATTTATTTATTTATTTATTTATTTATTTGTTTGTTTGTTTGTTTGTTTGTTTGTTTTCATTTTCATTTTCATTGAATATATTCTTTTTTAATTAATTAATTTATTTATTTTTGTTTTTCTTTTTTAATTTATTGATATATTTATTTACATTTCAAATGTTGTCCCCTTTCCTGCTTCCCCCAACCCCTGAAAATCCTATAAGCCCGCTTCTTCCCCCCTGTTCCCTAATCAACCCTCTCCTGCTTCCCTGTCCTGATATTCTTCTACACTGTGACATGGAACATTTCTAGCACCAAGGCCTCTCCTCCCTTTGATGTTCAACAAGTCCATTCTCGGCTGTCTATGCATCTGCAGCCATAAGAACCCCCATGTGTACTTTGGTTGGTGGTTTTGTCCCTGGGAGCTCTGGGAGTACTGGGTGATTCATATTGTTCCTCCTATGGAGCTGCAAACCCCTTCAGCTCCTTCGGTCCTTTCTCTAGCTCCTCCATTGGGGACCCTGTGTTCAGTTCAATGGCTGGCTGAGTGTGTCCCCCTCTCTATTTGTCATGCACTAGCAGAGCCTCCCAGGTGACAGCTATATCAGGTTCTGGTCAGCAAGCACTTATGGGCATCTATAATAGTGTCTGGGTTTTGTAACTGTATATGGGATGTATCCCTAGGTGGGGTAGTCACTGTATGGTCTTTCCCTCAGTCTCTGCTCCAAACTTTGTCTCTGTATCTCCTTCTATGGGTATTTTGTCTGGGAACAACTATTTTTAATGAAGTATGAATGAATTGAGGATATCCTCTTGGAGAAGGGCAGGAGATGTATGGGACTGGGAGAGATCAGGGGGTAGACTAGAAGGGGGATGAAGACTAAACTGTAAACAAGCATTAAAGAACAAAACATAAAGATAAGAATGTGTTTGCTGAAAGCAGAAGTCTGGGTTTTGTATTCAAGTGAGCAGAGAAACCAATATCTGCTGATGAAAAGAATTAGGAGTTTTTGAATTCTCAGTATAGGGCAAGTAGGTACTGTGACATGAACTTTTTTTATTTTTTATTTTATATATATTTGAGATGGGGTTTCTCTGTGTAGCCCTGGCTGTCCTGGAACTCACTCTGTAAACCAGGCTGGCCTTGAACTCAGAAATCCGCCTGCCTCTGCCTCCCAAGTGCTGGGATTACAGGCGTGTGGCACCATGCCCGGCTTGACATGAACTTCTGAACAATATTTTTATATAGTTTAAGGACTATGTTGATGTGTCTGCTAAGGGTTCATGTGTTGGAAGCTTGGTCTTCATCATGTCAGTGTAGATGTTCTGGGAAGTTTTGAAGTGAGGCTTGGTGTTAGGCTATTGACCTCTTAACTCAGGATGAATCAGGTTAGTGCTTGGGGGACACTTAACTAGGTTCTTTTTTAAATTGGTTGTTTTTGTTTTCTACTCTTGTATTAGACAGAGTCTCATTGTTTTACCCACTGGCTTAAAATTCATTATTTGATCTTCCTGCCTCTTTTTACCTGCTCTCTATGTATATATATATGTATGTATGTATGTATGCATGTATATTGTCTTAGTCAGGGTTTCTTTTTTTTTTTTTTTTTTTTTTTTTTTGGTTTTTCGAGACAGGGTTTCTCTGTGTAGCCCTGGCTGTCCTGGAACTCACTCTGTAGACCAGGCTGGCCTCGAACTCAGAAATCCACCTGCCTCTGCCTCCCAAGTGCTGGGATTACAGGCATGCGCCACCACCGCCCTTAGTCAGGGTTTCTATTCCTACACAAACATCATGAGCAAGAAGCAAGTTGTGGAGGAAAGGGTTTATTGAGCTTACAATTCCACACTGCTGTTCATCACTAAAGGAAGCAGGTCAGGAAGCAGGAGATGATGCAGAGGCCATGGAGGAATGTTTCTTACGGGCTTGCTTCCGCTGGCTTGCTCAGTCTGCTTCCTTATAGAACCCAAGAACACCAGCCCAAAGGTGGTACCACCCACAAGGGTCTCTTCCCCCTTCATCACTAATCGAGAAAATGCCTGCATTTCATGGAGGCATATTCTCAACTGAAGCTCCTTTCTCTGTGATAACTTCAGCTTGTGTCAAGTTGACACAAAACCAGCTAGTCCAATTGACCCATTTTCAACTTGACACACAAACACATCAGTGTTAAGCCTCAACCCTTACTTTCTTATTCACCCCCAAGATCTAAATAACTTTAAAAGTCCTACAGTCTTTACATATTAAAGGTTCAATCCTTTTAAAATATCCAACATCTTTTAAAATTCAAAGTCTTTTAAAAATTCAATCACTTAACTGTGGGCTCCACTAAAATACTTTCTTCCTTCAAGAGGGAAAAATGTCACGGCACAGTCACAATTAAAAGCAAAATCAAACTTCAGCTGTCCAATGTCTGGGACACAACTCACGATTTTCTGGGCTCCATCAAGGGATGTTACTTACTGGCTTGCTTCTCCTGGCTTGCTCATATTGCTTTCTCATAGAACCCAAGACTACTAGCCCAGAGATGGTACCACCCACAAGGGTCTCTCCTCCCTTGATCATTAATTGAGAAAATGCCTTACAGATTCATCTAATGGAGGCATAGTCTCAACTGTAGCTCCTCTCTCTGTGATAACTTCAGCTTGTGTCAAATTGACACAAAACTAGCCAGTACAGTATGTATGTCAGTAGGTAGGTATGTTTATGTATGTATGTATATGTGTGTGTGTGTGTGTGTGTGCGTGTCAAGTTGACACAAAACTAGCCAGTACAGTATGTATGTCAGCAGGTAGGTATGTTTGTGTGTGTGTGTGTGTGTGTGTGTCCCACCTGGTTCCTTAAGTTAATTTTCATTGAAAACCTGAACTTATGCCATTGTCCAAATATGCCACCAGAGGGCACAGGTTTAGAATTCTCTTTTCTTACCTTGTGTCTTCTCTAAGGGTTTACTGGATCTTACAGCATCTGAGAAAACAGATAATATTTTGTTGTATTATCAGAATTGAGGTTAACTGAGTTGATAGTCAAGAGACTCAAGCTTGATCTGGTCTTCCTCAGGGACAGTGACTATCCTGAATGTGAGATGTGACCAGATGAGTTTGGGCAGTGGGGCCATGATATCATAAAGACCACTGTGATGAAAGATGAACATGCTGTATTCAACTTTGTAACCCTAGTGCTCAATATGGTGTTCTGTGTACTATAGGACTTTACTGTATTTGATTGAAAAGGAAAATTATATTCTATAGTCACTCTTAATGAACTTACTTCCTTTTCTATACCATCCCAAGTATCTTTCCAATTGCCCTCAGTTAAAGTATTTCATAATTATTTCGGGTTTCAAGTGCTTTCATAAACTATATGTAGGACTGCATATGTAGCCCCAGTTAATTTCCTACTCACATGATTAAAAAATGGTCCTTAAGGTAGTTCTTGAGGCAGCCATGTGGGTAATCAGCTACTTTATGTCTTGTGCTGTGCTGGTCTAACAGTAGGAGGAGTTACTTTTACCAATACCACTATACCTAGAAAGTGACAGAGTCAAGGCTAAACTGGAGTTTCTGATTGAAATCTATGTTGTTTCATCTGCTTCTTTGTATATAGCACACACTTAATCTCAGTTAGATGATAGTAGTTTAATTCCACATTCTTGGCCACATCTGTACTATATATTGTAGTCTTTGAGTGAGGGAAATTGTAGTGGATTTTAGTGATCAGAAGAAATTACTAATTTCCCTATGAACAAGAAAAAGCCTAGGATTCGACAACATTTTCTCCACATATATACAAACCACCCCATAGCACCAAATAGAAACAGTCTCCAACTCTCTGTCTGTACACCTTCTTCTCAAAAGGAATCACCACCTAACAGTGACAAAAAGAACTCTTTTGTGTGAAGTATGTATGTAGAAGCCAAAACTTATCTAAAAATTTACCTAGAGTACAAACCTCATTTTTAAGCCTTTTTTTTCCCTCTTGGCTTTTGTTTTGTGCATCAGCTTTGTAAATGTGATCCCAGAGTTCATGATATGGTTAATTTGTAACCAGGAGTGCTCTAGTTTTGCAATAGAGGCCATGTTATAAAGACTGAAAGGTGTTGCTATCTGAGAGATGCAAGTGGCTTCTTAGGCATGTGCTGTAAGTAGGTTTTTTTTTTTTTCCTTTGGAACACTGAACATTGCTAACAAGTTAGAGGTCCAAGATCTGTGACTTTGTTCAGGAGGCAAGTGTGCTCGTCTGATATCTGATCCTCTAACCAGCCTTAATGACTTTGAAGGGAAGAGTACTCTTGTGAAAAAGTGGAGGTTTGACCTAAAAGTGAATGGAGGAAGCTCCTTTGTCCTGCTAGGAGCTGGTAAATTCATTAAGTCCTTAAGTTTAGTCAATGGCAAGTGACAGTAGAGATGGATTGAAAAGAAAAAGTTTTGCTAAGTATTTAGACAGTATTCATTGGTCATCATGACCATTAGAGGTGAAGAACAAAAACAAGGCAAGTCCTTTAGATGTGTGTCCTTCTATAATCAGTGGTGGAATATACTGAAGTATGCGTTGATAATGAAGGAGTTAGTTTGTGGAGTTGAGAAAGAAGGTGTTTAAATTTGGAAACATATATCCCAATGGAGGATGAAGTATGAGTGGTCAAACAGCTGTTGGGTAGATGAGTCAGGATTCTGTAAGACAGTATGGATTAGGAGGAGTTCTATAATATAGCAGTTTATACTTAAGGTGAGGCCACTCATAAAGAAAATGACAGTCTTAGGAAGGGTTCCTATACTGGCCCCATAGATCTCTTCTTTCTAACCACTGGTATATAAAGATTTGTGTTTCTACAGCTGTCTGTCTGTTTCTTTGTACTGTTTCATGCTTAGAAATCTAATAATTACAAAATGACAGGTATACTTAGAAGAATAGGATCTGTTAGAAGTGAGAAACAACTCTTCAGTTGGTACCAAAAGAATGAAGCCTCTAAAGCAAGGATGTTATACTTTGATTTTCCTCTTGCTTGAAAAATACTCTTGTGGATCCCATACATTTCACAGGTGCACGAATGTTGGCTTGTTCTGTTGCACATGGCTTGATAAACTACTATTCTTCCATTCCAACTAGTCATTTATTATAGAGGTTGTTCTCATTTTGTCATATCACAAATGTTACCTTAAGTAATCATCAATTGAAAATGCACAGATACTCACTAACCAAACTTCTGATGGTGCATGTAACATAAGTAGAGGGAGTGCTTGTTCTGCCTAATGATTCTTCACACTCATAAAGCTGCCTGTAGTTCAAATGAAAAGCAATTTGTTTTCCAGGAATTTAAATTAGTATCAGTATTTTTCACATGCTGTTACTACATGATAATGAATTCATGACATCGTATTTCTGTTGCCCAGGCAAGGCATTTCTCCTATCCTTTCTCCCTAGTAGATATGTCACTGGTCTTTAGTGAGGAGAAAGACCTTAAATGTATTCCTTATTATTCACTGAACGTGCCATTAAATACTTGCTGTAGTTTTATACATCAAGGTGGGTGACTTATGTTTCTCTCAATCAGAGACTGTTTCATATGTCTATGCTGCCCCAATGGTTATCTCACTTCATGTTTTGTAGATCATCTTCATTCCAGAATGTCAGTGGTCCTGTATCTGTTTGTCTTGGTATTTGGGCTTCAGGCTACAATCCATTGTGCACCACATAACAGCTCTGAAGGCAAAGCAATGACCTGTCATTTGCCCCAACAAAATGCCACTCTCTATAAGATGCCACCTATCAATGCTGACTTTGCATTCAGTCTATATCGAAGGCTCTCTGTGGAGAACCCAGATTTGAATATCTTCTTCTCCCCTGTGAGCATATCTGCTGCATTAGCCATGCTTTCTTTTGGATCGGGCTCTAGCACCCAAACACAGATTCTGGAGGTTTTGGGGTTTAACCTCACAGATACTCCTGTGGCAGAATTACAACAGGGCTTCCAGCATTTGATCTGTTCATTGAATTCCCCAAAGAATGAACTGGAATTGCAGGTGGGAAATGCAGTTTTCATTGGGCAGCAGCTGAAACCACTGGCAACGTTTTTGGATGATGTCAAGACCCTCTATGAAACTGAAGTCTTTTCTACTGACTTCTCCAGTGTTTCTGCAGCCCAGCATGAGATCAACAGTTATGTGGAGAAGCAAACCAAAGGGACAATTGTAGGCTTAATTCAAGACCTCAAAATGAACATTATCATGATTCTGGTGAACTATATTCATTTCAAAGGTAAGGTGTTTATCAATTTCCAGTGTTCAAATGGAAAGCTGTGGAGAACTTAAGGTCTTTTAATCACTGGTATTAGTAGTTGTCCCTTGTACCACAGTGATTTTTTTCACTATTTTCTCCTATCTGTGCATTGCATTGGATCATTCCCAGATGGCATACAGCTCTGCATATGAGTTCAGGAAATTTCTAGGGAGATAAAACTTTTAGAGATATGATTGAAATGTTATGAATGTCCTGATCCTATCAGGCTACATAATTACAGTTTGTAATATATTTAATGAGATGGGAAAAGCCTGTGCTTGGCAAGTCAGCTGAATTTCTATCTTAGCATAATGTGGTCTTTCTTTCCTGTGTACATTTGGATACACTGCAAAAATACCTTGTAATATATGTTAAGTACCTACTATGTGCTAAAGATTATGCTACAAAAAATATACCATTAATAATTTTTGGTGCTTACCCTTTTCCAAGCAAGACTGTCTAACCCTAAAACTGAAGCTTATGTCATGTGGCCTCCTTTCCGAAAATGCTCTTCCCAAATGATTCCTCTTGGTTCTATAGATCCTGTCTTTTAAGTTTGGATGAGTGGAATTTTTGGCATCAGTCATACACCTATATAAGCTTAAAATGACATAACAGTGTTTTCTAATTTCACCCATTTTTTCTGGAAAGTCATATGTCTTTGCATGGAAGGAGACACTGTTTCAGATGGATGTAGAGAGTATAGCATTTCTAAATCTAACTCAGGTCTGGCAAAATGGGAAAAGACTTCTGGTTTTCCCATATTGTAGCTGGATGGATATGGCAGCTGACTTTATGGCAGTTGACTTTTTTTTTTCCCTCTGATCCACAGTGAGTCACTTGTAGTTACTTGGAAAACTGGTTAAGAGTAGGCAGTCTTCATTATTAGCTGAATGACTAAGTTTCAAAGAAACATCTCTCCTCTTTCTGTGTTTAAAGCCCAGTGGGCAAATCCTTTCCAGGTATCAAAAACAGAAGAGAGTTCCAACTTCTCAGTGGACAAGAGCACCACAGTACAAGTGCCCATGATGCACCAGCTAGAACAATACTATCATTACGTGGATATGGAGCTGAATTGTACGGTACTTCAAATGGACTATAGTGAGAACGCCCTGGCACTTTTTGTTCTTCCGAAGGAGGGACACATGGAATGGGTAGAAGCAGCCATGTCATCTAAAACACTGAAGAAGTGGAACCATTTATTGCAGAAAGGGTAAATAATGTAGAGGGTATGGGGATCTAAGTGTGGGCTTATGGGTGGAGTTGAGGAAGAGTTTAGGAGAAATCTAGAGATAGGAAAATTGCCCAGAAGCAATTGGCTGTGGTATGATGATTGTTAAAATATGTCCACAATATATAGTATGCCTGATGCTTTTCTGGATACATCCATAATGTTTCATCTAAGCATATTGGAAAAACTCCAAAGCAGGTAGTATCATGAATATTTGTCAAATTAGAAATTCTCTTAGTTCCCCAATGTGAGTACACTTGGAAACTAATACTTTTTAGTGATCAACTAAAACTTTGGGATGCATTAGATTTGAAGTTGGGGGTGGAGTGCACTCATTGAGCTAGAACAGCAAGGTGGAAAATCATGAAGTTCCTTCACACTACGCTTTGATCTCCACACCACTGTCCTTGCTCACTACCACAGAGCTATATTTTTTCTAATTTCTAATCCCTATATCTAATAAGGGGTCAGGACACCATGTGTTGTAGCCCAATATTTTCTGAGTCTGCGACCATTTCTTCCACAATGCTTTCTGTGGTTCTGGTGCCACATTAATTATTGTTGATGTTTTTCTTACTCCACACAGATGGGTTGAATTGTTTGTTCCAAAGTTTTCCATTTCTGCCACATATGACCTTGGAAGCACACTTCAGAAGATGGGTATGAGGGATGCCTTTGCTGAAAGTGCTGACTTTCCTGGAATCACAGAAGACAATGGTCTAAAACTTTCCTATGTAAGTTGGTTGATTAGCTGTTTATCATAGGAGCTAGAAAGGATGTTGAGTATCAGAATCTGGTGTTTACAGAAGCGATGTGATTCAGTTAGGTCATTATCATAAGAGAGTCATTATTGAGTCAATTTTGAGTAATTACTCAAAATAAGTCATTTTAGAAGTAATTTCTGGGGCTGTATTGATGATGGTTTAGTAGATAAGAGCACTGCTTGCTCTTCCAGAAGATCCAAGTTCAATTTCTCAAAGCATCATGGCACCTCATAATTGACTGTAAATTCAGTCTCATGAGATTTCGATTCCCTCTTCTGGTTTCCACAGGTACCAGGCATGCATGTGATGTAAAGACATACATGTAGGCCAAATACACAAATAAATAAATAAATGAAGAAAAATTTCCATTCCTCTCAACATCATTAGTCATTAGGGTAATGCAAATCAAAACAACCCTGAGATTTCATCTCACACCAGTCAGAATGGCTAAGGTCAAAAACTCAGGAGACAGCAGGTGTTGGAGAGGATGTGGAGAAAGAGGAACACTCCTCCACTGCTGGTGGGGCTGTAAGATGGTATAACCACTTTGGAAATCAGTCTGGCGGTTCCTCAGAAAACTGGACATGACACTTCCAGAGGACCCTGCTATAGCTCTCCTGGGCGTATAACCAAAGGATTCCCCAGCATGCAATAAAGACACATGCTCCATTATGTTCATAGCAGCCTTATTTATAATAGCCAGAAGCTGGAAAGAACCCAGATGTCCCTCAAAGGAGGAATAGATACAGAAAATGTGGTATATTTACACAATGGAATACTACTCAGCAATTAGAAACAATGAATTCACAAAATTTTTAGGCAAAATGATCTGGAAAATATCATCCTAAGTGAGGTTACCCAATCACAAAAGAATACACATGGAATGCAATCTCTGATAAGTGGATATTAATTAGCCCAGAAGCCCTGAATACCCAAGGCACAAATCGCATAACAAATGACTCCCATGAAGAAGTAAGGAGAGGGTCCTGATCCTGGAAAGGATTGATCTAGCATTGGAGGGGAGTATCAGGACAGAGGAAAAGGAGAGAGGTGATTGGAGAATGGGTGGAGAGAAGAAGGTTTATGTGACATATGGGGAGGGAGGATCTGGGAAAGGGGAAATCATTTGGAATGTAAACAAAGAATATAGAAAAAAAGTAGGGGTCCAGAAAAGGGGAAATCATTTGAAATGTAAATAAATATATCAATAAATTAAAAAAATAAAAAAAAATAAAATAATAAATCATTTTAAGATTTTTTTCAAAAAATGAAACAAAAAAGAAAATAAAAATATAAAAAAATAAAATAAAATATACCGCCAAACCTAAGAAAAAAAAAATCCATTCCTAACCTTCATGTACTAAGATGACTCTAATATAATGGAAAGTCTTAATGAAGTGTCTGTTGTAAGATAAACAGTGGTAGAGGATGTGAGAGGGATACCAAAGGGATGGAAGGTGATTGTAAAATCACAGAAAATCATTCACAATACTTATCAAAATAATGTTTATATTCAAGGACAGTCACCATATTATAATGTGTTTTTTTTTTGTACTTCCAACTTACCCAAAGGCTGTTGCCACCATTTCAGGGGATCTTCACTGTCTGTACTTCTCCCACAGGCTTTTCACAAGGCTGTGCTACACATTGGTGAAGAGGGAACTAAAGAAGGAGCTTCTCCTGAAACTGGGTCTCCTGATCAGCAGGAAGTACCTCCTCTTCACCCTGTTATCCGATTGGATAGAACATTCTTACTGATGATTTTGGAGAAAAGGACCAGAAGTGTTCTCTTTTTAGGGAAAGTTGTTAACCCAGCAAAACAGTAATTAAGGAAGAGGTCATTGAGTATGTACATACAAATAAATATATAGCGTAGCTTAATGTACTTGCTATGGAGTTGGACTTTATTTCTTTTGTGCAAGTGATAAAAGTAGACCTCTTGGTTAGTACATAGGCTGTGAAAGAGGCTAATCCTGTGACTGAACATGCAGATAGTCAATGAGTGATTGTTATCCAAAACAAACAAACAAAAAGGATCTATGTTAGTAAATCATCGTAAAGCTGCTCATCAGTTTAGCTAAGTCTAAAAATTTTGACTGGGATTACAAAGTCAAAAATTTTTACTTTGGATGTATCTTTTGGACAATAGTTGCAATATAGGTCAAGTCTTCGCATTACAGTATTCCAATAATATGACCAATGAACATGAAAATGAAATATATATATATATATATATATATATATATATATATATATATATAAACCTTCTTAATGACATCTGCTCTTTCTACCTGTTTAAAATAATAAGTCTGTGATTTTGGCTATTGCTAATTTTTTTTTAAAATAAAGCTTCTCTTACTATACTATCAAGACACAAACTACTCTAGACATATAGTTTTGGGACATAACATGTATTCAACCACAAACCAAAGTGAAATAAATTCCTCACACAAGCCCACATCCTCACTAACCGATCCATTATACTAATTCATAAGCTATTGATAAAGGAGGAATAATACATTTTCATCATATGCTATATTCATTATTTTTATATTCATTTTAAAATAACTTCCTCTTTGCTCTCATGGAAATTTCCTGGTTATCCTGTTTTAGTCTGTATTCCTCAATAAAATATGATATTTTTTGTTACCTACTGTCATCTACTGCCTAGGTACGCCATACTATCTTCACCTACTGAAGTAGATTTAATCTCAAATTTATATATTCAAGTACCTTGTGTTAGAATTTGGGACACAGATAACACATTGAGAGTTAATTATGTAGTAGCCAAATTCTATCCCCCAATATTTCAGTTATAGAAAACTAGCAACAAACATGTAAGTACTATGTAAGTATGCCTACATATAAATATAAATAAAATACATTTGCAAAATAAATATATATCAGTTTTTATTCTTTTCTTAGTGGACAGATTTTTAAGGAAGCTTGCATATCTTTCTATATGACTTTGGCTTCGTGGATAAGGAATTGGAAAGCCAGAGATGGATAATGACTTATAGGAAAAAGTTCATTCTTGACATGATGTTTTGTTTAACCGAAGTAACATTACAATATTGGTTCTGTTACTTACACTATTTTGTCATCTTGGGCAAAGTATATAAACTCTGTAAGTTCTTTTCCTCATGTATTAATATCAATGGTAGCAATATCCATGCCGTACCTTATCAAATCTTATGAGAGGCAGTGAAAACTCAAAATACCCCTCAAATAACATAGGCTATTGCCAGTGAATTTGGTTGAAGATACAAAATATTTTAGATGCTATGTAAGCTGCCAGTGGAGAAAGACAATCAATAGTTCTACTACTCGGTTGTAAAGCCTGTGACTCACACCAGTGACCAGCCTGGTAATGATGCAATAGGGGTTAGGGTTAGGGTTAGGGTTAGGGTAGGGTTAGGGTTAGGGTTAGGGTTAGGGTTAGGAGTCTCCCAGTGGTGGGAGAACTGGGTTCTGATTGTTGGCTGGCATTTGTGTTCTCTTAGAGTCTGCATGAGATCTGCCCAGGATCTTCTATTTTTCATTGTCTCTGGTGAGAAGTCTGGTGTAATTCTGATAGGTTTGCCTTTTTAAGTTACTTGTTTTTTTCCCCTTACTGCTTTTAATATTCTTTCTTTGTTTAGTGAATTTGGTGTTTTGATTATTATGTGCTGGGAAGATTTTCTGTTCTTGTCCAATCTGTTTGGAGTTCTGAAGGCTTCTTGTATGTTCATAGATATCTCTTTCTCTAGGTTAGGGAAATTTTCTTCTACAATTTTGTTGAAGATATTTACTGGGCCTTTAAGATGTAAATCCTCACTCTCATCTATACCTATAATCCTTAGGTTTGGTCTTCTCATTGTGTCCTGGAGTTCCTGGATATTTTGAGTTACCAGCTTTATGCATTTTGCATTTTCTTTGACTGTTGAGTCAATGTTTTCTATGGTATCTTCAGCACCTGAGGTTCTATCTCTTGTATTCTGTTGTTGATGCTTGCATCTATGACTCATGAATTCTTTCCAAGGTTTTCTATCTCCAGAGATGTCTCACTTTGTGATTTCTTTATTGTTTCTATTTCCACTTTTAGATCCTGGATGGGTTTGTTCAGTTCCTTCACTTGATTGATTGTGCTTTCCTGTAATTCTTTAAGGGGTTTTTGTGTTTCTTCTTTAAGGGCTTCTGCCTGTTGACCCGTGATATCCTGTATTTCTTTAAAGGATTTTTGTGTTTCCTCTTTAAGGACTTTTACCTGTTGACTGATGTTCTCCAGTATTTTTTTTTTTTGATGTGTGGATTATGTTTTGGGTATTCCAGTTTTCCAGGCTAATATCCACTTATTAGTGAGTGCAAGCCATGATTGATCTTTTGAGACTGGGTTACCTCACTTAGTATGATGTTCTCTCCAGTATTTCTTTAAGGGAGTTATTTGAGTCTTTCTTGAAGCCCTCTATCTGCATCATGAGATACAATTTTAAATCCATCTCTTGCTTTTCTGGTGTGTTGGGGTATTCGGGACTTGCTGTGGTGGGAGAACTGGGTTCTGATGTTGCCATGTGGCCTTGGTTTCTGTTGGTAGGGTTCTTGTGCTTGCCTTTCACCATCTGGATATCTCTAGTGCTAGTTGGTATTGTTGTCTCTGGCTGGAGTTTGTTCCTTCTGTGGGCCTATAAGTCTGTGTCCTTACTCCTCTGAGCTCAAAAGTGAAAGCACTGCTGGGAGATCTCTCTCTCTCATGGTGGGCTATGCACAGAAGTCTGTGGAGTTTCCCAGCTCCCTGGTGCAAATATTGGCAGGCAGGAAGACCTCTGTCCCAGCTGCTCCACTGATCTTAGGCCCTGTGTGCTCCTAGCTTATCTACTGGAGGTGGAACCTAAAGAGATCACCTCCAGAAGTTTCTTTCTCACATTTTTGTAGGTTTGGAATCCAAGATTAAGATTTCACTGTGTTTAGTTCTGGCAAGTATGGGACCATTAAAAGGAGCCTGGTTTCTGGTTGAGCTAGGTTTAAAACCTCAGTGACCCAGCAGGAGATAATTCTGCAAGGGACAGTAAGCATTTTGCCACATTCTTAGACACCAAGCTCCTGACATGAAGCCACAGCTCTTCACTCCACAGGTACTTGTAACCACAGATCACATAGCCTCAAGACAAATCTCCATTTTAATTAGGTATCTAGAAGCCTGAAGGGCTTAGCCAGTTAAGTTCTCCTTCCCAGACACTCCTTCATACAAAAGGCTTTTAACCTCAGCCTCCCTAAGAGAGTGTGGTATGGTTTCACTCATCACAACTCTCCACCATGACAATAAATGCTTTAAAACCATGGATTGCGACTTCTCATCAGGACCCACCATGGAGAACAATGGAGAAGGTCTTCCTCTAAAGAGCTGAATCAAATTTCTCACAGGAGGCCTCTCCGTGCTCCCGGACAAGGTCTCCACCAAGCCAAGCCACCCAGCAGAACAAGCCTAGGATACTCTTGTTCCAGAGGGACCCAGCTGGAACTCTCCTTCCTTCATTTCCCTTATGCCTCAGGCTATAGCCAGCCCTCTGGAACCCACTCAGTTCTTAGCTCTTCTGCAGCATCCAGTGGTGTCTGGGGTATCCAAGAGTTAAAACCTGTGGTCCCTGGCCTTCGCACAAGTCTGGAGACACCAGAGCCTGACCCTGGCAGTTCCCTGGGAACCTCAGACTGTGCTCCCCCACTCCCAGAGTGAGATCCTGCAGCTTCTCACAGCCAGATGCCTGCCCAGAGATGGTGTGTGTGTGTGTGTGTGTGGGGGGGTGTAGTCAAAGTGCCTGCATCCAGCCTTGATGAGCAGCTCAAGCAGGTCAACATTTTAACCCACAGGTGAGGATGAGTTTCTAGCTTGCTGATGTCCACTAAGTTATGCTTCTTATACTAAGTTATATATGATTTACATGCTGCAACACAAACTAGACACTGTTCCACATATAGTTTTTAAGTGGATGCTAAACTTCATGAATGTTCTCCCTTAATGACCTATTTAACTTCTAAAAGAATCTATCTCTGAACACTATCACCTTGGGAAATACAATTTTAACACACGTATGTTAGTAATTATGTGATATTTTGATTACTGTAGTAAGTATAATGGCTATAAAAGGCTTTAAATGTTTAAAGTGATACATCTGTTACTATTGTACTGTGGGGCTATCTCTTCATGGAAGGCCATATTCTAGAGCATAGGAGTCCTGTTAGTGGACAGCTTGGAAGTTTAGTTCTTTCAAGGGCCGTCTTTTCTTTGTTTTAAAATTGTATTTGTGTAAATATGTATGTATGTATGTATGTATGTATGTATGTATGTATGTATGTATGTATCATGTATATGTGTGCATGAACCTATAACATACATGACAGAACCATACCCATAAGAGATGCTTAGCTATATTTTGAGCAAATATTACTTGTACTGGCTGGTTTTGTGTGTCAACTTGACACAGGCTGGAGTTATCACAGAGAAAGGAGCTTCAGTTGGGGAAGTGCCTCCCTGAGATCCACCTGTAAGGCATTTTCTCAATTAGTGATCAAGTCGTGAGGGCCCCCTTGTAGGTGGTACCAACTCTGGGCTGGTGCTCTTGGGTTCTATAAGAGAGCAGGCTGAGCAAGCCAGGGGAAGCAAGTCAGTAAGAAACATTCCTCAATGGCCTCTGCATCAGCTCCTGCTTCCTGACCTGCTTGAGTTCCAGTCCTGACTTCCTTTAGTGATGAACTGCAACGTGGAAGTGTAAGCTCAATAAACCCTTTCCTCCCCAACTTGCTTCTTAGTCATGATGTTTGTGTAGGAATAGAAACCCTAACTAAGACATTACTTATGCCCATTTCCCATCAACATTTGGCAAGAGATTATCAATAACATTGAGTGTGAAACAAATGCTGCTGGAATCTGTTGTGTAATACAGTCAGTCTATTGCCTTTCCTGATTATTGGGATCAATGACTCTTTTTTTACATGGAGTAATGGTGAGTCTGACTTCAGTTGTTAATATCTGATTTCATTTAAGTCTCATCTCCACCTCATATCTTGTGCTTCACATCTGAGATAGCAGAAAAGAAAGGCAATATCTTCTCTCTTTTGGCATTATGGGAGGTTCAAATCACATGGGCCCTTTTCTCCATATACATATACTCAGAGAAACTCCATCCAAAATACCATTAAAGCACACATTTGGGTAATTTTCCCACTGCCTTAAGATGTATTGGTCTTTTTTTCTATTTCTTTGATAAAACACTATGACCAAGAAAACTTATGGAAGGAAGAGCACTGAGAATGATGTGAGACTTTAAAAACCCCACAGCCAGCTGGTAGTGCCACAATCCCTCCAACAAGGACACACCCTTAAGCATTCCCAGACAGGACCATCAACTAGGTGGCATTGTATTCAAATGCTTGAGACTTTGGGGGACATCTTATTCAAATAGCACAGAAGCCATTCCTAGATTAACTTGGGTCTTCCTAAGTTTCCTGAAAAAAGCTTCATTTTGTATGTAATTAAAATTTCACTCCTTTGTTATATGGTGATTCCATCTGCATTCCTTTTTGAATCCAAATTTCCATGTCAGTCTAATCTCTGCCTATGCTTGTGGCCAAAATGATCAGATATTCTCTATCTATCATCTATTATTACCTGAACACAGGCATCCTGAAATGTCTATGCCTTCTAGCTAAACTTCATGCTAAACTTCATGGAGAAATATTCACTCCTTAGTTTTTTTTTTTTTTTTTTTTTTTTTTTTTTTTATGATTTTCATCCCCTCCCAGCTTAGCGCCATAGAAATTGGAAGTAGAATCTCCCAATGGGTGAGTGAAAGTTACTTTTCAGCCTGGAGAGATGGCTAAGCGGTTAAGAGCATTGACTGCTCTTCCCAAGGTTCCAAGTTCAAATCCCAGCAATCACTTGGTGGCTCACAACCATCTCAAATGATATCTGATGCCCTCTTCTGGTATGTCTGAGGACAGTGACAGTGTACTCACGTATAAGAAATCTTTTTTTTTAAAGTTACTTTTCTGTTCATCTATTGTTTCTCTGAACCCTGAATTCTTCCAATGGATAATGACTATAGTTAGCTTACTGTGTCTCTAAGGGAGCAAGCCTATATTCAAAGTATCATCACGGAACTAGAAGTTCAAGCAAGCCTTAACCAAGTATATTAGTCACACTTTCAATTACTTTGACAATGTATCGAAGACAAAATAAGTTAAGGAATGAAATATTTGTTTTGGCTTGTAGTTTCAGAGGTTCAGGCATATGGTTCCTCTGCCAGATTGCTGTGAGCTTTTATTGACATCCTGGCAGAGAGTATATAGTGGAAAAAAGCTGCTCACCTGCTGACAGCCAGAATGAGGACTGGAAATAAGGTACACCTTCCAAGGTTACACCCTGAGTGACCTACTTCATCCAACTAGGTGTCACCAGGGTACCATAAATAATGCCTTAGCAACATCCATATAGATTTTGGTGGATAAATGTATGTGTACCTTATATAAACTCAGACTATGGTAGCACACATAAGACCTGCACAGGTTCAAGCCAGATGGAGTCTTAGCACCTAGAAGGGCAAGTGGATATGGGGTTCAATCCCTAACCAAGAAGCTATTTGAAATTGATGTCCACTGGCAAATGGCAAATTGTTTTGCTACAATGAAACGTCACTGGCTATATCCAGCACATTTGCCGAGGAATACTTGGCCAAGACAAAGATAGACAAACATGGTTTTGTATATTTTTTGCATCATTTTATTATTTTGTTTGTTTTTATTATATTTTTGTGTATTTTCTTGAAAAGTATAGATAGATGGTTGGATAGATAGAGAGAGAGATAGAGATAGATAGATAGATAGATAGATAGATAGATAGATAGATAGATAGATAGAGGTGACAGAGAATGAACATGAATTTGGGTAGGGAGGTAGGGAGGATGTGAGAAGAGTTACAGGAGGGGAAATATGATTGAGATATATGAAAAATCATACAGAAAACAGACACTAAGAAATAGGAGTTGGCAGACTAGAGGATACACACACACACACACACACACACACACACACACGTATTCCATAGACTCTAATCTCTCTGGGGCAAAATATGGATTCTAGTATATTTTGATTTACAAATTTATTTCAGTGAAAGCTATTAGAAATCTGTTTCCAATGAATCCAAACTACCCACCTGAACTCTTTGTCTCTTCCTTGGTTTTTTGTTGTCTCTTAAGACTTGAGTGGTGTGGAGAATTCTATTCTAATTTTCAGTGTTACTTTATTTATGGCTATTTTGGTTGTGGTTTTTTTATTATATATTATCCTGTTTATTCTTTTAATTGATTAAATTATTGATTTACTTTACATCTTGATTGCACTTCTCTCTTCTCTCCTCCCAGTCCCTCTCACCTCCACTACCCTGCCTCCCACAGTCTACCCCTCTTTTTTTAAATTTTATTCAATATATTTTTTATTTACATTTCAAATGATTTCCCCTTTTCTGGTCCCCCACTCCCCGAAAGTCACATAAGCCCCCTTCCCTCCCTCTGTTCTCCCACCCATCCCTTCTAACTTCCCTGTTCTGATTTTGTCTTATACTGCTACACTGAGTCTTTCCAGAACCAGGGGCCACTCCTCTGTTCTTCTTGTACCTCATTTCATGTGTGGATTATATTTTGGGTATTCCAATTTTCCAGGGTAATATCCACTTATTAGTGAGTGCATACCATGATTGATCTTTTGAGACTGGGTTACCTCACTTAGTATGATGTTCTCCAGCTCCATCCATTTGCCTAAGAATTTCATGAATTCATTGTTTCTAATGGCTGAATAGTACTCTATTGTGTAGATATACCACATTTTTTGCATCCACTCTTCTGTTGAGGCAGACCTGGGTTCTTTCCAGCTTCTGGCTATTATAAATAGGGCTGCTATGAACATAGTGGAGCATATATCCTTATTACATGCTGGGGAATCCTCTGGGTATATGCCCAGGAGTGGTATAGCAGGATCTTTCGTAAGTGACATGCCCAGTTTTCTGAGGAACCCCTCTTAAGCTCACATTCTATACAATTGTGGAAGCCATCACTTGCCTGTGTACCTAAGTTCTCCCATGTATTTAAGTTAGTTACTCCAATTTTTCTCCACTCATCAAAAATTTACATCTTTGTTGATCCTCCCAGCAGCTGTACTCATGGAACTGATGATATCCCCATAGAATAAACTTAAGTCAGACATTTGACACTGTTTGGAAAGACTCTATTCTGTATGGAATGTTGTTCCTTTAGTCATTGTGACCTGTGCAGTTTTCAGATGTCTTTAAAATTTGATTTTAGCAAGTGACCAGACATTAAACACTCATTCTTTTTAGGAACATTGGACTACCATGAATCATTCCATCTATATCCCGGGGAAAAGTTATGTGTTCTCTGAAGTTTCCTGAGTTATTTTGAGTTAGTAGACTAGACTGAGGATCACTGTTCTAGAGAAACATTGAACATGTGTACTAAGGACATGTGCCAGGAATGTTGCAGTAGCAAAGTAATAAGGGATATTTTTCAAGTGTCCCAATTACCCACCAATGTGGAATTGAATACATTGTAGTATATTCATAAAACATACTGGTGTTTAGTCATCAAAATTTATTAACAAACATATACTCTAAACAGGAATATAACACACAAAAACACATACCAAGTCTTCAAAAGTAATGCTGCCTAATGAAGAAAAAAGCCTAAAAATAAATATGGCACTAGAGTTTTAAAAACCTACAATGTTATATATAATCACTTCTGGAGAGCTATTACATAGAATTATAGAGTCAAAATACTGTACTATATTCTTGTAAATTCATAGAAAATTGCATTTTAAATCTTATTAAGATTGTTTACCTTATTATGTGGTGGCTGTAAGTTCTCCTCCAAGGTCAATTTATGGGAAGGCTTAGAAGTGGGAGGGGGGAAGAAAAGAGGGAAATGATCTTACAAAAAATAATCTTAAGAAAAATATTTTTAATCTTAAGAAAAATAAAATAAATAACTTAAAAATTTTATTGTAATGGTTAATGTTGATTGTCTAGCGTCTAGCAAGGAATCCAGAAGCATCTGGATTCAACTAAGATACCTACCTTTGGGAGGGTTCATAGGGATATTTCCTGAAAAGATTAACTGAGAGGGAAGAGCTTCCCAGGGTGTAGACTACGGAGACCCAGACATAAGGTGACTAAAGGAATAAACTGTTTATTTTTTGTTATTGTTCATTGTGGGGAACTGAGGAAGCCTTGAGTGATTATATAAATGGAGGAAGTTCTGAGTGAATGTGCATTGTTTGAGTCTGACTGCTGATAAGCACATCTGCTTGGTTGCTGCTGCTGTTATCATTACTTGCTGTTATTAGAATTCATCTTCTTTAGACTTCCAATGCACACTGAACACTTTAGGCTCTCCAGTTCTCTGCCAGGCCTTCCTTGCTGGATTGTGCTGCTGAGGCATGTAGCCTTGTGGACTGGAGAAGCTCTTGGGTTCTCAGATTCTCCAGGATGTGGATGGCGATTGTAGGACTACCAAATCCCTATCATGTAAGCCAATCTAATAAATCCTCTTGAAATATATACTATTTTTTATCAGTTCTGTTCCTCAACAGAACCCTGACTAATACATCTGCAAATAAAAACTGTAAAATAATTACTATATGACATACTACCAAAACCAATCTGCATTTAATGATAGCTCCCTCAAACTTCTAAACACTTTAAGCTTCAAAACCTAAAAAAAAAAAAAAAAATGGTGAATTTCTAAAGTCATCCAAACCACTGAAATTAAATGATAGAGAAGTTAACAATCATGACAAACAAGACCATAACAAATTAGAGGATTGAAATGATAATAAAAAGCTTTCCAGGTAAAAGGGGGCCAGTACTAGATGGATTCACCACAGAATTCTTCCAGACATTCAAAGATCTATAGTGAACCAACTTAAACTATTAAACACAAAACAAAACCTACAAAGGAAAGGAAAAGAAACAGAATGAATACTCCCAAACTCCTCCTATGAAGCAGTATCACTGCAATGACAAACTCAAGACATAACAATATAAAAGAGCCAAAGACCACCTAATAAAACCATCAAGAGTAGTCATGAAAAGTTCTCTTTGGAGTTACAGGTCAAGGCTCTTCAGGAGTCTCAAAACAAGTAGCCTATTGCTATTGCTCTTTGTTGCCACCATGAGGTAGAAGATAAGTCCCTATTGCTGTAGACACAAGGCACTTCAGACAGAGCTCAGAGACTCCTGAGCTGGGACTGACCTGAGAGCCTCCCCACTGAGTATGAGTTTTCATAGCACCCAAAATAGCATGCAAACTTCCAAAGGAGGGAAGCAAACATAGTTCCCAGCAAATGAAGTCCATGAGCCTCCAAAAACAACAGGAATGATGGAATAACCCTAAGGTTTCAGTAGTGACATACATATATTGGCAGTAACTAGCAGGTCTCTAATTGGATTGAAAAACCTACTCAACAATGGAGAGAGATCATGTCTGGTACTGGAAACCTAGCAAACTTCTCATGGGTGAAGTCATGGATCTTTGAAGAGAGCATACAGCCACCACTTTACGAATCCAGCATAAACTCTAATAAGAATGTTCTTATGCTCACACATAACTGTACTTACTGCTCACCCCTAATCAAGGAAAATTCCCTTTACAACAGAGACCACAACTGATCAAATGAAGTTGTGGGGCCCATTTCATTGGATACATTTACAAAATGCTCTGGCACCTAAGGCTGAAGGAGCACTGTGGAAGATGGGACAGGAAGATTGTAGGAGCCAGAGAATCAGGGAGTCTTCTGTGAGATTGTCTCATGTAAAATCAGAAGCTACACCCATGAAGTCTCACTAACATGACTGCTGAAACATGAGCTGAGCAAGGGAGACACCAATAAGCATATAGAAATAAATGGGAGAAAGCCCATGAGATCTCAACCCTACACAAAGAACTCCAGGCAACTAAGGACTCCTCAGAGTGGGAGAAATAGTCCTCTGCTGGGAAAGGCACATCATTTGATTATACAATACCAACTGTTTAATGCTGAATGCATACATATAAATAGCACTATGCAGACTGAATAGGATATGTGTGTATGTATGTGCATGTGTGTGTATATGTGTGTGTGTTAAGCAATTAATAAAAAAAGAGACCACACATGTTAAAGAGCAGGAAAGGGGTATGTGGGAGAGTTTGGAGGGATGGGAAAAATAATGTAATTATATTATGATCTCAAAAATAAAATAAAAACAGAAAGTTGTAGATTTTCATACATCATTTGCTTTTGTTTACCCTTCCCCCCTGCCCCTCATCCAAAGAAACTTTAGTTCAAATATAACCTCTTGGATGAAATACTCTGTTGTTCCTGTAAGTAGACTCAGTATCACCATGTAACCTATGCCTATGGTTTCCTTCCCTGGCACTTTATTCTAGCACTAAATGCAACCTATTTCAGGAATTTATTTGCAAGTAAATGAATGGAGCTGGGTATCATGTTAAACAAATAGAGCCAGAATCAGATAAAGAAAATGAAAGGAAGAGAAGAATTAGCAGAAAATAAGCCAGTCAGTGGGACTGGAAGGACATACAAATTTTGGTAATGGTAGCATAAATTTAACTGAAGTATCCAACATATATGCATAAAATATGTTAATAAACCCACTATTCAAGTAATATACATTAAAAAAGTATTTGCACATGTTACTTGTTTCATATGAAAACTATTTTTAAAAGCCCCTCCTACCCTGGTAGTTAATCTGCTAGATTCAGCTGAAGTATTTGGAGACATGGTCTGGGCATGAATGTTTTGAAAACCTCAATGATTCTAAAGCACAGTCCAGGTAAAAAGCATTTCTTTTGGTTTGAACTCTGTGCAAAGATTGATTCTTCAAGGTTGAGTCAAGATAGCCTTTGTTACCATTTGTCTCTAGCTTTCAGAAAAAAAGTAACATAAAAGTAACTGGTGACCTTCTCCTGTGTTAGCCTGGAAAAACACCTGTGCTTCTTCTGTTAATATTAAACTGAGGCCATCCGTTTCATAAGACTATTAAAGAACAAAATGAAGTCACTGTCAAATATAGATGTGATAGCTGCAGGCTCCTTAAACTGTAAGTTAAAGTTTTTCTCATTATCCAAATTTACAGTTCCTTGAAGGTTTGATCTTTGCAGAGAGAACCCCTGGGTTTAGGCCTTTGACTGCTTTGCATATAGCATCACCTTGGAGAAGTGATGGATTAGATCTAGAAAATCAACTTTAGGGTATTTTCTATGGGCAAAAACTTCACACACTATTGTGTGACATTTACTTAGTTGAATGTGATGGGTAATTAAACATGTCAGCTCAACTTGGCTGTGGTGCCATGGTTTTGGTTACTACCCTAGATGCTGCAGTAAATTTGTGATTTAGATGTGGTTTACAGTTCACAACGATAGTCAGTGACCACATTTCCCGTGAAGGTCTATGGAAAACTAAGAAATTCTGCCTATACTCCACTTTGAATTTAACAGTGAAACATTAGATTATTCTTTAGATTCCGACCTGCTGATCAGCTGGGTTTCTACTTGCCAGTCCCTAAACATCATGCAAGCAAATTCTTTAACCCACCCTCCTCATATACATATAATATTTCTCTAGATCTTTAATACAAAATGATTATTTATTTTAATTAAAATATATTTTCTTATAATAAACCACATTGAATGATCATAAACATGCAACCCATTTAATAGCTCATTCATTTATCTAGTAACTCCCAGGCAAGTTTAGTCACTTAGGAAGTTTTCTTTTTTCTTTTTCTTTTTTTTTTGTATGATTGTATGGTCCAAATAGAAATTGTCATTTGCCTTATTCTAACTACTTCAAGATTTAACTAAAAAGAAAGACATTGAGTTGCTCATGTATTAGCTTCATGTCCAAAGGTAATTAACATCTGTACACAGTGGCTTCTAATAATATTTCAACACTGTCTTTTATCCATTCTTACTGCTACTGGCTTGGTCTTGCTCTTACATTCATAGATGCCTTTTTATTCCATTGTACCAGTGCCAAATCAAGTTATCTTTCAGTCCTCTGCTTCTCTCTCAAAGATTGAGACAGGGTCTTTGAGACTCATGTGTCCTCAAGCACATATGAGTCAACACTTCTTTTATCTGTTGCCATTTTTCTAAAATACTATGTTTAATTTTTAGCTTTATCTACAATAGTTTTAGACTTTTAGGATGGCAGTATAGTAAAGGAAGATGCTTGTTGCCTGAACTTTCCTAGTGAGATATAAATGAATTTCTATTCACCCCAGATAAGGCAAAATCAGATCAAAGAAACAATCCCATCCATGTCTACATTGGTGAAGCAGTGAACTCATGGAGATTACTTAAGAAGCATAGGTGAAAGGTTGCTTACAGGTGTGTGGGATCTTGAAGCAGCTATATCTCTGAATTTTTTTACACCAACATGGCTGGTGACCTCCCAAATACTACATTTAGGGAGGCCTCCTTTTCTAAGTCTTCTCCCTCCAATGTAGTAGGCACCTCTGGAGCTCACATGAATGCTGGGATAGATAGAACAGAGAAGGAACATGACATTACTCCTTTCTATGATGTAATGTTAAAAGGTCCACTCTTGTGAAGGTAATACTGATGGCTTTTATTTCCAAAAGGTAATGTCTATGACTTGCATAGAGGACAGCATTCAACAAGGTTTTGCCTTTACTTGGGTTTCACATTCATTTTGCTCCCTTCTCCACGTTGTTCCTTGCACATTAGAGAGCTTGATACAGATGCATGTATATTTTCATCCAATTAGAGATGGATATTGGATAGTCATATCAGTGTAGTACTTATTTATTCTCATTAACATTTTGACTAATTTTGAGCATTTGCAGTAGCTGGTGTCCATTACAAAAAGGCACTCCCCTGACCATGGTGGAGAGCAGCAATCATCTTTGGGCTTGGACACAAATTTTTAGAAGGCAATTAGGCATTTTGACAGGCATATCATTTCCATCAACCAAAACAAGAGCAGTATTTTCTCCACTAGGGCCAACAACAACACTCCCACCCAATCTACAGCTCTTTGTCTTGCAGTACCAAACATTGGGGCTATTCATGCGGAGAAAGCCTTAAATCTAATTGAAAATTGTTTGTATCCTCAATCATGTTACTTTTATACCAACAAGCAGATCTTGGCATACTGATAACATCAAATGCTATCTGTAGTTGAGAAGGAATATTGGTGACTATTCCTGTTGTGTATAGGCCTTGTGTTGTTTGTATTTTGATGCTAATTCTGCTCTCCTGGGAGGGGCTTCAGACAAAGAGTGAGTCATGTACTCAGGTGACTTCTTGTGAACCAATCACCTAATGAATAAAGAAGCCAATCACTGGGAGAGTAGGCAGGCCTTCTAGGTTGGATAAAGGAAGAGAAGAAGGAGGGGAGAGTTAGGAGCTTTTGGAATGAGGGTAGCATTAGGGCAAGATGTAGCTGTTAGAGTTTCCCATTATCGTGGAGGATCCACCAGGATTCTCCACCAGAGGAGTCAGATTTAATAATGCTTACAAGATTAGGTTTTAGTTGTTGTGTCCAGATATTGAGTTAATATTGTTTCTGAGCTAAGTTTGTGTGGTGTTTTTCTTCTTGTGGTGACTCAACTGGGTTCCAGAGAGAAAGATATGGCAGCAAAGCATGGGTTTGCCTGATGTGCACAACAAAGGCCATGGGGGCTTTGAAGCATTGGGCTGGCATGGTATCAATCCACCAGTGGGAACCTAGGGATCTGAGTGGAGAGATTTTAGAAATTAGAGTCAGAGTCTCCACAAGATAATAACAGGTTGGCCATTGCCTGCCAGTGCATGGCTGTCCAGGTGGCCAAGGTAGAGAGTTGATGGCACAAGTGAGGGAACATGGTGGTTCTTTTTTAATATTTCCCCCAACCTATTACCTACTAGCCTGCATAGTATATTCTGTTTTCCACAATTTACAGATAGCAGTCAGCAAAAAGAGAGCTTCTAGCTGCACCACCTTAATTTCTCCATGTCCTGCAACCATAGCATATGGTGTGTCATCTTCATCAATGATGTCTTCCTGTTTAGTTCTTACATATGACCAGTCATAGTGATATTATATAGTGTAGCAGAATTCAGAAGCAAGCTTGGCATATAATTCATGGAGATGCAGCACACTCATGGCATTAACATTTTTCATTTAGCAGTCTTGTTGTTTCTGGGAATGCCTTTTCCCATCTGTACAGGGTGTCTTATGTGCTTACATGCCTTAGGTTTTACATTTACAGGCACAGGATATTAGATTTTTCTCAATTACCTAGTCAGCCATGAATGGGCTACCTGATTTTAGCTCGTTAGAACCAACACTTTGGCCTCACTGGGAAAGGAAGTGCTTAATCCAATAGAATCTTGAGCTGCCAGAGAAGGGGGATGCTAATAGGATGAGGTAGGAGTGGGTGGGTGGGTGGGTAAGGGATCACCCTCTTAGAGGCAAAGGAGAGGGGGTTAGAATGAGAAATTATGGAGTAGGGACCAGGAAAGGGGGGAACATTTGGAATGTAAATACATAAAATAATTTTTAAAAACAAAAAACCCAACAATATATGTATAATTATACATAGTATATATTATGACCACTATATACACATAACATATATATATATACATAATAATGTATGTGCATATTTGTATGTATGTATATTCACACAGATTTAGGCAAGGCTTTGCATATACTCTACCTACATTGTACAACATTGTCCTCATGCATATGTGTGTCTGGACTTTTTTTGCTGCTGCTATTTTCTAAAATACTATGTCTAATATATATAGATATAGATATAGATATAGATATAGATATAGATATAGATATAGATATAGATATAGGTACAGATACAGATACAGATACATATAGATACAGATATAGATATATACACATATATATTTACGTGTGTGTATACACATATGCATACACTATAGATATACTACACATATATATATTCACGATATATACACAATATATATATTGTGTGTGTGCATGTGTGCTATGGTGTCTATGAGGTGGTCAGAGGATAACTTGCAGGAGTTGGTTCTCTTCTTCTACCTATTAGGTCCCAAATATCAATTTCAGGACTTTGCTCTTAGCAACAATTATCTACAACTTTTATGCTGTCTCACTGGAGCCACAATAAGACCTCTTGACCTTCCCCACTTACACATCATTAAACATCACCAAAGGTTTCTGAGTATTTTCATACCTCAAAGAAGCTAAGTCTGACATGACAGCAAAGAGGAACAGGATAAAATGATAACATGTCTTTCCCTGCTTCAGTTGAATCTGACAGACTACATGCTGTTAGTACGGACTGTAGTAGGTCTCCATTTACCACACCTGGCTGCTAAAGTATACTTGGATGGGTAAACAATCTCTACATGTAGGAAAGAAATATACACAAGATACACTGGGGAAACAATTGCACAACCTTCTGCTAAATTAAATCCCGTTCACAACTCTATTTCCATGTCTATCCATGGATAGCCTTGATGCTTCCCAAAGGCTGAAAAGCACAACCTGCTCTGGCATTCACCAAAGCCCACATATTATGCACACTAATAAGGGAAACAATCCATCCACAATTCAATGCCTAGAATTTCTTCCATGTATACAATCCCTTACCTGTGCAGCAACTGCCACAATTGGAGTAACCTCTATCTGTTTAGCGAACTGTTGTTCCCCTGATAAAGCACCAATGACAACCCAAAAAGCAATCCTATTCAAGTCTAGTTTGCAGTAGCACTAAGTTCACTGAGCCTACTTCCCACAGCTTGGGTGAGGGTTTACATATAGGCATGTAAATAAGCCCTAAACAGCTGTATTACCAAAAAGTCACATCCTAGCATGGGTGAAAACAACTTAAAAGCTTTACAAATGAAGCCACATTCTCCTATGTATTCTAGCATACTCTGAGACGAAATACATCTAAGTAGGGTTATGTGCAACTGGGCAGAAACTGAGTGGTGAGTGGCTGTAATATCAGGTGAGTGTCTGATCACAGTAACCCTTTCTGTAAGGGAATCTTAATAGGGTAATCTCATAGTTCATGAAAGTATTCATGACTAATTTGAATTTAAGATGCCATGACTTAGAGGTTAATGCACCATGACAATCCCTAAATATATCTGGAGGTTCTTTGGCCTTTCCATTTAGGACTCAGTCAAGTTAGGCAGAGGACACAATGTAGAAGCAGGTTACAAGTTCCTTCATTAGATTCTAAAGGATAAATCTGTGCTCCAAAGTAGGTGGATCAAAAATTTCATTTATATACATAGTCTTGCATTTATTTTGCAATAAGGGAAACATTTTGTTCTGGAGAACTGAGTTAAGGATCTTTTGCACATACCTACACGGAAGCCATATTTGAGACCCATGTACAGAAGGAGCTTAGAACAAAGGATTTTGTAGGTCAGTAGGGCTTATCTGAGGAAGCATGCATTATATATAGGACACAGGCTATAACAATGTATACACACGGTGTAAGGACACTGAAATATTAGCGCACTCATCCGGAGAAACCACTTTTTAAAGAAATCAACAGCCTTCTATAAAAACAGTGAAAGTGATCTTGAATTTTATAATCAAATCTTGTATCATGAGGGGCTAGATATCCAAAGAAAGTACAGAAATGCTTTCTTGGTTCCTGGGTTTCTAGGTATGCATAAAACCCACTCTAAGTTAATTAATAGAGCAAATGATATTCATTCTGGGTATCAACTTGACTTTGTATATGTTCCTCACAATTATTTTGAATATGGACCTTAGAGAACCACTTCAAGGCCTGGAGACATGGATTAGTGGTTAAGAGCACTAACTGCTCTTCTAGAAATCTTGAGTTTTATTCTCAACTACCATAAGGTGGTTTTTCTTTAATGTACTTATATACATTAAAGAAAGAAAGGAAGAAATAGAGAAAGAAAGAAATGGAGAAGGAAAGAAAAAATAAAGAAGGAAAGAAAGAGAAAAGTAAAGGAAAAGAAATGAAAGGAAAAGAAACTATTGTAAATTCCCTGAAAGATTGGATTAATTAATGTGGTGAAAAAATATACTATTCCAAAGAAAGATTACCTATTTTCAGAGAAGAGTAATTAATTTGGAAAACACTTTATTATTTTTTTCTCAAAGAGGAAAAAGCAAGCCATTAAAGGAAAGGACTGGAGAACAATTGTGGTTTGGAATAATTTGTTCTTACATTGCACTTTACTGGAGTATTTGTGTTTTATTTTCATCTAAATTGTTATTATTAAAAATACTGGCATCTAAAAAGATAATCCATATTTATAGATTGAAACACCAAATACTGATATATACACATATAATATAGCTTCCACCAAACTCTAAAGGCCTTTTTTTTTACCTTTTAAAAAATTGATTAATCATTTTTAACCCACTGGGTCCTATCATACCCATATGCACATGGCTGTGAGGGCATCCACTAGGACATAGAAAATCCACCAGTGGCCACACCTCCAAGTAGCCAATATCTCTTCTGCTAGGTGCATCTTGGGAGCTCTTTCCTATTTCATGCCATAATTTTGAAATGGCTTGATCTTGTTCAAATTTTGTGCAGGTAAATATAGGTGATTTGATTTCACAAGTACAATAGCCATATCTTATCCAGATGGTGGCATTTCACATCACTCCCCCACATTCTCTGACTCTTCCATTCTTTCTACCACTTCTTCCAAGATGTTCCTAAGTCTTGACAGGAGTAGGAAGTACATTGAGGTGTCCCAAATCTTATTGAACACTATTGTCTTTTTTTCTCATCATTTTGAGCAGTAATGAGTCTGTACAGTAACTTCTAAACTTCTCTTCCAAGGTCATTTTTTTTTTGAGAGAGAGAAAAATAATCTTACCCTAAATTCTAATGCAGTATGAAAGAGCCTAAACTAGCCAAAACATCTTAGGAAAGGACTTTATTTTTAAAAAATGATGTGAGAAATTTTTATATCATATGCAAAAGCATATGGGAAACTGAAAATTGATGCATTCCATATAGAGGTGTAGAAACGTTGAGAGTGAAGCTTTATACGCATGAAGTCAGTGCTCTCCAAAATAAATATGATATTGCTCAGAGGTGTATAAAAAGAGAAAGAAGCACATTTTTCTTTAGCAATCTTGGAAAGCTTACAGACAATGACTATATATGTTGACACAAATGCCCCCTCTTAGCCCTTAAATCCCAGAGATTTTTTGATGAAGGGGCAATTTTGGAAGACTTTAAACTGATTAGAAATAATTACAGTTGATCTGTGCCAAATTAGTCAAATATATGGATGTATCATTTAGGTTTTTTTTTTAAAGATAAATCCCTAACTACTAAATGGACAACTACCTTGAGATTCTTACAAAAATCTTTGGAAAGAGTTTAATTTTAGTAATGCAAATGAAGCAAATGGGAATATGACATAGATGACACATTTGCTATTCCTAGCACACCTCATCATCCTGCACATCACTATGAAAACAAACGCTGATTGAATTTAATCTATTAAGGAGCTGGCTAAAATCACTTAAGCCACCAAGACAACAGAACACAGAATTAATATTCACTCGGTGTAATGATGTATAGTTAATAAAAATTTCAGCTTCTAAAAACAAAAACAAAAGAGGTAGCGGGAGAACATGCATAAATACCAGCATACTAGTGAGCTGGAATAATAACAATGGATAATCTTCTTTGTCATGTGTTTACTCTGAGCCAGATACTATGCTAAACATTTTGCATACATTATCATTTTTTTTTTCAAATCCTTATGAAGGAAAGCTCTCTGTAGTACTCTTGGCTACAAGGAGAAGGAGAATTCTGGAAAATGTGCAGCCAATGAGGGGCGGCTAAAATTTCCATCTATTCCTGGGTAGTTAAATGTAGTAATGTGATTGATTCTTGTGCTAGCCTTAAGAAGGATTCCCATAGTTGTGAATACCCTAAAATGTGTAACCTATGAATTTTAATTTATATAAAAAAGGAACCTTGCAAGTGAGTACAATTAAGGATCTTCAGATGGAGAGATTATCCTCGACTATCCAGGTGGTTAACAAATGTTCTTTTAAGAGGGATGCAGAGGTATATTTAATCACTGAAGAGGTAATGTAATCAGAGAAGTAGAGAGAGTTATGAAGATGCATTATCAGTGGCTTTAAGGTTGGATTAAAGTCTGATAGGTCAAGGAATGAATTAATTTTCTCCTAGTGCTTGAACATAGCATACAATGCTGCCCATATTTTCATTTAGCCACAGCAAATCTACTTTGGATTTATGATCTCCAGAGATATTAGGAAGTATTTTTTGTTGTTTTCAGCAGACTTTATGACAACATGCTGTATCAGCCACAAGAAACCAATAGAGACCCTTTAAAAGAGCGGGGATATCAGCAAGATTACAGAGCTAGTTATTTGCACAGATCCCAAATATTTTTAATTTATATGCATTTTTTTCTGTAAGTTGTTTTTGGAGTGCACTGACACAAAGATGAACATAATCTTAGATTAATTCACTATGTCCATAATTACCATCCCTTCTGTTTTGTTTGAGATTCAGTGTTCATATGTGTATAGTTGCATGTTTGTATATGTGAAGGACAGAGGCCATTCCAGCTACCTGTCATCCTTCAGGAGCTGTCCTGTATGTTTATTGAAACAGGATCTCTCACTGGCTCGAGTTTGCCAAGCACGCTAGGCCAGCTGAGTGATGAACCTGGAGGATCAGCCTGTCTCCATTCATCTCTACCCCCACCCACTCTCCCTAGCATTAGGATTACAAGGCGACCCACCATACCTGACTTTCTTTATGCATGGATTCTAGGTCTTCATGTTTGCAGAACAATCAGTTTAACCTACTGAGATATCTCTGCTGTCCTCCATTTATTTATTTATTTATTTATTTATTTATTTATTTATTTATTTATTTATTTATTTATTTATTTTTCATTGAGAGGGGAGGGTATATGTGCCATACTGCACATGTGGAAAATAGACAACTTGTAGGAGCACTTGCTTCCTCTCTTTTACCATTTCAGCCTTCTAGATTAAACTCAGGTTATCAGAATCAGGCTTGGTGGCAAGTTGAACCTGTTGAACCATACCATGTCCCCCTCCCAGTTTTAAAATAAGTTGAAACACTTCACACGAGCACTGTATTAGTCTGCTTTCTGCTGCTGTGTTAAAACACCTGGACCTGCTTCCCTATACCATCCAGGACCAACTGCCCAAGGGCAGCAGCATTCACAGTGTAAGCTGATGGATACATTTTCTCAACTGAGGTTCCTTCTTCTCAGATAATTCTAGCTTGTGTCAAGTTGGTTAAAAAAAAAAAACTAGGGCTGGAGAGCTGGCTCAGCGGTTAAGAATACTGACTGCTCTTCCGATGGTCCTGAGTTCAAATTCCCACAACCACATGTTGGCTCACAACCAATCATAGCTAGATCTGACTCCCTCTTCTGGAGTGTCTGAGAACAGCTACAGTGTACTTACATATAATAAATAAATATTTAAAAAAAAAAACTAACCAATACAATTGACCCATTGTCATTTGACAAATATATCTCCATAAAACAATAAACTTTCCTTTTTTGTTTGTTCCAAAGATGTCATGTTTATACTAATATCACAATAAATATCATACTTTAAAAGTTCCACAGTCGGAGAAAGAGGAACACTCCTCCACTGCTGGTGGGATTGCAAGATGGTACAACCACTTTGGGAATCATTATGGCGGTTCCTCATAAAACTGGGCATGACATTTCCAGAGGACCCTGCTATACCACTCCTGGGCATATATCCAGAGGATTCTTCAGCATGTAATAAGGATACATGCTCCACTATGTTCATAGCAGCCCTATTTGTAGTAGCCAGAAGCTGGAAGCAACCCAGGTGTCCCTCAATGGAGGAATGGATACAAAAAAATGTGGTGTATATACACAATGGAGTACTATTCAGCCGTTAGAAACAATGAATTCATGAAATTCTTAGGCAAATGGATGGAGCTGGAAAACATCATACTAAGTGAGGTAACCCAGTCTCAAAAGATCAATCATGGTATGCACTCACTGATAAGTAGATATTAGCCTAGAAAACTGGAATACCCAAGACATAATTCACATATTAAATGATGTCCAAGAGGAACGGAGGAGTGGCCCCTAATTCTAGAAAGACTCAGTGCAGCAGTATAGAGGAATATCAGAACAGGGAAGTGGGAAGGGGTGGATGGGGGAATAGGGGGAGGGAAGAGGGCTTATGGTACTTTCAGGGAGTGGGGAGCCAGAAAAGGGGAAATCATTTGAAATGTAAATAAAAAATATATCGAATAAAAATATAATAATAAAAAAGTTCCATGGTCATTAAAAATTTCAGTGCTTTAAAAGTAAACATTCTTACATTAATTTTTCAAGTAAAGTAAAAGTTTTGTTTCAATTACACTTATAACTCCTTAAAAGTTTAATCTCAAATGTGAGCTCCTATAGAATGAAGAATAGTTGAAAATATTTTCTTGCTCCAATTAGGGGAACTTAACAGCATAGTCACAACTGAGTCAAATCAAAACTACTTCCAACAGTATAAATAATTCAGTGTCCAATACCTGGGAATCATTCACAGTGTCATGGGCTTAGGCAACTCCCTTGCTTTGGTTTTTCCTTTCATTGCATAGCATGTATAGCATGACTCATAGGTTCAGGCTGGCTCCATGCCACAATTGCTGCTATTCTTGGTGACCATTCCACAGTCCCACTTAGATCTTCACAGGCTGCACCAATAGCTTCCTGCTCTTTCTTTAGTGAATCTGACCATGCCACATGGTGCCAAGCATCAGCTGTTCTCCATGGCTGCTTTAAATCCTGCAGCTCTCATGAGGCTTAAACCAGTAACATGACTCTTCCACATTGCCAAGTTCAGCTGCCGGCATGAAATGTAGCTGTGACCTCCTTTGGACCATACCTTCTCTATGCTGACCCTGGGGAAATACTTCCTGAAGATTCCAACTAAACAATACTGGCCTCCTGTTAATCACTGCTAATTTCTTACCTCCAACTAATTGACTTTTCAAGTAAAGTGAAAGTTTTTTTTTTCAGTGACTCTGATCTCTTAATCAAAGCTTTAGCCCCAGTTACTAGAATCACAGATTCTTAAAGAAGCCTTATTTATAATATCCAGAAGCTGGAAAGAACTCAGATATCCCTCAATGGTGGAATGGATACAGAAAATGTGGTATATATACACAATGGATTACTATTCAGCAATTAAAAACAATGAATTCATGAATTTTTTAGGCAAATGGATGGAACTGGAAAATATCATTCTAAGCGAGGTAACGCAATCACAAAAGAATACACATGGAATGCAATCATTGATAAGTGGATATTAGTTAGCCCTGAAGCTCTGAATACTGAAGATACAATTAGCATATCACATGATTCCCATGAAGAAGGAAGAAGAGGGCCCTGATCCTAGAAAGGCTTGATCCAGCATTGTAGGAGAGTACCAGGACAGAGAAAAGGGAGGGGGAAAGATAGGAGAATGGATGGAGAGAAGAGGACTTCTGGGACATATGGGGAGGGGGGAACTGGGAAAGGAGAAAGCTTTTCGATTGTAAACAAAGAATATATATATATAAAATAACCTATTCCCCGGCATGCAATAAAGACACATGCTCCATTATGTTCATAGCAGCCTTATTTATAATAGCGAGAAGCTGGAAAGAACCCAGATGTTCCTCAAAGGAGGAATGGATACAGAAAATGTGGTATATTTACACAATGGAATACTACTCAGCAATTACAAACAATGAATTCACAAAATTTTTAGGCAAATGGTTTGATCTGGAAAATATCATCCTAAGTGAGGTAACCCAATCACAAAAGAATACACATGGAATGCAATCTCTGATAAGTGGATATTAATTAGCCTAGAAGCCCTGAATACCCAAGGCACAAATAGCATAACAAATGACTCCCATGAAGAAGTATGGAGAGGGTCCTGATCCTGGAAAGGATTGATCTAGCATTGGAGGGGAATATAAAGACAGAGAAAGAAAGGAGGGAGGTGATTGGAGAATGGATGGAGAGAAGAAGGTTTATGGGGATCTGGGAAAGGGGAAATCATTTGGAATGTAAACAAACAATATAGAAAATAAAAAATATTAAAAAAGAAAATAAAAAAATATAAAAAATAACCTACTATGCAGTGCAAAAAAAAATTCAAAGTATATGAGCAGCCTTGACAGAATCTTCAGGACTTTATTCTTAAACTCATTGGCCAGTCCTCCATTATCCAGACTGCTCTCAACATGATCTTCCAAGTTCCCATCATAGCTCATTAAGCTCTGAGAACTAATGGATTTTCCAGCCTAAAGTTCCAAACACTGCCTCATCCTCCCCTGAAACAGCATCATCAGGTCTGTCACAGCAATACCTCCCACGTGACACCAATCTCTATAATGGTTTGTGTTTTTTTTTTCTTTTTTTTTCTTCGATATAATTTATTTACATTTCAAATGATTTCCCCTTTTCTAGCCCCCCCCCACTCCCCGATAGTGATAAAACACCATGACCAATAGTAACTTGGAAAGGAAAATGTTTATCATGAAAACAAATTATGGAAGGAATTCAAGGCTGAAATCTGGAAGCAGAAACTGAAGCAGAAGATATGAAGAAATACTGCTTATTATCTTTCTTCACATGGCTTACTCTTCCCACCCTTTAATATCACTCAGGATTACCTGCCCAAGAATGGTACCACTCACAGTGGTCTGGGCCCTTCTACATCAGTCATTAATCACGAAATATCGCCACAGAGTTGTCCAAAGGCAGTCTTATGGAGGCAATTTCTTTTTTTATTGATATATTTTTTATTTACATTTCAAATGATTTCCCTTTTTCTGGCTCCCCACTCCCTGAAAGTCCCATAAGCCCCCTTCCCTCCCTCTGTTCTCCCATCCACCCCTTCCCCCTACCCTGTTCTGGTTTTACCCTATACTGCTACACTGAGTCTTTCCAGAACCAGGGGTGCCACTCCTTCATTCTTCTTGTACCTCATTTGATGTGTGGATTATGTTTTGGGTATTCCAAATTTCTAGGCTATTATCCACTTATTAGTGAGTGCATACCATGATTGATCTTTTGAGACTGGGTTACTTCACTTATTATGATGTTCTCCAGCTCCATCCATTTGTAGAGGCAATTTCTTAACCGAGGCTCCCTATTCCTAAATGAGTGAAGTTTATGTCAAGTTGACAAAAAATCCTCACCAACATAGTTATTATTTATCTAGTAACACATTATATTGTTATATAAATGAAAAAACTTATATTATCTTAAATTTAAAAAGTGTACCATATTTGTAAAGCAGCTAAATGTACCTTAAGAAATGGATAAAATGCTAGCTACTGCTGGATCCAAAACAAAATTCAAGATAAAAGTGTTTTTAAGCAAAAAGGTTAATTAACATACCTCACTCAGAGAAAACATATCAGAGTAAAGAACTATAAAATTCTATAACATCTGAAAATCAACAAACTAGCAATAATGGCTATAACCTCCTTTTCTAAATTCTGGATGCAAACCAAAATCTAAAGGAATTACATAAAGTAATAATTAAGAAAAAATTTGGTCACAGGAGAATAGAGTATTTTAGAATTGAATTACATTGATTTTCTAGCTCAACTTTGGCCTTTCAGACAACAGCTTATATTCTAGAGAGATGTGCCACAGGAGGAAGAGTAGGCATTTTTAATGGATTTGTTTTGATGCCTGTGATGCCTTCCTAGTGGGAAAACTGATACATACACACACACACACACACACACACACACACACACACAGGAAATTACTAGAACATAAACCTAATATCTGCTAATATCTGACTGACCACCCTGTTCTGTGCAAACAGGAAATAACAGCTAAAAAAGAGTTAAAACAGCCAAACAGCTCTACCATGTATTGAAGGCATGTCCTAATAAATAAACTGACCTTTAACCCAATATAGGAAAGCCTTCATTAAATACACACAAAAAGAATATAGACTTTATGAAACTAGCCAAGAAAATAATTGCTGACAAAGAAAATGTCACCCATAAATACACAGCTTGAACACTTGGTTCCCAGTTGTTGGCTCTATTTTTAGAGGTTAAAAAGAAATGGCCCCTCACTGGAGGAAGGGCTTCTCTGGAAATCATCCTTGACGGTATATGATCCTTAGTAGTTTCAGGCTCATTTTCTGTTTTTTTTTTCTTTTATATGCTGTAATGCCAATAACCTCTGAACTCTGCCATAAGCTACTATTACTATTGAGTGGGTTGCTCCTCTATTCACTCCCTATCAAAAAGTGGACTGAATCCTCAGAAGTCACAGAAGAAATAAATAATAATCCCTTTAAAATTTTTCTGTTAGGTGTTTTACTACAAAAAATAACAAAGTAATAACTACATAATAGTAACAAATATACTAAATATGGATAACAACCAAATCTAAGCAATAGAATCTGATGTCCAGAATTCCCAATTATAATATTCAAAAATCCCATGATTTGACAAAAATTATACAATATGTTAAAATATGAAAGACACAGCCAATATATTATTAAATATTAAAGGAAGCCAAGAAACTGAAGCATAAAAACAAACCAATAAGAAACTTTGCAGTTGAAAATACAATTTTCCCCTAAAATCCCTTACTGAACTCAGTGGCAGACTTGAGTAGGTAATGAGAGATAGCTAACATAGGTTGTTTGAGAATCAGAGTGGGGAAATAAGAGAATAAATGCTGTACAGTATTGGTTGAATCAACATGTAAATAATGGGACTCCCGTAAGAGACATTTGGAAGAAAAGATATTTGGGCAAGTGATGGTAGAGGAATCTTGCTGAAATATGAAAGTTATGACGATACATCTATAAAGCTTTAATAAATTTAAATTAGGGTGGCTGAAAAAATCATTGCTGTGATATATTATAGTCAAACAGTGAGGAGATAAATGGAATGGTGATTCCCAAATACAGAAATACAGAAGCAATTTCCCAGTTCTAAAGGCTCCTGGATAAAACTGATACCTTAGTTTTCACCAAAAATCATTGAGGCTGAAGTAATGAGAAGACATAAATAAAATAATGAAAGACAAAATTATCAATAAAGAGTTTTCAGACCCAGCAAACTATCCATTGAAATAAAGACAAATTAAGATAATCCTGTACAGAAACACATTAAATTGGATATATTATATATTATTAGTAGAGTTGCCTTAAATAGAATATTAATTTCAGGCTGAAGTAATAGATTTAAAAATACCACCTCAATTCCACATGAAGAAATTAAGAATAACTTTGAAGATAAGAAAGAGAAACATATGGTTTAGGGGAAAGGAGAAAATGTAATTGAATTCATTGTATAAAAATAAACACAAATTTTTAAAAATCAAAAAGATATGAATGATCAAATCTCATTTTTCAAACTCCAATGGGATTACTATAGACAACAGAGTTCTATGTCTGTGGGAAGGGAAGAAGAGAATCAGGAGGATGAACAGAGTGGGAGAATGTACAAGAGAATTAGAAGAAACTAAGTAGAATCTGGAGAAGCAAAGGGAATTAATCTCCAGTTTTGATATAGGTATCTTTCAAATAATGAAGGAAGAGAAAGAACAATAACCAAAAGAACTAACTTGTTGCTGATTGCCGATGACATCCTATTATGTTTCTTAACATACAGACCCACCAGGATAAACACTAAATTCTTAGGCAAATGGTTGGAACTGGAAAATATCATCCTACGTGAGGTAACCCAATCACAAAAGAACACACATGGAATGCAGTCACTGATAAGTGGATATTAGTCCAGAAACTCTGAATACCCAAGACACAACTCACATATCAAATGATGCCCAAGAAGAAGGAAGGAGAGGGCCGTGATCCTGGAAAGGCTTGATGCAGAATTGTAGGGGAGTACCAGGACAGAGAAGTGGGAGGGGGTTGATTGGGGAATGGGTGGAAGGAAGAGGGTTTATGGGACATATGGGGAGGGGGGAACCAAGAAAGGGGAAATCATTTGGAATGTAAGCAAAGAATATAGAAAATAAAAAATAAAAAAATAAAAAAGAAGAAAGCAAGGACATTTCACACTACAAAAAAAAAATCTAGTTAATATGTTCAGTAGGGTTGCAGGATGAGAAGCCAACATGTAACAATAAGTCCTGTAGCTATTCACCAGGAATAAACAACTACAAATCAAATTTAAAAATTCAATTTACACTCAAACATAGAGATCACAATTCCTAGGAATAAACTTAACTAAAGAATAGAAGACTTTTACACTGAAAGTATAAAATATTTTTGCAAGAAATAAAAACAGATCCCGAAATGGAATGCTATCCTAGGCTCTTGGATAAGAAAAACTTGTCTTGATAAAAAAAAAAAAAAAAAAGTGTGGCACTAACACAAGCATGCAAACCAATCAATGTAATAGAGATGAGAACCTGTACATAGCTCACACTTTTATGGTGAATTGACTTTTTTAGCAGGTACTCCATGACCATTAAAATGGAAATGGCAGTCTGGTTAAGGGGACAACTACTGGGGCAACTAGATGTCTATATGCAAAAGAGTCAAGTAGGACTTTTATAGCAAATACAGAAATCTACCCTAGGTGCAAAAAGTTCAGAATTAAAGAGTCTCTAACCAAAAAAAGACCTATTGAGATCTGTTAGCTAAAATCCTTAAACTCAAAGGAAGGTTCTTTCTTTCATACTCAACAAAACTGATTCAGATAGTGCCAGAAGGTACTATATGAACTGTGAAGGGAGGGAAGCAGCCAATAGTATTACCTGGCTATAAAACCTATGAACCATAGACCAGATGGCAAGATATTTATAAAGGTACAACAGTGTACTCACAACTTGGTGGCAATCAATAATTGTCTAATTGGATGTATGACCTGCTCAACAGGAAGCAAATCATACCTGATATTAGAAAATTGGCCAATTACATTGGGCTAGTGAGATCATAGACCCTACTACCATCACTTTACTAAACTGGCATAATTCATATATGTGTGGACAACCTTTTACTTTATTACAAAAATGAAAATAAATGAAAAAATCATATACCAAAATTAACCAATCTAACCTAATACCTTACTAAACCAGTGTAATTACTAACTGCCTTCTAAATCCTTGTCCTTCAAAGATAAGTGTATCTCCCAGTTTTCATCAAAGAACCTTCTCTTTGCAGCAGATGGAGACGGTTACAGAAAGCCACAATTGGTCAAAATGGAGAGAACAACTGAGTATGGGACTCCCAGCACACACACACGCACACACACACACACACACACACACACACACAAACTAATATTACAGCTTCTCAAGTTCTATACTCAATGACCAAGGAACATTATCATAGGACTTTGGAGAGAGGGAGAAATATTCTTCCCCATAGAAGTTTCAATTAAAATCAATTAAAAACTTTAATGACCAATTATGAAATAAATCTGATCTTGAAAATTAAAAAGACCAGTCCTGAGGCCTCTGGTGGGAGCCTTCAGATCTCCACTTCGGGATCCAGAACAGCCTGGGCTGCAGTGCCACATCTCCAGGTCTTGCAAGAGGCAAGAGGGGCATCCAGGAGGCCGGCTGGGAGGAGTCAGTGTGCTCTGGTGAGTCCAGCAGACCCCTGCTGGAGCCTTCAGGTGTCTGCTTTGGGATCTGAACAGCCTGGGCCACAGCACTCAGTCTCCAGGAAGTGCAGGAGACCTGATGTGCAGCCGGAAGCAGACTGGGAGCACACAGCTTGCTCCAGCAGCACGGAGCTTGGGTTCCAGTCCTGAGGCCTCTGGCAGGAGCCTTCAGATCGCCGCTTCAGGATCCAGAAGAGCCTGGGCTACAACACCACATCTCCGGGTCCTGCAAGAGGCAAGAGCAGCATCCAGGAAGCCAGCTGGGAGGAGTCAGTGTGCTATGGTGAGTCCAGCAGGCCCCAGCAGGAGCCTCCAGGTGTCTGCTTCAGAACCTGAACAGCCTGGGCCATAGCACTCGGTCTCCAGGAAGTGCAAGAGACCTGGTGTGCACCCAGAAGCAGGCTGGGAGCACACAGCTTGCTCCTGCAGCACAGAGCTTAGGTTCTTGTCCTGAGACCTCTTGTGGGTGCCCTCAAATCTCCGCTTCTTGATCCAGAACAGCCTGGGATGCAACGCCACATCTCCAGGTCCTGCAGGAGGCAGGAGGGGCATCCAGGAGGCCATCTGGGAGGAGTCAGTGTGCTCTGGTAAGTCCAGCAGGCCCCTGCAGGAGCCTTCAGGTGTCTGCTTCAGGATCTGAACAGCCTGGGCATCAGCACCCTGCCTCCAGGCAGTGCAAGAGGTCAGCTGTGCACCAGAGGCCACCAGGGAAGAGGCAGCTTGCACTGGGGAGTCCAGCATTGACAAGACAAACTAACACCAATGAGAACTAGATGGCAAAAGGCAAACAAAGGAATCACTAACAGAAATCAAGGCAATATGACAGCATCTGAACCCAATTCCCCTTTAACATCATGTCCCGGATACCCCATCACACCAGTAAAACAAGATTTGGATTTAAAATCACTGGTCATGATGCTGGTAGAGAAACACATGAAGGACATATTTAAAGAAATTCAGGAGAAAATGGATCAAAAGTTAGAAGCCCTTGCAAGGGAAACACAAAAATCATTGAAAGAAATTCAGGAGAATACAAAAGCCACTAAGGAGGAAACGCAAAAATCCCTTAAAGAAATACAGGAGAACTTTGGTCAACAGGCTGAGGTCATGAAAGAGGAAACACAAAAATCTCTTAAAGAATTACAGGAAAGCACAAGCAAGCAAGTGAAGCAGCTAAGTAAAACCATCCAGGATCTAAAATCAGAAGTAGAAACAACTAAGAAAACTCAAAGGGAGACAACTTTGGAGATAGAAAACCTTGGGAAGAAATCAGGGGACATAGATGCAAATATCAACAACAGAATACAAGAGATAGAAGAAAGAATCTCAGATGCTGAAGATACCATAGAAACCATGGACTCAACAGTTAAAGAAAATGAAAAATGCAAAAAGCTTGTAACACAAAATATCCAGGAAATCCAGGACACAATGAGAAGACCAAACCTAAGGATTATAGGCATAGATAAGAGTGAAAATTTACAACTTAAAGGGCCAGCAAATATCTTCAATAAAATTATGGAAGAAAACTTCCCTAACCTAAAGAGAGAGATGCCCATGAATATACAAGAAGCCTACAGAACTCCAAACGGACTGGACCAGAACAGAAATACCTCCTGTCACATAATAATCAAAACCCCAAATGTACTAAACAAAGAAAGAATATTAAAGGCAGTAAGAGAAAAAGGCCAAGTAACATATAAAGGAAGACCTATCAGAATCACAGCAGACATTTCACCTGAGACTATGAAAGCTAGAAGATCCTGGGCAGTTCTCATGCAGACTTTAAGAGAACACAAATGCCAGCCAAAACTACTATACCCAGCAAAACTCTCAATCACCATAGATGGAGAAACTAAAATATTCCATGACAAAACCAAGTTTACTCAATATCTATCCACAAACCCAGCCCTACAAAGGATAATAGGAGGAAAACACCAATACAAGAAGGGAAACATCACCCTGGAAAAAGCAAGATAGTAACCTTCTCTCATCAAACCCAAAAGCAGTTAACCAATCAAATTTAAAAATAACATCAAAAATGACAGGAAGTAACAATCACTATTCCTTAATACCTCTTAACATCAATGGACTCAATGCCCCAATAAAAAGACATAGACTAACCGACTGGATATGTAAACAGGACCCTACATTTTGCTGCATACAGGAAACACACCTCAGGGTCAAAGACAAACGCTACCTTAGAGCAAAATGCTGGAAGACAATTTTACAAGCAAATGGTCTCAGGAAACAAGCTGGAGTAGCCATTCTAATATCAGATAAAATTGACTTTCCACCCAAAGTCATCAAAAGAGACTCTGAGGGACACTTCTTGCTGGTCAAAGGAAAAATACAACAAGAAGAACTCTCAATCCTGAACATCTATGCTCCAAATTCAAGGGCACCCCCGTTCATAAAAGAAACTTTATTAGAGCTCAAAGCACACATTGTACCTAACACAATAATTGTGGGTGACTTCAATACTGCACTTACCTCAATGGACCGATCAGGAAAACAGAAACTGAACAGGGACACAATGAAACTAATTGAAGATTTGGGCGAATTAGATTTAACATATATATATATGTATATATATATATATATATATATACATATATATATATATGTATATATGTATATATATGCATATATATAACATTCTATCCTAAAGCAAAAGAATATACCTTTTTCTCAGCACCTCATGGGACCTTCTCCAAAATCGACCATATAATTGGTCACAAGACAGACCTCAACAAATATAAGAAGATCGAACTAATCCCATGCCTCCTATCAGATCACTATGGAGAAAAAGTTGTCTTTAGTAACCCAGACTCAAAAGGTGAATCATGGTATGCACTAATAAGTGGATATTAACCTATAAAACTGGAACACCCAAAACATAATCCACACATCAAAAGAGGTACAAGAAGAACGGAGGAGTGGCCCCTTGTTCTGAAAAGACTCAGTGAAGCAGTATAGAGCAAAATCAGAACAGGGAAGTGGGAAGGGTTGGGTGGGAAAACAGGGGGAGGGAAGGGAACTGATGGGACTTTCGGGGAGTGGGGGTCCAGAAAAAGGGAAATCATTTGAAATGTAAATAAATATATCAATAAATTAAAAAAAATAGCAACAAAAACAACAGAAAACCCACATACACGTGGAAACTGAACAATATTCTACTCAATGATACCTTGGTCAAGGAAGAAATAAAGAAAGAAATTAAAGACTTTTTAGAACTTAATGAAAATGAAGACACCACATGCCCAAATCTATGGGACACAATGAAAGCAGTACTAAGAGGAAAACTCATAGCCCTGAGTGCCTCCAAAAAGAAAATGGAGAGAGCATACACTAACAGCTTAATGACACACCTGAAAGCCCTGGAACAAAAAGAAGCTATTTCACCCAGGAGGATTAGAAGGCAGGAAATCATCAAACTCAGGGCTGAAATCAAGTAGAAACAAAGAGAACCATACAAAGAACCAACAAAACCAGGAGCTGGTTCTTTGAGAAATTCAACAAGATAGATAAACCCTTAGCCAGACTAACCAAAGGGCACAGAGACAGTATACAGATTAACAAACTTAGAAATGAAAAGGGAGATATAACAACAGAAACTGAGGAAATTCAAAAAATCATTAGATCCTACTACAAAAGCCTATACTCAACACAACTGGAGAATCTGGAGGAAATGGACAGTTTCCTAGACAGATATCTGACACAAAAACTAAATCAGGATCAAATAGATCAACTAAACCGTCCCATAACACCTGAAGAAATAAAAAGGGTCATAGAAAGTCTCCCAACCAAACAAAAGCACGGGACCAGATGGCTTCAGTGCAGAATTCTATCAGACCTTCATAGAAGACCTAACACCAATACTCTTCAAACTATTCCACAAAATAGAAACAGAAGGAACTCTACCCAACTCGTTCTATGAAACCACAATTACGCTGATACCCAAACCATACAAAGATACAACAAAGAAAGAGAACTTCAGGCCAATTTCTCTTATGAATATTGATGCAAAATATACTTAACAAAATTCTTGCCAACCGAATCCAATGGTTCAATATAAGGAAATCCATCAATGCTATCCACTACATGAACAAACTCAAAGAAAAAAAAACATATGATCATCTCATTAGATGCAGAAAAAGCATTTGACAAAATTCAGCATCCTTTCATGCTAAAAGTCTTGCAAAGAACAGGAATTCAAGGCACATACCTAAACATCATTAAAGCAATATACAGCAAACCAGTAGCCAACATCAAACTAAATGTAGAGAAACTTGAAGCAATCCCACTAAAATCAGGGAGTAGACAAGGCTGTCCTCTCTTTCCATATCTTTTTAATATAGTACTTGAAGTTTTTGCTAGAGCAATTAGACAACATAAGGAGGTCAAGGGGATACAAATTGGAAAGGAAGAAGTCAAATTATCACTATTTGCAGATGACATGATAGTCTACTTAAGTGACCCAAAAACCTCCACCAGAGAACTCCTACAACTGATAAAAAACTTCAGGAATGTGCCTGGTTATAAAATCAACTCAAGCAAATCAGTTGCCTTCCTATACTCAAAGGATAAGCAGGCTGAGAAAGAAATTAGGGAAATGACCCCCTTCACAATAGCCACAAACAATATAAAGAATTTTGGTGTGACTCTAACCAAACAAGTGAAAGATCTATACGACAAGAACTTCAGGTCTCTGAAGAAGGAAATCGAAGAAGACCTCAGAAAATGGAAAAATCTGCCATGCTCATGGATCGGCAGGATTAATATAGTTAAAATGGTTATCTTGCCAAAAGCAATCTACAGATTCAATGCAATCCCCATCAAAATCCCAACTCAGTTCTTCACAGAGTTAGAAAAGCAATTTTCAAATTCATCTGAAATAACAAAAAACCCAGGATAGCTAAAACTATTCTCAACAACAAAAGAAATTCTGGGGGAATCAGTATCCCTGACTTCAAGCAATACTACTTAGCAATAGTATTAAAAACTGCATGGTATTGGCACAGTGACAGACAAGTGGACCAATGGAATAGAATTGAAGATCCAGAAATGAATCCACACACCTATGGTCACTTGATCTTTGACAAAGGAGCCAAAAACATCCAGTGGAAAAAAGATAGCCTTTTCAAAAAATGGTGCTGGTTCAATTGGAGGTCAGCATGCAGAAGAATGCAAATTGATCCCTTCTTATCTCCATGTACTAAACTTCACTCCAAGTGGATCAAGGACCTCCATGTAAAACCAGACACACTGAAACTAATAGAAAAGAAACTGGGGAAGACCCTAGAGGACATGGGCACGGGGCGGGGAGGGGGGGGGGGGAGTTCCTGAACAGATCACCAATAGCTTATGCTCTAAGATCAAGAATTGACAAATGGGACCTCATAAAATTACAAAGTTTCTGTAAGGCAAAGGACACTGTTCAAAGGACAAAACAGCAACCATCAAATTGGGAAAGGAAATTCACCAACCCTACATCTGATAGAGGGCTAATATCCAATATATACAAAGAAATCAAGAAGTTGGACCCCAGGGAACCAAATAACCCTATTAAAAATGGGGTACAGATCTAAACAAAGAATTTTCCCATGAAGAAATTCGGATGGCTGAGAGGCACCTTAAGAAGTGCTCGACATCATTAGTCATTAGGGAAATGCAAATCAAAACAACCCTGAGACTTCACCTTACACCAGTCAGAATGGCTAAGGTCAAAAACTCAGGAGACAGCAGGTGTTGGAGAGGGTGTGGAGAAAGAGGAACACTCCTCCACTGCTGTTGGGGCTGTAAGATGGTACAACCACTTTGGAAATCAGTCTGGTGGTTCTTCAGAAAACTGGACATGACACTTCCAGAGGACCCTGCTATACCTCTCCTGGGCATATACCCAAAGGATTCCCCGGCATGCAATAAAGACACATGCTCCATTATGTTCATAGCTGCCTTATTTATAATAGCCAGAAGCTGGAAAGAACCCAGATGCCCCTCAAAGGAGGAATTGATACAGAAAATGTGGTATATTTACACAATGGAATACTACTCAGCAATTAGAAACAATGGATTCACAAAATTTTTAGGCAAATGGTTTGATCTGGAAAATATCATCCTAAGTGAGGTAACCCAGTCACAAAAGAATGCACATGGAATGCAATCTCTGGTAACTGGATATTAATTAGCCCAGAAGCCCTGAATACCCAAGGCGCAAATCGCATAACAAATGACTCCCATGAAGAAGTAAGGAGAGGGTCATGATCCTGGAAAGGATTGATCTAGCATTGGAGGAGAATATAAGGACAGAGAAAGAAAGGAGGTGATTGGAGAATGGATGGAGAGAAGAAGGTTTATGGGACATATGGGGAGGGGGATCTGGGAAAGGGGAAATCATTTGGAATGTAAACAAAGAATATAGAAAATAAAAATATTAATAAAAAAGAAAATTAAAAAGAAAAAAAGGGCAGAGAATATCATGGAATATGGTTCTGTAGGTAAAGTGCAGTATTGGGTGGATGGAAGGAGAAAAGATATTTGAGCAAATAATAATGGTAAAACTTACTGTAGTTTAAAAGATATAACTATATATTTACAAAGCAGAGAAGAGCTAAGGAGGTAGATTTCTGGGTAAAATCTTTATTTTTGAAACCACAAGGAACTGAATTTAGATCCCTAACAAAAACATAAAAGTCTAGTTTGGAGGATTACTCTTGCAACCCAAGCTTTCAGATTCTCTGGATTCTCAGTCTATCCAATCAGTGAGGACCTTGTCTCAACAAGTAAGGCTGAGGGGGATACAGGAAGGGCCTCCATATGTACCTCTTTCCTCCACGTGCCATATATACATATGTCCACATGTGTATGTTCATGCACTCATGACCCAAACACATCCACTTACACGTACACACACACACACACACACAGAGAGAGAGAGAGAGAGAGAGAGAGAGAGAGAGAGAGAGAGAGAGAGAGAGGAATGAGTTATCAAAGAAAGAAAGCAGAGAATAACTGTTTATAAAAGGGTTAGTGTGGTTGGTGCTGTACAGGACTGCTTACATGTAGGGATGCTCACATCTTTTAGGGATGGAGGAAGAATATGCCAAGTGTGGGAAGGAATGTGCATTTAGATATTTAGTGGCTAGAGTTCTAAACAGAGATAATTACCTTTCAAATATCCACGCCCTGCCTTCTATCAGTGGCTTATCCACGGTTTCTGTTCCTCAGTATGACTTAAGTCTGGATGGATGTTGTGACTTGTGAAAGGGATTTGTACAACTGAGTCAAGGAGATGGAGAGGCAGATATTCCATCCCATCATCACTTGTCAGTTTGTCAAGTTCATGCACAATATTCCAGAGTGAAAGGTTCAGAAGAGGCAGTTATAAGACGGAAATGAAGCTGGACCTCTGAATTACTATGTACCACAGATACATAAGCCTCTTTACATCTTAATGACGTCAAGAAAAAAAATAAAGGAAAGTGGCTGTTTTTACAGTTTAGCCAAACTAAGGAGAGACATACTCTGAATTTCTTTCCTCCCTTTTGCAGTGTTATAGTTGTATAGAAAAAAAGAAGAAACAAAACCCAAAAAATATGCATATGTTGTTTTGTTGGTATTGTATGAAATCTTTTCTAGGAGACAAGTTCCTACTCTAGCTAGGATCACAGCTGTTTCTGTCTCCCTGGGATGGCATTCCTAGGGAAATTTTAATTCTTTGAGGTTCATAGCTTCAATAGTCTGACAGACAAAGCAAGAGGCACATGTGTCTTTTTTGATAATGTCTTCTCTCCTGTCATGGAATTTACAAAACCATCATCTGTCGTGAACCTGCATTTAGTTCATACACAAGAGTGAAACAAACCACTAATTTATTAAGCCATTGAAACTAATGATCATAAAACATTACTTGGAGGTAGAAATGTACCAATATTGTTCCTATTGTAGAGATGAGGAAACCAAGTCAGAGAAGGCTAAGGAACTCATTCAAAGGCACATGGGCATTTAGTGAGTTTACCATGCAGTCTAATGATCTCACCTAGACTATGATTTTATCCACCTCCTGGGAAATGGTTGTAACAAGGTCAATGACAGCAATAGTGGCCTTTTCCCAGAGTTACTTAGTGTTGCAGCATACCACTCCTGGGCATATATCCAGAGGATTCTTCAGCATGCAATAAGGACACATGCTCTGCTATGTTCATAGCAGCCCTATTTGTAGTAGCCAGATGCTGGAAAGAACCTAGGTGTCCTTTAACGGAGGAATGGATACAAAAAATGTGGTATATTTACACAATGGAGTACTATTCAGCCATTAGAAACAATTAATTCATGAAATTCGTAGACAAATGGATGGAGCTGAAGAACATCATACTAAGTGAGGTAACCCAGTCTCAAAAGATCAGTCATGGTATGCACTCACTGATAAGTGGATATTAGCCTAGAAACTTTGAATACCCAGGACATAATCCACAAATTAAATGATGTCCAAAAAGAATGGAGGAGTGGTTCCTGGTTCTGGAAAGACTCAGTGCAAGAGTATAGGGGAATTCCAGAACAGGGAAGCAGGAAGGGGTGGATGGAGGAACAGGGGGAGGGAAGAGGGCTTATGGGTCTTGTGGGGAGTGGGGACCCAGAAAAGGGGAAATCATTTGAAATGTAAATAAAAAAATATATCAATTAAAAAAAAAAAGAAAGTCAGCCAGCCACAAGGTCAATAGAAGGCAATAAACAAATGTAGTCAGAAACCTTTACTGAATTTTGAGAAGGAATCACTAGTTTCCCAGAAGCCAGTTAGGAATTTGAAATATGATACTAGAGTCACAACATCTCCATCCAAAGGAAGGACTTTACACATTTTCTAGATGACCCATGCATTGATTATTGCATTTGACACATATCAGTGGAAGTGCAGAAGGGCATGTTTTGTATAAGACCAAACAAAACAGTCCTCCACATGGATTGGCCATTGTAAGTGTGGCATGAAAAAGTAAACTAAGTAAGGTCAGCACTGTGATGAGAAGCTACTGAAAATTGATAGCTACTTGGAAAAGAGGAGTCTGTTTTCTACAGGGATGTGGCTCTTGTGAGACTGCAGCTTTAGCAGACGGTTCTCCACTCATGTCTCTGCAGACAGTACTAAATGGACTCAGTAAGCTTAAAAATAAGAGCACATGTGGTGTAGGGAGCTAGGGGAGATGTTGGAGAGGAAGGAATAGGAATAGAATTGATCAAACAGGTTAAATTCACTTATAAAACTCTCAATACAAAAATGAAGCAAAGGAACCGTGAGGATATTAAAGTTAATATGACCATTCATAGCTAGCTCTGCAAGCTGGAGATACAAGCCTCTCCCTCTCTCCCTCTCCCCCCCTCTCTCTCATAGACACACACACACACACACACACACACACACACACATCTCTCTGACGTATTATACTTCCCAGAATCTGGATGAAATGCCCAAAAAAGAACTAAGTTGATTCTGCTTACTCCTGTCATGTGTTTGCTTTGTGCTCTGCAAATGATTAACTTCACTGAGGGAGTTTTGCAAGGCCTTGCTTCAGTTTATATCTCCCTTCCCCATGGTGTTGTGACAAATGTCATGTTTGCTCTCCATTCTGCTACTGACAAACCCAGGCCCTCTTTTTTGCTGCTTGTGAGTCTACTATTCAGTCTACTCTAGGAAAAATCCCCTATGAAACAGCTTTGCTTATTTCCTGACTCTGAACTGAATACCTGCATCCTCTCAGGCCACAGAGAGCAGGGCCAGGATCAGAATGTTTGGATTTTTTGAAGACAAAGGTACCTGAGTACAAACCCTGATTCTATTATTTATCGCCTATTGGAATTTGGCAAATCACATAATGGTAGCTAACATGAAATAGATTTAACTATCAAAAGCCATTTTGGATCATTACCCAGATAGGAGATTGCACTTTTTCAGTTTGATTATCTCAAGGAGGAGTTTCAAAGTCTCAGAGACTCCAACAATTAAAGTTTGGGTATATTGCTAAACTTTTGCTCTTCCAACACACATACTAAACTGTAAGCAGCAGTTAGGCCTGAACTGTATAGGGTGAAAAGTAGGAGTAAAGGTGGAAAGTGTTTCAACTGGCTGAAATCTCCATGCTGTGCCCTTCACTTCCAAATAGTTTGCAAGTATTTTATATTGCATGGACCAGAAATCAATTCCATTGCCACTTGAAGCAATCTGAGGACTTTTGTACAGAGACATCAACACAACTTTGTATAGCATTATAAAATGAGCAAGAAGAAATGACCTTGAGGTATGTTTATGTGTAGGGGCATATGTGGGTACATTAGGATGTGCATAAGTGTGCAGATACCATAAGGTAATATCTGATATCTTCCTTCATCTCTTCACCATCTAATTAATTAATTAGTTAATTAATTTTGAAACATGCCCTTACTATGAAGCCTCTACCTGTCGTCATACTTGCTAGGTAGGCCAGGCTTCTGGACTGAAACTCACAGAGATTAGCCTCCCAATTACTAGGACTAAAGGTATGAATCAATATCCCTGCCTCAGTCATAATTTTTATTGTTTTTCTAGATTGATGTCCCTTTGAATCTAGGATTTATAGATTCAGCTAGACTGATTGGCCAGCAGCAATTCCCTGTGGTATTTCTTCAGAACTGGGATTACAAATGTATGAGTTCCAGTTCTTTCTGCATAGGTGATGGAATCTGAACTCAAGGCCTCTTGCTTGTGTGGCCAGCATTTTGTTGTCTCCTGCTCTAAAGTTGGAAAAATTAAAAAGGAGGTCATGTACTTCCAACATACAATATACGTTATACAGAAAATGCATGGCCAAAGGGAGGAAACAGAGCACAGACTCTAAATTCTACATCTCCATGTCTGATGCCAAAATGCTCTTTAGATTTCCAACTCCTATCAACTTTGTTGATTACAACACATTTCTTTCTCCTCAGCTGGTTCTGCACCAGGTGTGCCACTTTCCTTGGCAGGTAGCCCAGGACTCTGGCATCCCCAACATTGAAGCCTTGTTTCATGCATTGGCCTCTCTGAGCCTTGATGCAGAGGCTCTCCTGCCTTATATCTGGCCTCAGACGCTTTCCTTAATTGTGAAGGGATGTTGAACAACCTCTTTTATTTTTAACTTTCAAGTCAGAGCAGCCCTGAAAATTCCAACTTCTACTGATAGCAAGGGCTGAAAGCTCGGCCCCTGGTTGAAGGAATATAAATATGACCCCACCAACAGTAGGAACTGGAGCATTGGTTTGCTTTGCTCTGCTACCCAATTCTTCACTGATGACATACACACACACATACACACCACACCACACACACACACACACACACACACACACACACACACACACACACACACACACACAGGTTCACCTGACGTGCTGCTGAGCTCCACTTGTGGTGATGCCAGAGGGAAACTCCCCAAAAAACTTCTCGTGAGGGCCCTGCAGCTTCTTGCTGCTTCTGTGGCCTCAGGCCAGTTGGCTAGCCTTGCAGTTTCTTCAGGATTGAATTGTAGCTGCTGGTTCTTACCTAGTGTCAGCCTGCCAAGAAAACTAGACTACAGCTGCTGAGTTGTATTTGGTGTTTGATATGGGAATCGATTGCTGATATCCTCACAACAAAGATTGAAATCACCCCAAAAGAACTATTTCTCAGTAGGTCTAGTACCCCCATGTTCTAATAACTTTTCTTTTCTACTACCTGTGGTGGGTAGTAGGGTAGACGGGAAGTTGAATGCTTATTAAAGTAGGTTGACAAAAATTTATGCCTACACCTGGATGACTTGTATTTGCAGATTTGACTTGTTGATTGTTTCCTTCATGTCTGAAGCTTTCCTTCAATTCCTTTGTTACAAGATGGATGTTTATCTCTGGGGGCCTTCCTCTATCTGTGTGGGCCTTGCTCTGAGGTCACTACTCTGTTTATTCCATTTAGCTCAGGCTATTCTTTAAACTTTTTATCTCCTCAAGTACAGAATCTGGCTCCAACATCACCGTTCCTGATGTCCTTTTTCTCCTCACATTGTACATTTTGTATTTTCCTTGTCCCACTCACATTGACGGTCTCTATCAGAATGATTACTACTAAACATGTGGCTCTAGTCAATACTAAACTGTCTTGAAATCTCTTCAGCCAATTCCTATAAATCCAAAATTCTAATATTTAGCCTCTGGCAAAAGACAAAGGCATAAAGCAGCCACATTCTTTACCAAAACATCGTGAGAATGGTCTCTAGGCCACTTACTAATATTTTTCCCCTCTGGGATGGGAAGTCATTGTCTACATTGTTCTCAGCACCAATGTCTATGTTCTACGTAGATGACCCAACCTAAAGGATTCAACTTTTTTTTTTTCAGGTCAAAGTTCCTGGATGGAGGTGGCGGGTAGGAGGCAAATGTGGTGGTTTGAGTGAGATTCACCCTCATAAGCTGCTGTTGTATTTGCAGGCTTGGTACCCAGTTAGTGAGGGGATGATTACAAAGTATGGCTTCATTGAAAGAAGTATGTTACTGGGAGTGGGCTTTGAGGTTTAAAAAGTCTACATCCCCAGGCAGGATCTCTCTCTCTCTCTCTCTCTCTCTCTCTCTCTCTCTCTCTCTCTCTCTCTCTCTCTCTCTCTCTCTCTCTCTCCTCTTTCTCTCTGCCTACTGTCAGTGGATAGTGATGTAGTTTTCAGCTATTGTCAGTGGATAAGGATGTAGCTTTCAGCTACTTCTCTAAAACAATGCACGCTTGTGTGCTTCCATGTGTCCCACCAATATGATCATGGACTTACCCTTTGAAACTGTAAGAAAGGTCCCAGCTAAATAATTTCTTTACTAAGAGTTGCTATGGTCATGGTGTCTCTTCATAGCAATGGAACAACAATTAATCCAGTGGATGTGGGTGTTTTGCCTGCATGTATATCTATGGACCCTGTGTGTGCAATATCTGCAGAGGCCAGAAATGGACATAAACCCCCCCTGAAACTGGAATTACAGATGGGTGTGAGTCACCTGTGGCTATCAGTCACAAAACCAGGGACCTCTGCAAGAGCAGCATGCATTCTTAAATTCTAAGTCATCTCTCCAGCCCCCAAGAATATCTTCTTGGAAAAGGAATATTGTCTCTACATAGGCAACCTCCTAGCTAGTGTTGTCAATTGTGGTGGAATTGTTGACACTGAACTGGCAACAGGCTTAACTCCTCCAGGATGAGGGGCTACTTTCCCTTTCCATGTTTCCTTAAATTTCCCAATGCTTCTATCCTGCTTCAACAATATCTGACAGAAACATTAAGAATGAAAAATTGTGTTTCAGGGTGTTTTAGAACACCACAGGAGGGAATGCCCTTCCCTAATCACCAGATCTGCCAATAAGGCTTCACCTCCTTAATATCCTATAGCTTCCTAAATTAATGTCATCATCTGGGAACAAGGGTTTAACATATGAGTATGTTGGGGACATATCAAATTCAAAGTAACACTTTACTAACTACTTTGTCCTTTGAACACACTTACGTAGAAAAGTCTCAAAGTTCATTTAATTGGGCTTTCTTTTATGCCTCTACCTAAAATCATGATTAAAGAAAATGCATAATAAACTGATAACCTCATATTTACAGTAAACTTTAATGCTGTGCGAATAATAGTTTTATTTTAGTTATCTATGAAATCTTTCTTACATTTTTCTGTCTTCAAACTTTCAGCAGAATGAAAAATTTTCAGATTTATCCCTACTGCTTTCTACTTAGCAACATTGTGCCCTTATCATCTAATACTTATTTAAATATAAACTTCTCTTATTCTGGTCTAAAATCAATATTGCTTACAACTATTATTGTATGACCTTTTGTGTGCTCCTTACTTGGGCTACATCTATTTTTCTTTTTGTTTCTCTCACATAAAATTTTTATTTTAGTGGATTGTTCATATCTACACACACACACACACACACACATATATCTTATTTTATATCTATCTATCTATCTTATTTTCTTCTATCATATATATATATATATATATATATATATCTTATTTTCTTCTATCATATAGGGAATTATTTCATGATGTCACTTCCTTAATTACTCATACCACATCCTTGTAGTCAACTTGCAAAGCAGAACTTAAAAGTTTAACAACATATGAGTTTCCAATTTCTCCATATCCACTACTTTATCTTATCCCATTTCCTCTTAGCATTTTATTATCCTCAGAGTTGTTAAGTTCAGAGCCTGGGACCTAACAGGCTAGGCTTTGGTCTTCATTCTTCCTAAGCCATGTAAAGATACCAATGTGGAAGTTTTAATAAGTGTCCCCATAGGCTCAGATAATTGAAAGCTTGGTCTCCAATTCATGGTACTGTTTAGAGAGATTATGAGGAAGTGTAACCTTACTGGAGAAAGTTCATCACTAAAGTTGGCTTGAAGAATTCAAGGCGTCAACCCTCTTCAAGTTTGTTCTGTTTCAAGCCTTTCAGTGGATATTTGAGGTCTCAGCTTCCTACTTCTATCACCATGATTATTCCCTGCTGCCATGATTCTTGCTATGATGGTCTCTTACTCCTCTGAAACCCTAACCTGAACTCTTTTTTCATAAACTGTGGGTCATGGTGTTGTTGTTTTATATATATATGTGTGTGTGTGTGTGTGTGTGTGTATACAGAAGTGTATCTTATACAAGTAATAGTAAAAAACAAGGAGGAAAGATTTATTTATTGTGTTCACAGTGGCAAGAGGAACAAAAAGTAGTCCAGTAAAATCCCACCTCTCTCAGATTCATCTCTGGGACACTGGCTTGAGGTTCAGCGTTATATAGGGTAGAAATCTTAACATATAACTAAGTTTTTCATGATGTGGTCCTACACATCGGTGAACCATCATGCATGATTACTGCATCATCATCTCTCTGCTCCTGGTACTCAGTGTCCATGAAGTTGTCAGTCCTGTGTGGAATCATTTGGCAATTAAAGTAGGCTTTGTGGTGGGCCTCAGGGGACCAGACCTTTTCTTCACTACTGAGAGGCTCCTGAGGAAATTCCAGTTCCTTGAGGTCAATGTCTGTAACAGTCTGATAGACGAAGCACAAGTGACTTTTTAATTATCTTTACTCCTGGAACAGCTGGGACAGGAGCCTTCCTGTCACCATCTGCACCCTGAGCTAAGGCAGTTCCAAAGCCCTCTGTACACAGGTCCTACCAGGAGAGAGCTGTTCTCCCAGGAGTGTTCTCACACCTGGGATTAGAGGTAACATAAGTACTTTCTCTCCAATAACTGTTCAAAGCAGGACCAGCCAGGAGCACAAAAGGCACAGGAACAGGAGAGCAGCTGGGAAAGGATTCTTCCTGTCACCATCTGTACCCTAAGCTAAGGCTTTTCCACAGCCCTCTGTAAACAAGTCACAGCAGCAAAGAGCTTGTCTCCCAGGAGTGCTGACACAGGCTTACAGACCCACAGGATGGACAAGCTCCAGCCAGAAACAGCAAATACAACTAACATTAGAGATAACCAGATGGCGAAAGGCAAGCACAAGAATCCTACCAATAGAAACCAAGGCTACTTGGCAACATCATAACCCAGTTCTTCCACAACAGCAAGTCCTGGATACCCTAACACACAGGAAAAGAAAGCTTTGGATTTAAAATCACATCTCATAATGCTGATAGAGGATTTTAGGAAGGACATAAATAATTCACTTAAAGAAAAACAGGAATGCACAGGTAAACATGTAGAAGCCCTTAAAGAAGAAACACAAAAAAATCACTTAAAGAGTTAGATACAACCAAACAGGTGAAAAAAATTGAGCAAAACCACCCAGGATCCAACAATGGAAGTATAAACAATAAAGAAATCACAAAGGGACACAACTCTGGAGATAGAAAACCTGGGAAAGAGAACATGAGTCATAGATGCAAGCATCACCAACAGAATACTAGAGATAGAAGAGATAATCTCAGGTGCTGAAGATATCATAGAAAACATTGGCACAACAGTCAAAGAAAACGCAAAAAACAAAAAGCTCCTAACTCAAAACATTCAGGAAATACAGGACAATGAGAAGACCAAACCTAAGGATAATAGATATAGAAGAGAGTAAAGATTCCCAACTCAAAGGGCCAGTATTTATCTTCAACAAAATTATAGAAGAAAACTTCCCTAACTTAAAGAAAGATGCCCATAAACATACAAGAAGCCTATAGAACTACAAATAGATTGGACCAGAAAAGAAATTTCTTCTGTCACAAAATAATCAAAACACCAAATGCACTAAACAAATAAAGAATATTAAAAGCAGTAAGGGAAAAAGGCCAAGTAACATTTAAAGGCAGACCTATCAGAATTATACCAGACTTCTCTCCAGAGACTATGAAAGCTACACGACCCTGTGCAGATTTCATACAGACCCTAAGAGAACACAAATGCCAGCCCAGGTTACTATACCCAGAATAACTCTCAATTACCTTAGATGGAGAAACTAAGATATTCCATGAGAAAAACAAATTTACACAATATCTTTCCACAAATCCAGCCCTTCAAAGGATAATAAGTGGAAAACTCCAACAAAAGGAAGGAAACTACACCCTAGAAAAAGTAAGAAAATAATCTTTATTAACAAACTGAAATGAAGATAGCCATAGAAACGTAATTCTACCTCTAGCCACAAAAATAACAGGGAGCAACAATCACTTTTCCTTCGTATCTCTTAATATCAATAGAATCAATTTCCCAATAAAAAGATGTAGACTAACAGACTAGATATAAAAATGGGACCCAACATTTTGCTGAATACAGGAAACCCACCTCAGTGACAAAGACATAAACTACCTCAGTGTAATAGGCTGCAAAAAATTTCTCCAAGCAAATTGTCCAAAGGAACAAGCTAGAGTAGCCATTCTAATATCAAATAAAATTGACGTTCAACCAAAAGTTATAAAAAAAAGAAAGATAAAGAAGGACACCTCATACTCATCAAAGGAAAAAAATCTATCAAGAAGAACTCTCAATTCTGAATATCTGTGTTCCAAATGCAAATGCACCCACATTCATAAAAGAAACTGTACTAAAGCTCAAAGCACACATTGTACCTCACACAATAATAGTGGGAGACTTCAACACCCCACCCTCATCAATGGACAGATCATGGAAACAGAAACTAAACAGAGACACAGTGAAAGTAATAGACCTTATGAACCCACTGGATTATATATATATATATATATAATATCTATAACATGTGGATAGAGAGAGAGATACAGATATAGATATAGCTAGAACATTTTATCCTAAATCAAAAGTATATTCCTTCTTCTCAGCACCTCATGATACCGTCTCCAAAAGTGACCATATAATTGGTCACAAAAGAGGCCTCAACAGATACAAGAAGATTGACATAATCCCATGCATCCTATTAGATCACCACAGACTAAGGCTAGTCTTCAATAACAACATTAACAACAGAAAGCCCACATACATGTGGAAACTGAACAACACTCTACTCAAGGACAACTTGGTCAAGGAAGAAATAAAGAAAGAAATTAAAGACTTTTTGGAGTTCAATGAAAATGAAGCCACAACATACCCAAACTTATGGGACATAATGAAAGCAATGCTAAAGGGAAAACTCATACCTCTGAGTGCCTACAAACAGAAACTGGAGAGAGCATACACTGGCAGCTTAATAGCACACCTGAGAGCTTTAGAACAGAAAGAAGCTAATACACCCAGGAGGAGTAGATGGCAGGAAATCATCAAACTCAGGGCTGAAATCAACCAAGTATAAAGAAAAAGAGCCATACAAAGAAACAACAAAACCAGGAGCTGGTTCATCTTCCACAAAGTTGTGGGTTTGTATGCCAAATAAACAGCTGTCAAAGTCATCTGTTGAGAGTCAGATGTTTTGTGTCCATCCATTCCTAGAATCCTTGGCATGATTCCCTCCCTAGTGGACACACTGAGTAGGAGTTGATGAGTCTCAAATTAATCTTTTAACGTTACTATTCTAGTTTTATTTCTGCTGCTTTCATAAATACCCCCACAAAAAAGCAACTTTGATGAGAAAAGGGATTATTTAGCTTACAATTCCAGGTTCCAGTCCATTATAGTGATTAGTCAGGGCAGGGACTTTAAACATCATATTCACAATTAAGAGCTGAGAAAGAATAAACATATGGATCCTTGTTTTGTTTCTGCTTAGTATTTTGCTAACCCTGCCTATTTTAACATAGTCTAAAGCCTGAGAGCAAGGGATGGTGCCACTTTTAACAGGTACAATCTTCCTACATGAATTAGCATTCAAGACAGCATCTTCTATAGATGTGCCTATAGGCCAATCTGATCTATATGTATTTCCTCAATTTAAACTCTTCCCAGGTATTCTAGGTTGTTCAAAGTCAACAATTACATCTCTTACAACAACAACATGACAAAGACATACAGTCTCTTACATTGTTGTATGTAGCACAAGCTTATTTCCTGTAAATAATATTTTAATAGGTAAATAATATTTTACTGTATGATTATGCTAGAGTTTGCTTATTCAAGTCCTTTTACCTAGACAATGGGTTAATTTTCACATATGAGGCTAGTACACATGAAAGCGGCTATTAACATTATTATGCAAATCTTTTGTTTTCCTTTCTCTACAATAAATACAGTGAATAAATTTTTGGATCCTGTGTTGAGAATATATTTAACTTTTTGGGAAGCTGCTAAGCTGTTTACTAAAGCAGTTGTACTGTTTGGTGTATCACTTTTCATGCATGAGTGTTATAGTAACCTCAGACACTTGCCGACAGTAATGCCAATTGATGCCAATCTTTTTAAATTCTAGCTATTACACAAAGTGTAATTTTTTTAAACGTTGATGCTGCTTTTATTTTTAATTTACAAACATTTGGCTTTATTTTAATCTCCTTGCTATATTGATTATATGTTAACCCTTATTCCTCTGCCACAGGTTTCTTTCTTTTCTTTTTTAAATAAATATTTTCTTTAATGGTCATGCATATATGTACCCATGGAGTTTAATTAATACACTGGAGTTCACTCAGTGCTATCACTATGTACATGGCTTCAGAGCCATTTGCTGCAGCATGAGTAGCCACTCAGTTGCTTCACCCTTGAAGAAAACTCTTTCCCAGCAGCTGTGCATTGCCAATAGCTTCTCAGATTGAGGTGGGAATTCATGAGCCCCTCACCCATCCACACTGGGATTTGGCTTGGCTCCATTTTATGCAAGGCTTGCACATGAATTCACAGCTGTTGTGAGTTCATGTGTGCAACTGTGCTGTCCAGCAATACATGATCCACTAGGGACACTACTTCCTCTTTTTCTTAACAGCATTTCTACTTCCTGAGCCTTGGGGGAATGAGGATGTTATAGATGTCGCATTTAGAGCAAAGAAGTCCACACAGTAGTCTTCTGTTAATTCTGTGCATTAAGAGTTAAGAGTTACTGCAGAAAGTAGTTTCTCTGATAAGAATTGATAGATACCCCAATCTAGTAGTATAAATGTAAGAACTTAGGGGGCAGATTTTTATCCATTTAGCAGCATAAAAGAAACAAGTTCTTCCCTAGGACCTATGACATAACTGGCAAATGTTTTTGACCTAATTAATAGTATCGGGCATGTTGTCCCACTTATGTTAAGGACTTTAATCCAATCAGAAAATGGCTGGGCAATGTCACAACGTTTATACCACTATCATATCAGCAGGTATGTCTTGCCAATACAGTCATTATTATAACTCACAGGGTACATGGCTGGCTAACATTGATGATGTATTTTCTCCCCAGGTAGTGTGACTAGAACTACTGAGCTTCTTCTAGCTTGGAAAGAGCTTTATTTCTCTGTGTCTTATGACCCAGGCATGTGGAACCTACAACAACCTCAATCTACTGATGATTATTTGGAGATGTTACACGACTTTCAAGGATTTCATTTTCTAGAACACCATTTGATTTATAAAAGCAACAGAGTGGAGCTGAGGATGTAGCTTAGAGGTACATTGGAATGGACAAGGTCATGAGTTCAAATCTCAGAGCTGCAAAAAGAAACTAAGCGACTAGAAGAGAGTTCCACCTTTTCTCATTCCTTCATATTCTACCAATAATTAGCATCTTACTTTCATGCTGTACATTTCATATAATTAAGAGAAAAATAGTTTTATATTATTAATAACTTAAAACAATAGATTAACTTTAATTCTAGTGCTTATATAATCTTAAGGATTTGATAAATGCATATGGGCATACCTATATCAATGGGTACAATTGCATATACCCTGAATATTTTCATTACCATCTAAGCATCCCTGTGTATCCCACTTGGCCTGACCTAAGCTTTTGATAATCACTGACCTCTTACATTTTCTATATTTTTGTCTTGTCCAGACTTTCATAAGATTTTGATTATATACTATGTTGTTTTTGTAAGCTGGATTCTTTATTGTAGCAATGTGTAGCTAATTTTCTCCCATTCTATCTTTTTCATAGCTTGATAGTTCATTTATTTTTATTGACCAATAAAACCCACAATTTGGTTGCTTGTTCACTTCTTAAAGAATAAGATTTTTTCTAGTTTTGCAATACTGAATTAAACTGCTAGAAATAGTCATATACAGATTTTTTATTGACATAGGTGGTTAAATTGTGAGGGTTAAATTAAGCATTTTAAGAAAAATTTAAACTATCTTCCACAGTGGTATACTATTTTATATTTTCACTTGTCCTCAAGAAAAGATCTTATTATCAGAACTTAGTAATAGCAAAAATATTTTGGCATATTAACAAGTTTGAGTTGATATATTCATCTAATTTTAGCTTTCATTTTTCATATGGCACATTGCAAAAGCATCCTTTTATAAACATTTATCCACCTGTTCAAGTTTTTTGCCATTTTAAAATTATTTAATCACGTTAAAATGCATGTGATACAAAATTTACCATATTGACTGGTTTTAAATTTATCACTCAGTGGGTATTGCTTAGCTCACATTTTTGTATAATCAATCTCCAGAATGACATCATCTACACAAAATGAAAACTTTCTACAGATTAAAGAGTATGCTATTTTCTCACCCACCTGCACTGGCTTCAGCGCTTAGACACCATTAAATTTTCTTTATTTGTGCATTTCATTACTATAGTTAGTTCATATATATGATATATGTATATATAAATGTAAATAAATACAAATATATAAAATATAAATGTACATATATAGAGTGCCACAATAGTTGTATATAATTTTGTACCTTCACTATTTGATTGCTCTATGAGACTGATGCAGTGGTTCAGCTCAATAGTTAAACACAGTTTGCAAGGCTGGAGAGATGACTCAGCAGTTAAGAGCACTGACTGCTCTTCCAGAGGTCCCGAGTTCAATTCCCAGCAACCACATGGTGACCACAGCCATCTGTAATGGGATCTGATGCCCTCTTCTGGTGACTCTGAAGATCGGTACAGTGTTCTCCTATACATAAAGACAGCTTGCTGGCCAAGCCTGAAGATCTAGTGAGCAATGGTACTGCACACAATATTACCCCAGCACCAAGTTGAATGAAAGTTGAAATCTCTGGAACTGCTGTCTTCTAGCTGTGTGTGTGTGTGTGTGTGTGTGTGTGTGTGTGTGAGTGACTGCTGCCTTCCAGCTGTGTGCATGTGTGTGTGTATGTGTGGTGGGCAATATGAGCTTCAGATTCATGATGTATGTTGTCTTAAAGCATAAGGCATAAACTACCTACATACAGCACACTCAAACACATGTGCAAGAAATATTCTAACGTGAAAGAAAAAACTATAGAGACATGGCCCAGTAGGTCAAGTACTGTGCTAACATTAAGACCAGTGTGCAGATCCCTAGCCTCACATAAACAAATAACAGAAGTGAAAGGGCTTCTATCATTTCGGTAGTATGGGGCTGTGCTGGTTAGTTTTCATAAACTTGACTCAAATTAGTCATCTGGGAAGAGAGCCTTGACTGAGGATTTGCCCACATCAGGATGGCCCGTATGCAAGCCTATCTGTGCATTTTCTTGATTTATGATTGGTATGGGAGGGTACAGGCTACCACATACCCCTAGGTATGTGGTCCTGGGCTATACAAGCATTCAGCCTAAGCAAACCGTATGGAGCAGCCAGTAAGCAGCTGTGCTCTGTGGCTTCCTTCAGTTTGTTCCTGCCATGACTTCGTCTGTGGACTGTGATGTGGAACGTTAAGCAAGCAATATACACCCTCTCTCCCAAGTTGCTTTTGATCACGGTGTCACAATAGAAACCTAGCTACAACAGATGGAAACCCTTATTAAAAGTGACCTATTTGCAAGACGCTTATCATATTTTGAAAACATAGTAATGCATCAGGGAGATAGAGCAGTGGAAAGGGATACTTGTCAATAATCTTGGCAATCTCAGTTAGGTCCCTGGGACTCATGTGGTGGAAGAAGAAAACGGACTTCTACAAGTTGCACACCTGAAGTCAAAGTGCATTTCAGTGGCACATATTCACACTCTCCCTAGAAACAAACAAACAAACAAAGGTAAAAGAAAATACATGTGTAACAACATAAAAGTTAGCATTTGAAGAGTTGGACACTATAGCCTTGCCAGGTGACATTCCCAATCATGGAAAGCTCCTTAGTTACTCTACTTTATCCAGACGGAACATTGTAATAGCTTTGGGATTCCCCAGCAGCTCCTGTGATCCACTTCTCTCTTTCCTATTATCTGCACTCTCTCTCTTTTCCACCCTGCACTCTCTCTCTTTTCCATCCTGCTAAAGATTTATCAGAGAACTGGCTTTCATTCTCATTGATTGTTCCCACTACTTCTCAGATTTCGTCTTCATTCATTTCTCCTCTGATCCCCATTAACTTAATTTGGGTCTTACTTTCTTCTAGGTAGAAGTTGAGGTGAAGGGAGAATACATGTTTTCAGCACTGGAGGCTCCCTACTCTTTGTTGCAAGTTCTGACTTCTGCCATTATAGTTAAACACAATCACACAACGCATACACGAACTGGTGCAGTTTGGGTTTGCTAAACTATTATCTATTAAAATGGGGGAGGGAATCTACCTTAGGACTTTTACTTTAGTTTGCTGACTACAGGTTAGGCTGAAAGGATAAACATTTTCATTCCTCAACCGGGATGAGGGCATTGCTATAGCTTTAATTAAATTTACTGCATAGCTTATGAGGCTAATTCCCAATTGCACCACTGCCGCTACTTTTAATTTGACATTATTCGATTTGGAAAAAGCTTAGGCTGTAGTACCTAATATTTTAGGTTTGTTTGGATTCTTGTTTGCACAGCCTAAAATGCAGGAACATAATTACTGCAGTTTTTCTCTGTCTCCTATCCTATTTTCCACTGATACAATCTGGACAAATATTCAGGATGTATTTGTACAATGAATCATTGGTTCATGTGAATTCTGTTTGCATCTGGGGCTCATCTAGTTCGTATATACAGCCTATTTTTAGCCCAGCACACAGAGTTCTCTTTTCATAGTGCACATTACATTGTGTACCTCTCCTGTCTCAATTCCCTTCAATCGAGTCAAATTTCATTTAGAGGCAAAGACAGTGTCTTTATAATTGCCTACAGGGCCATCGGCTTCTATGCGCTGTATTTACTGTTCTCTATCTAATTTCTGCTCCTAGAATATACGTTTTGCCTTTTTACTCCATCAGCTTCTCCTTATTGATTTTCTGCTGATACACCAAGTAAACTCTGATTTGAGTTTCTTCGCTCTGGCTCCACACCACTTGGACTGTTTTCCCCCAGATATCTGCTTGACTATGTTTTCCCGCTTCTCTCCAATCTCTCCTTAAAAATCAATTTCTCAGTAAGACTTACCAGAACAAAAGCTACTTAAAATCGCACACAGTTGGTATGTTTTAGCTTTGTAGGTTTTTTTTTCCTCTCCTCAAAATCAAGATTTATATATTATAACGTAGGAGAACCTTAAAGGCAATATACTAAGTTAAACAAACCAGCCACAAAAGAACAATTTCGACATGATTCCATTTACATGACACGTATAAGGCATTCAAACACTAGAAGCAGAAAGGAGATTGATAGTTGCCAGGTGCTGGAGGAGTGAGGAACGCGGAGCTGCAGCAGCTCAGGCTCAGTTGCTGTGGTTTCAGTCTTGCCAGATGGAAAAGCTCCAGAGAGCTGCTGGAAGCAGTGCACGCACACTACTTTACTGTACACTTCAAATTTTATGCTGTGTCTTATGCTTCACACACACACACACACACACACACACACACACACACACATACACACACACACACAGAGAGACAGAGACAGAGAGAGACAGAGACAGACAGACAGACAGTCACACACACACACACATACACACACACAGAGAGAGAGAGAGACAGAGACAGAGAGAGACAGACAGACAGACACACACACACACACACACACACACACACAGATATGAACAGCCTCAAATTAAATTTAACCAACTAAAGGAAAAAATAAACAGACCTTTTTGACCTTCTGCTTCAATCTTTAACACACAAAAACCTGAGCACTCTCTATTCCAGTGCTCACAAAATCTGAAAGTTGAATGAACTCAAAATAATATTTTTCCACTTTAACTGTTTATATTTCTTTTTTTCATTGAATACATAAGAGAGAGGGGGGCTATCAACCTTTGGGGGGGGATAGGATCCTGAAAGGAAGAAAGAAATAAAACCATTTCAAACAATTATCAAGCTGAATTTTCAGGGCAAATACCACACTTCAATTTGGAGACACAGAGAAGGCAGAGAATCCCAGCCAAGTTTTGACCAGGAACAGAAAACAATCAACTGATGGGAAGGTATAAGCAGTAATGTGGAGTTCTGTGAGAAGGAGAAACCTCTGGAGGAGAAGAGAGAATCAGGGCGAGGCCTCTACAGTTTTCTGACTTTTATCTCCAGAAATCTGTCAGCTTGACATAATGGAAAGCCCAAAAGACATAACTTTGCTTTGGCGGGAGAAGGAAAAGTATTTGTTGCCAAGACATGCTCTCCATAGGAACAGCTTTTAACAGAGCTTCCTGACATCTGAGAATGTATCCCATTGGCCTCAGCCACCACCAATCTCTCTCTCTCTCTCTCTCTCTCTCTCTCTCTCTCTCTCTGTGTGTGTGTGTGTGTGTGTGTGTGTGGCCCTTCCCCTCCCCGAGGGTGTCTTAGTTAACATTTTAACATTTTTATTTTTATTTAAATTTTTATGTACTATGTTTCTGATCATATACTTTAGCCTCTCCCAACTTTTTCCATATCCTTGCCTTTCTCTCCACATAACTTTATCCTCTCCCTCGTCTTGCCCCCTCTCTCAAAAAGCCCCAAATAGAAACATTAACAAACCCAAATACAAAAATCAAAACAGACAAAATAAAGGCAAAAATCAATAAGACCAAAAACAAAAACAAAAACAAAAAAATAAAAGAAGAAAGGAAGAAGAAAAAAGAGAAAAAGAAAAAAATGAACAAAAAAGTATGAAGTCTAAAACTGACTTGTTTGTTTTAGGCCTGGGATAGGGCCTGCCTTGGAATGTGGTTATAATACCCAATATTATTACTACATTGGAGAAAACTGTGGCTTTCCCCCCCCCTTTCCAGTAGATTTCAAATGCAAATAGGTTCTCGGTTGTCATGGGACTTTGGGTTTCCCTTTCCTTCTCAGAGCTGAGGTTTTGTCTGGTTAGAATCTGCACAGGTTTTGCGTGTGCTGTCAGTCTCTGGGAGTTCCTGTGCATCTGTTCCATTGTGTCTGGAAGATGCTGTTTTCTTGGGATCATCCACCTCTTCTCTCTCTTAAAATCTTTGTACCTCCCCTTCTGCTTTCCACTCTGTAGGCTACCATTTTGCTGGAATGTTGTATTTTGCTGTTTTTTTTTTTTTTTAACTATTTCATGTTTTGCCAGCATGTATGTCTGTGTGAGGTGTCAGATCCTCTGAAAGTGGAGTTACAACAGTTGTGAGCTGTCACCTGGGTGGGTGCTGGGAACTGAACCTGGGTTCTATGGAAGAATAGCCAATGTACTTAAGAGCTGAGCCATTTCTCCAGCCAGTACTTTGCTGTTTAAAAATAATTGTATATATATATATATATATATATATATATATATATATATGTGTGTGTGTGTGTGTGTGTGTATACATATATATATACATGTGTGTGTGTATATATATATATACATGTGTGTGTATATATATATATACATGTGTGTGTATATATACACACACACACACAGAAAGAACTGTAGGATATTTATGTTTTTAAGACACTTCCAGAGGACCCTGCTATTGTTCATAGAGGCCTTATTTATAATTTCCAGAAGCTGGGAAGAACCCAGGTGTCCCTCAACAGAGGAATGGATACAGAATATGTGGTATATTTATACAATGGAATAGTACTCAGCTATTAAAAACAACAAATTCATGAAGTTCTTAGGCAAATGGTTGGAACTGGAAAATATCATCCTAAGTGAGGTACCTCATTCACAAAAGAACACACATGGAATGCAGTCACTGATAAGTGGATATTAGCTCAGAAGCTCTGAATACCCAAGACACGACATATCAAATGATTCCCAAGAAGAAGGAAGGAGCGGGCCCTGGTTCTGGAAAGAATTGTGCAGCAATGTAGGGGAATACCAGGAGAGAGAAGTGGGAGGGGTGATTGGGGAATGGGTGAAGGGAAGAGGGTTTATGGGACTTATGGGGAGGGGGGAACCGGGAAAGGGGAAAGCATTTGGAATGTAAACAAAGAATATAGAAAATAATAATAATAAAAAAGACTAAACATCACAGCATTGTATGTGTATTCTTTTAACTTTAAAAAATATTTTTATTTACAACCCGAACACCACCTCCACAGTCCCCCCCCCAGAAACCATTACCTCTTGCCCCTTACCCTGCTCCTCTGAGAGGGTACCCACTGGTGTTCCCTACCCCCATGCATCAAGTCTCTTACAGAGTAGGTGCATCCTCTCTCACTGAGGCCAGACAAAGCAGCCTTTTTGGGGGACAGATAATACAGTCATGCTACAGCTTTAGGGAAAGCCTCTGCTCTACCACATGTCTGCTACATATGTGCCTGGGACCTCAGTCCAGTCCATGTATGCTCTTTGGTTGGTAACCCAGTCTCTGAGAGCTCCCAGAGGTCCAGGTTAGTTGACTCTGTTTTTCTTCCTGTGGGGTTCCCACCCTCACCAGCTCCTTCAATCCTTTCCCCAACTTTTTGTAAGTGACCCTAAACTCCATCCGATAGTTGGCTGTGTCTGCATTTGTCTCAGTCAGCTGCTGGATAGAGCCTCTCAGAGGACAGTCATGCTAGGCTCCTGTCTGCGAGCACAACAGAGGATCATTAATAACATAACATAAGGGGTTGTGATTGTCCATGGGATGGGCTTCAGTTATTGGTTGGCCATTCCTTCAGTCTCTGCTTCATCTTTGTCCCTGCATTTCTTTTAGACAGGATAAATTTTTGGTTGAAAGTTCGGTGGATGGGTTGGTGTCCTTATCCCTCTGCTGGAGATCCTGCCTGGGTACAATAGGTGACCTTCTCAGGTTCCATGTCACCACTGTTAGGCATCTTGGCTAAGGTCACCAGCATTGACTCCTGGGAGTTTCTCCCATCTCAGGTCTCTGGGACATTCTAAAGATTTCCCCTACCCCCAACCCTAGGCAGCTGCAAATTCCATTCATTCCTGGCTCTCTGGGTCTCTCTCATATCTCTCTGCACATCTGATCCTGCTCAACCTTCCCCTCTCCCACCCACTTCTCTCCACCTCCTGTGACTATTTTGTTTTCCCTTCCAAGTATGATTTAAGTATCCTTGCTTCAGCCTTCTTTCTTGTATAATTTATTTGGGTCTCTGAATTATATCGTGGCTATTCTGTGCTTTATGGCTAATATCCACTTATCAGTGAGTATATGTCCTTTTGGGTCTGGATTACCTCGCTCAGGATGATATTTTCTAGTTCCATTCATTTGCCTGAAAAATTTATTATCTCCTCGTTTTTTAATAGCTGAATTGTATTCCACAAAACTCAAGTCCAAGTGGATCAAGGACCTCAACATAAAACCAGATACACTAAATCTAATAGAAGAAAAAATGGGAAATACCTTTGAATGCATTGCTATAGGAGATAATTTCCTGAACAGAATACCATTGGCTCAGGCTCTAAGAACAGCTATTGATAAATGGGACCTTATTAAAATGAAAAACTTCTGTTAGGGAAAGGACACTGTCGATAGGACAAAACAGCAGCCTACAGAATGGGAAAAGATCTTCATTAACCCTACATCCAACTGAGGGCTAATATCTAGAATATATAAAGAACTCAAGAAGTTAGACTCCAACAAACCAAAGAACCCAGTTAAAAAATGGGGTACAGAGCTAAACAGAGAAATCTCAACAAAGGAATATCACGTGGCTGAAAAGCACATTAAAAATCCTCAACATCCTTAGCACAAATCAAAAAGACCCTGATATTCCACCTCACACCAGTCAGAATGGCTAAGATCAAAAACTTAGGAGACAGCAGGTACTGGCGAGGATGTGGAGAAAGAGGAACACTCCTCCATTGCTGGAGGAATTGCAAACTTGTACAACCACTCTGGAAATCAATCTGGCAGTTCCTCAGAAAATTGGAAATAGTCTACCATAAGAGCCAGTTGTAATTCTTCTGGGCATATACCCAAAAAAATGTCCCACCATACCCCAGGGACACTGCACTATGTTCATAGCAGCTTTATTCATACTAGCCAGAAACTGGAAACTACCCAAATGTCCCTCAACTGAAGAATGGACACAGAAAATGTGGTTCATTTACATAGTGTAGGTGGAAATAAAAAGAATAACAAGGAAGTTAAGATTGCATAACCAGTAAAGTAAAAATTAAAGAAAAGCTCTGCCTGGTGGTACAGGTCTGTATTTCTAATTACTTTGAGGTGGAGGTAGGAAGATTATAAATTCAAACCTGCTGAGGCTACAGAGTGAATTCAAGGCTGCCTGAGAAACTTAATGAAATCTTGTTTCAAATAAGCTAAAAGAAGCTGAGGATTTAGCTCATTTGTATTGTGCTTTTCTACCATGGGTGAGGCCTTCAATCAGCCTGCAATATCATGGAATTAAGTTAAGCATAAAGGCAAAACAAATAATGAAAGAATTCATTGTCAGGCAATTTTATACTGGTTCTCAACTTGTGGATTGTGACCCCTTTGGGGGTGTCGAATGACCCTAAGGTTTCACAGGAGTCACCTAAGATCACCAGAAACACAGATATTTATATTTTGGTTCATGACAGTGGCAAAATTAAAGTTGAGTGGTTGCAACAAAAAGTAATTTGATGGCTGGAGTCATCATAACACGAGGAACTGTATTAAAGGGCTGCCGCATTAGGAAGGTTGAGATGCACTGCTCAAGAACATGATGTTTTTTAGGGAAAAGGGATTTCATAAATCAAAATTTGATTTCATATAAAATTGGGAAGAATGCCAGAAGAAAGCATAAATAAAGTCAAAACAAAATTATCAGTTTTCCTTATTCTTAGTAGAAATAAAAGGCAGAAGATTGATTAAAATAATAAGGACAGTAAGTCGTCGTGGATTTGTGGAAATGGGATGTGAATGACAGGTATGTGTGTTGCATATGGAGTGGTAAAGTGTTATTTGAAGGAGAGTTTTGGGCTAATTAAAACGCCTATTGAAACTTAAGATTACCTAAGAACTTTAAAAGTACATGAAATGCAAGCTCTAGGAAAACTAGAAGGCTATAAAGAACAGATGCAGTAAATGTAAAAGACATACATACAAGTGTTTCTTACTATTCTAAATGTACTAGTTGTCATAAATGAGATATCCTGAACACACCAATTAAAGCACATGAAGGCAAAAGAGCTCCTGAGTACATATTGTTTACAGAACCTTAATTAGTCTATTAATCAGTTTTTCACCATGTTGCCTGGACTGGTCACACACTTCTAGGCTCCAGTGATCCTCCTGTTTTAGCATCCTGTGAAGCTGAGACTATAGGGATTCACTATCAAATCCATCTACCAAACTTATCTTAAATAAGGAGACAGATAGATAAGGAATGACAAAGATATATGTGAATTTTTTAAAAAGAGGTACTTTCTATGAATCTCAGTAAAGCAAATTTCAGAATCAGGATGATTATTACAGATAACAGGCATTACAGATAATAAATGTGTCAGGTATCCCAGAAATAATAATCCCTAAATTATATTCATTAAATAATAAAACATCAAAGTAGGGGACACAGAACTGCTAAAACTATGAATAGCAATAGATAAATCCACCTCTACATTTGGAGATGTCATAAAACTGTCAGTAGTCAATAGATTAAGCATCCAGAAGGTTAGTAAGGATTCAGTAAATCATAAAAGCACTAGTAAAATCAAATTGATAGAATTGACATTGAGGAAATAGTCCCTTAGTATCCCACTTTATTGGCGACGAGGTACATCTGGAACTAGTACTCAGTAAGCAATAGATGGCTGGGTAATTGCCCAATCTGAGGAGATGAAACAACATACTTCTAAATAAAACATGGATCAAAGAACTTTCAATGAAAATCTAAAAATATTTGAATTACACTGAAAGGAAAATAAAGGTATAAAATTTATTTAAGCTTCAATACTAATGTTCAGATAGCAATATATTATATTGCATATGATATATTATATCTATATATTATCTTATATAAAATATATTATCATATATATGTATATACTAGAAATAATATCTAAGGATGGGGAGAACTTGGTAGGAGAAGTGCTATCCTAAATAAAGAATGTATTAAAAGACAAGAAAATTCACTAGTTTTTAGTTAATTAAAAATATTATTTTCTTGGGTGTGGTAGCGCATGTCTTTCATCTCAGTACTTGGGAAGTAGAAGAGGCAGGACCTGTGAGTTCATGGCCAGCCTGGTCTACATAGCAATTTTCAGGACTCCGAGGACTACATAATAAGGTCCTGTATCAAAAGAAGTAAACAAATAAAAGCAAACAAAAAAACCCAAATTGAAAAAAACAACAAAAAGCAAAACAACACCAAAAATAAAATATACCATATATAATTAATGTAATATAATATGATATATAATTATATATGTTTTTTTGTTTTTAAAACAAGTTTCATTTTTAAAAAGATTCTTATTTATTATTATGTGTATATGAGTACACTGTAGCTATCTTCAGACACACTAGAAGAGGGCACCAGATCCCATCACAGATGGTTGTAAACCACCAGGTAGTTGCTGGGAATTGAGTTCAGAACCTTTAGAAAAGCAGTCAATGCTCTTAACCATTGAGCCGTCTCTCTAGGCCCTCTATATAGGTTTTTATAAGGAGGCTCAATATAGGTACCTTGGATAGGTGGATAATGCTAATCTTAGAAGCCATACACACTCACTTGGTCTTCTGTAGAGCCATATCCCCATCTAAGAATACTGACTTGTCTGATTGCAACTAAGGTTTGGTGCTGTGGTTTGAATATTAAGGTTGAAACTTAACATGGGACTGTGTTCTGCCCTGCTGCTGGCTATGGTCTTTGGGTAGGCGAGATGTGGGGAGCTTGACTGCGCTTTTCCCACACAGCTGCCCATTTGGTGCTGGGCTTCAAGGACATGCTGAGCACTGCTCCAGAGGCTGGGAAGTGATGTCTGAGATGTGGGAGAGTTGGCATTTCCCTGATGCCTCAAGCACCCAGTCACCACTGGGGACCATACAGAGGAGTCAGGAACAAAGAGTTGGGGCTCAACAGGCCATGACAAGGCCAGGACAGTTGGGGGTCTATGGGCTGAGGACATCGTTTAGCCTGGAGCTGAGGCTAGGAGCTCCAGTTTAGGTCATTGGTGATTGCCTTAGCTTGGCAGTGGCTGCCTGGAAGTACAGAGAGGCCTGCTATGGGAGATTTAAACCATAGGTCCAGAAGCAAAGGCCTTCTCCATGCTCCCATGGCAGTGGTAGATGAAAGAGACAGCCCTTGGTTCCAAACTGTTTATTCGTTGTTCATCTTGGAACATGGATGTGTATCAACTTCTCAGGGTGGGCCAGAGATTAATACCTTTTGCAGGGAGGAATGTCCGGGAATGGGAGCTTATTGGCTAAGCCCTCGGGGCCTCTAGCTGCTCCTTTAGCATGGAGACCGATGTTCTGGGCCTGTGTGACCACAGGTCACATTTCCTTATGTGGGAAGTGTGGCACGTGTGTCCCAGGCCAGAGATCTGGTGGGGAGCAGGGAGCCACCTGCCATCTCACGTGTGTTTTGGGGGAGTCATACCTTACCAAGTTGCCTGGAAAGATATATTGTCCCACAACTTAATGCTCAAGGCAATAGCATTAAGACATCATTATTAGACTCTAGAAGAATAGATCAGCCTGTATTCTCAATTAAGCTACTTCTCAGTTACACAGATATGAAAGCAGTTAGTCATCCTCTCTCTCCCTCCCTTCTCCTCTTCCCCCCTTGCTCTCTCCCTAGAGTTGTCCATTCTTCCCTCTCTAGATAAAGTAACTTTTATATAAGAGAGAGAAAATAGGAGATAAGACAGAAGTTAAAAGCATGGGCTTGATTCCATTCATTGTTGCTGTGATGTTAAAACTGTTCTATGCAGCATAATCTAGTAATATTTTGGGGGAGAGAAGCTCAGTGATACTTTTTGTGGCTAATATGTGTAAATCCCTGAGTGTAATCTCCAGCACTACAAAAAGGAAAACAATCCCTGAATTTGAGTCTGTGTAGTGATACACATTTTTAATCCCAGCACTCTGGAGGGAGGGGCAAGTGGATCTCTGAGTTGAGGCCAGTCTGGTCTGCAGAGGGAGTTTTATAACAGCCATGGCTGTTATTCAGAGAAACCCTGCTTCAAAAGAAACCAAAACAGATTTCCCAATCCTTTTTCTATTCCACTTAGGCCCATTTGTCTCTAATATAATTTTATTTCTCCTTTTACTTAATATGTTCATTCATGTTTTTAGGTGACGACATGAAATCTATGAAAGACACCGAGTTGTGGTAAACAAATTGTCCTTAGATTCTAGCAAATGTCCCCAGAGAGCAAAATTCCTGAGAGATAATACATGTCTTTTTTATCAGAACTCTAGATAATAAGCTACTGAAACAAATTTAATTTATAATTATATTTTATGATTTTAATTAAAAAATGTGAAATAGCTCACAAAGATAAATTAAATATATAAGTTTCAGGCATTTGTCCTTTCCACATTTATAGTATATCAAGTTTTTAGATATGTTTACAATACCCATAGAGCATAGGAAAATGAAATGTAATGAGAAAGGAATTTTAAATTAAAAGGCAACAGTCTTTGATGTTGCAGTTATGTTGCAATCTTGTAGTTGTTATAAATAATATGGTATACAAAGGGTAATGAAATTAAATGTTCCATTTGTCTTCCTTTCAGCCCCAGGCCTTCTACAGTGTCATATCCACCAGTCTACACCTTAGCCTCTGAGTACTCATTTTGAAGAAGATGCTGAAACGTTAGGAGTAAATCAGGCTGTATTTTCCCCCTACTCTTAAAGAACACTATCATTCTATGTAACAATATAAATATACTCAGGATGCATGTTTCTCAAACATGAGCTTATAGCACCACTTAGTGGCTTGTGTGGTTCATAGAAGCAGGTGTAAAAATGATTTGAAGAGGTTCAAGTGATCCAAGGACTGCAGGCTCCTTCGATGTTTTATGTTTAGTCTAATACTTAAAACAAGCCACAGAAGAACCTCGAAATCCAAATAATATCAAATATCAAGTAGCTGTCCCATGGGAACTCAGGTAAGCACTGTGGTCCCACTTGTCTGTTCTAGGTTAGGTGGCTCCTCTGTCTCACCCAATACTACTCTACTCTAGCAATAAAAATTAGGCCAGTAGGGGAGTTAGAGAAAGAAACAAGTATTAGGCTAAAGAAGCTTTGAACAAGGAGAAAGGACCCAGTCATGCCTTGTAGAACACAGATGTGGGACTTTCTTAGGAGAGGGACTTTCCCAACATTTTGTTATTTACATTTCTATGTTGTGGAAACAATTTGTAAGAAAAAAAATTAAAAATTGGCAATGTAAGCCCACAAGAGGAGGTCAGAATACAAGGAAACACAAAATGTTATAGGAGCTTGTGAGGTGGGAATACAGGAGATTCCACCTTTTACGTACACATCAGGACTGTCTAAGGGTTTGATTACCTGGATAATTACTTATTCCATTGAAATATGATCATATGTGCTAGTAAATTGGAGACTGGGCAGTTAAGGCAGAATTACCAACTGAGGGTATGAGGCCAACCTTGGCTACATACCAAACCTCTGTCTAAAAAATTTGTAAAAGGGCAAAAGAGGATGAGAGAAAGGAAGAAAAAAGATGCTCCATGTTCTCTTTTAAATATGTGGCAGGGAGATGGGCATGCCACCGGCTCTGTATGATTACTGAACATTACACATGGGTTAAAGTACTCTATATCTTTTTAATGTGTACAATCCGACGTATCAAGTACAAATAATATACCAATTGATTACCACTTAAGCCAGAGGATGTGAGTAATGAATTTGTCTCAAGTAAATAACTTCAACAAAAATAGGCAATGCATTTTTCTCCTGTATGTAATTACTTTTATTCATCGGGGATATTTGTCACATTATCTATGTGACACATAATTTTGCTCTCTGAAACCAGTAAAGAAAATTAAAGCAGCCAGTCCGGAGGCCTCTGGCGGGAGCCTTCTGGTCTCCACCTCTGGACCAGGAGCAGCCTGGGCCTCGCACCCCTTCTCCAGACAGTGCAGAGGGCCATGGTGCATCGGAGGCCAGCTGCAGGGAAGCAGCTTGCACTGGTGAGTCCGTCTGACCCCGGCAGAGCAGAGGATCCAGTCCGGAGGTCTCTGGTGGGAGCCTTCTGGTCCCCACTTCTGGATCAGGAGCAGCCTGGGCCATGCGCCCTGTCCCCAAGCAGTGCAGAGGGCCAGCGGTGCATCCAGAGGCCAGCTTCAGGGAGGCAGCTTGCACTGGTGAGTCCAGCATTGACAACAAGACCAACTAACACCAGTGAGATCTAGATGGCAAAAGGCAAATGTAGGAATGTTACTAACAGAAATCAAGGCATATGGCAGCATCTAAACCCAAGTCTCCATTAACAGCAAGTTATGGATACCCCAACACACCAGAAAAACAAGATTTGGATTTAAAATCACTGGTCATGATGCTGTTACAAGAACACATGAAGGACATAAATAAATCTCTTAAAGAAATTCAGGAGAAAAATGATCAAAAGCTAGAATCCCTTACAAGGAAAAAAAATCACTTAAAGAAATTCAGGAGAATATGGGTCAAACCATAGTAGCCAATAAGGAGGAAATGCAAAAATCACTTAAAAAAATACAGGAGAAATTAGTTCAACAGGCAGAAGTCATGAAAGAGGAAACACAAAAATCTCTCAAAGAATTACAGGAAAACACAAACAAGCAAGTGAAGGAACTGAGCAAAAACATCTAGGATCTAAAAACAGAAGTAGAAACAACTAAGAAATCGCAAAAGAAGACAATTTTGGAGATAGAAAACCATCGGAAGAAATCAGGGGCAATCATGGAAGAAATCAGATGCAAATATCAACAACAGAATACAAGAGATAGAAGAAAGAATCTCAGATGCCAAAGATACCATAGAAACCATGGACTCAATGGGAAAAGAAAATGCAAAATGCAAAAATCTTATAACACAAAACATCAAGGAAATCCAGGACACAATGAGAAGGCCAAACCTAAGGATTATAGGCATAGATGAGAGTGAAGATTTACAATTTAAAGGGCCAGCAAATATCTTCAATAAAATTATGGAAGAAAACTTCCCTAACCTAAAGAGAGAGATGCCCATGAATATACAAGAAGCCTACAGAATTCCAAACAGACTGGACCAGAACAGAAATACCTCCTGTCACATCATAATCAAAACCCCAAATGTACTAAACAAAGAAAGAATATTAAAGGCAGTAAGAGAAAACGGCCAAATAACATATAAAGGAAGACCTATCAGAATCACACCAGACTTCTCACCAGAGACTATGAAACCTAGAAGATCCTGGGCAGATCTCATGCAGACTATCAGAGAACACAAATGCCAGCCAAAACTACTATACCCAGCAAAACTCTCAATCAACATAGATAGAGAAACCAAGATATCCCATGACAAAACCATGTTCACCCAATTTCTTCCCACAAACCCAGCCCTACAAAGGATAATAGGAGGAAAACACCAATACAAGGCGGGAAACTTCACCCTGGAAAATGCAAGATAGTAACGTTCTTTCATCAAACCCAAAAGAAGATAACCAAACAAATATAAAAGATAACATCAAAAATTACAGGAAGCAATAATCACTATTCCTTAATATCTCTTAACATCAATGGATTCAATTCCTCAATAAAAAGACATAGACTAACAGACTGGATAAGAAAACAGGACCCTACATTTTGCTGCATACAGGAAACACACCTCAGTGTCAAAGACAAACAGTACCTTAGAGTAAAAGGCTGGAAGACAATTTTACAAGCAAATGGTCTCAGGAAACAAGCCGGAGTAGCCATTCTAATATCAGATAAAATTGACTTTCAACCCAAAGTCATCAAAAGAGACACTGAGGGACACTTCTTGCTGGTCAAAGGAAAAACACACCAAGAAGAACTTTCAATCCTAAACATCTATGCTCCAAATGCAAAGGTACCCTCTTTCATAAAAGAAACTTTACTAAAGCTCAAAGCACACATTGCACCTAACACAATAATTGTGGGTGACTTCAACACTGCACTTTCCTCAATGGACCAATCAGGAAAACAGAAACTAAACAGGAACACAATGAAACTAATTGAAGCTTTGGACCAATTATATTATATATATATATATATATATATATATATATATATATATATATATATATATATATATATAACATTTCATCCTAAAGCAAAAGAATATACTGTTTTCTCAGCACCTCATTGTACCGTCTCCAAAATCGACCATATAATTGGTCACAAGATAGACCTCAACAAATACAAGAAGATCGAAATAATCCCATGCCTCCTATCAGATCACTATGGAGTAAAAATGGTCTTCAATAGCAACAAAAACAGCAGAAAGCCCACATACACATGGAAACTGAACAATATTCTACTCAATGATACCTTGGTCAAGGAAGAAATAAAGAAAGAAATCAAAGACTTCTTAGAATTTAATGAAAAAGAAGACACAACATACCCAAATCTATGGGACACAATGAAAGCAGTGCTAAGAGGAAAACTCATAGCCCTGAGTGCCTCCAAAAAAAAAATGGAGAGATCATACACTAGCAGTTTAACGACACACCTGAAAGTCCTGGAACAAAAAGAAGCAAATTAACCCAGGAGGAGTAGAAGACAGGACATCATCAAACTCAGGGCTGAAAGCAATCAAGTAGAAACTAAGAGAACCGTACAAAGAATCAACTAAACCAGGAGCTGGTTCTTTGAGAAAATCAACAAGATAGATAAACTCTTTGCCAGACTAACCAAAGGGCACAGAGACAGTATCCAGATTAACAAAATTAGAAATGAAAAGGGAGATATAACAAAAGAAATTGAGGAAATTCAAAAAATCATCAGATCCTACCACAAGAGCTTATACTCAACACAACTGGAGAATCTGGAGGAAATGGACAATTTCCTAGACAGATACCAAACACCAAATTTAAATCAGGATCAAATAGATGCTCTAAAAAGTCCCATAACCCCTAAAGAAATAAAAGGAGTCATAGAAAGTCTTCCAACCAAAAAAAGCACAGGACCAGATGGTTTCAGTGCAGAATTCTATCAGACCTTCAAAGAAGACCTAACACCAATATTCTTCAAACTGTTCCACAAAATAGAAACAGAAGGAACACTACCCAACTGGTTCTACGAAGCCAGAATTACACTGATACCAAAACCACACAAAGGTCCAAAAAGGAAAGAGAACTTCAGGCCAATTTCCCTTCTGAATATCGATGCAAAAATACTCAAAAAAAAAAAAAATTCTTGCCAACCGAATCCAAGAACACATCAAAAAGATCATCCACCATGATCAAGTAGGCTTTATCCCAGGGATGTAGGGTTGGTTCAATATACGGAAATCCATCAATGCAATCCACTACATAAACAAACTCAAAGTAAAAAACCACATGGTCATTTCATTGGATGCTGAAAAAGCATTTGACAAAATTCTGCATCCTTTCATGCTTAAAGTCTTGGAAAGAACAGGAATTCAAGGCCCATACCTAAACATAGTAAAAGCAATATACAGCAAACCGGTAGCCAGCATCAAACTAAATGGAGAGAAACTTGAAGCAATCCCACTAAAATCAGGGACTAGACCGGGCTGCCCCCTTTCTCCTTATCTTTTCAATATTGTACTTGAGATACTAGCTCGGGCAATTAGACAACATAAGGAGGTCAAAGGGATACAAATTGGAAAGGAAGAAGTCAAACTATAATTATTTGCAGATGACATGATAGTCTACCTAAGCGACCCAAAAAACTCCACTAGAGAACTCCTACAGCTGATAAACAACTTCAGCAAAGTGGCAGGTTATAAAATCAACTCAAGCAAATCAGTGGCCTTCCTATACTCAAAGGATAAGCAAGCTGAGAAAGAAATTAGGGAAATGACCCCCTTCACAATAGCCACAAACAGTATAAAGTACCTTGGGGTGACTCTTACCAAACATGTGAAAGATCTGTATGACAAGAACTTCAAGACTCTGAAGAAGGAAATGGAAGAAGACCTCAAAAAATGGGAAAACCTCCCATGCTCATGGATCGGTAGGATCAATATAGTTAAAATGGCCATTTTGCCAAAAGCAATATACAGATTCAATGCAATACCCATCAAAATCCCAACTCAATTCTTCACAGAGTTAGAAAGAGCAATTATCAAATACATCTGGAACAACAAAAAACCCAGGATAGCTAAAACTATTCTCAGCAACAAAAGAAAATCTGGGGGAATCAGTATCCCTGACCTCAAGCAATACTACAGAGCAATAGTGTTAAAAACTGCATGGTATTGGTACAGTGACAGGCAGGCAGATCAATGGAACAGGATCGAAGATCCAGAAATGAACCCACATACCTATGGCCACTTGATCCTCGACAAAGGGGCGGAAAACATCCAGTGGAAAAAAGATAGCCTTTTCAACAAATGGTGCTGGTTCAACTGGAGGTCAGCACGCAGAAGAATGCAAATTGATCCATCCTTGTCTCCTTGTACTAAGCTCAAATCCAAATGGATCAAGGACCGCCACATAAAGCCAGACACTCTGAAGCTATTAGAAAAGAAACTGGGGAAGACCCTTGAGGACATCAGTACAGGGAGAAAGTTTCTGAACAGAACACCAATAGCGTATGCTCTAAGATCAAGAATTGACAAATGGGACCTCATAAAATTACAAAATTTCTGTAAGGCAAAGGACACCATCAAGAGGACAAATCGGCAACCAACAAATTGGGAAAAGATCTTCACCAACCCTACATCAGATAGAGGGCTAATATCCAATATATATAAAGAACTCAAGAAGTTAGACTCCAGAAAACCAAACAACCCTATTTAAAAATGGGGTACAGAGTTAAACAAAGAATTCTCACCTGAAGAACTTCGGATGGCAGAGAAGCATCTTAAAAAATGCTCAACTTCATTAGTCATTAGGGAAATGCAAATCAAAACAACCCTGAGATTTCACCTTACACCAGTCAGAATGGCTAAGATTTAAAAATTCAGGAGACAGCAGGTGTTGGCGAGGATGTGGAGAAAGAGGAACACTCCTCCACTGCTGGTGGGGTTGCAAATTGGTACAACCATTCTGGAAGTCAGTCTGGCGGTTCCTCCTAAAACTGGGCACCTCACTTCCAGAAGATCCTGCTCTACCACTCCTGGGCATATACCCAGAATATTCCCCAGCATGTAATAAGGATACATGTTCCACTATGTTCATAGCAGCCCTATTTATAATTGCCAGAAGCTGGAAAGAACCCAGGTATCCAGGGCCCTAATCCTGGAAATGCTTGATCCAGTATTGTAGGGGAGTACCAGGACAGAGAAAAGGGAGGGGGAACGATTGGAGAATGGATGGAGAGAAGAATACTTATGGGACATATGGGGAGAGGGGAACTGGGAAAGAGGAAAGCTTTTGGAATGTAAACATAGAATATAGAAAATAAAGAAAATAAAGAAAAAAGAAAACTGAAGCAAATTTTATTCAATGGAAAGAAAATTCAGAGTGGTGAGAAGCAAATAAAAGAAATTATATTGATTACTAAAAACATATATGTTGATCTGAATGATCATTGGACACATACTTATGGAGATGAACGTACAAATAATTCACTAAATTCTAGTTTTACAGTTTATGTATGCCACCCACATTCCAATTCAAATGCAAATCTAAGAAAAATAGAGTGATAAATATCTTCAGTTCATCATTTATTTGTCAAATTGTCATCAATTAATCAAAAGTTATCTGAGCTGGGCCTGATGGTATATGCCTAATTCCAGTCCTTGGGAAGAAGGAGGATGAAGATGACTCTAGGTTATATCACAAGTTAGAAGTCAGCCCAGGCCCCATAAATTCTTTCCTAAATAAAACAAGTTAGAAGGTAGTATCTACTTATGATTAAGTACTTCAAGAGCCCAAACGGGCTAAAATATGAACACTAAGAATTTTACTCACCCAGGTAGCATTTCCCTCCTTAAAGGCAATATTTGTTAATGTTAAAAGTTATGTAATATAATCTACTATATATTTTTTTCTGTTATTTTACATCTGTTTTCTCCCCCTGCATTAACACTGCTTGAGTTGAGTGGTACCTGCAGTTGCACAATGAGAGTGGGCATGACCCTGATATCCTTTGGCTCTTGCTCGTCCAAGTAGTGGAAACCAACATATTGAAGGTGTGTGTGTGTGTGTGTGTGTGTGTGTGTGTGTGTGTGTGCGTGCGTGTGTGTGGTAGCTCCCCCTGGCAGAGCCCTATCTGAGGACCATTGAGGAGCTTAGTTCAGTTATTTCCCTGCCAGAAATATCTCAAGCACTACAGGTAGCTGCAGGGCAAATCTTAGACACAGTAGATAGAATCAGCTGGTCAGCCAGTGAGGAAACAACACACACACACACACACACACACACATACACACACGCATGCATGCATGCACGCACACACATGCAATCACGCACGCACATAGTGAGGGGGGTGAGTAGGAGGGAGGGAGAGAGAGATTTGAGAGGGAAGGAGAGACAGAGACAGAGACACAGAGACAGCAGGAAAACGGAAGCAGAGCAGAGAGATGCACACAGAAAGAAGTTCTGCAAAGCAGAGTGTGGATTGTATAAGCTGAAGTCAGGCCTTTCCTCCAGGGCTGAAGGGCTTACCTAGCTCTGAGGTATATTTTCCTCCCTAATTTAGGGCTGATCCATTTGAACAAAGACAGGCCCACAACTTTGATGTGGAGAGGTCCTAATGTGGTCCTTGTTAGACTGGCCAACCAGCTGGTAGGAGGAAAGGTTTGACAGTCCTTTAGACCTTTGTCAGGAGTGCGAGGAATTCAATGGCCAGGAACCAGCAGCTTTTAGCCACAAAATAGCAAGAACATAAACTTTCTAGAGGCCATCAGCTTTTGACCCCCAGAATAATAAGAGAGAGAGTAACAAGGCCAGAGATCACCAGTCTTTGGCCTTCTTCCAAGCCAATGTGGTGTCCCATCTCCATACCTGTCATGCTGGGAAGGTCTCTGGCAGATATTATGTACTTATGAAATTGCATTTTAAAGATTTCTGTTTATGACCATCAACTATTGCTGCTGTAGCTTGTTCCATGGAGCATTCTGCAATGGGCAGTAGTTATTGTAGATACTTATAACCAGTCATACTTCTGATTAGAAAAATGTATTATTGCTGTGTCATACTGGCCCAACGATCAGCACTAAATGGGAGAAAAATGATCAAACATCTCTATTGTCCCTATCAAGGCTCTGGAGTCATTGTGGAAGCAGGTTGAGAAAAAGCATAAAAGCTAAAGGAAGAGTAGAATGTGGAATACTTTCCAGATGGCACATATCTGTTTTACCACTGTGAAATGAGATCATCTGTGAATACCCACAGGAAATCTCAAGACTGGGCCATTGGTGTGTCTGTCTAAAACTGTGGTTCTCAACCTTCATGTATACAAACTAATATGAAAAAGACACACTTGTTAGGGACAACAGCTTCCTTCCACTATTTTAGCTCTCAGCTTTAAGTCAAGAAAAGCAGATCATATTTCCTAATTCATGCTATCAGGTTAGTATAAGGAGAGCTAATATTGTGGAAACTATATAAATATGTGCCGTAGAAGCTACAGTAATAGGAGAATAGATGATTCTACTTGCTCTCTTCTTGTTCCATACCCTACTCAAGGCAGTCATCAATCCATCCATCCATTCATTCACTCAATAATTCAATCCTTTGTTTTGGGGGTATGTGAATGTTTAAGTGTGTGGTATATGTACCTGTGCATTCGATGTGCATTCAATCGAGTGTGTTCACTTACAGGCTTATGGAGGTCAGAAGAGTACTATCAGGTGTTTTACTCTAAAATTCCCCACCTTAATTCCTTCCTACAGGGTCACAGGGTCTCTCACTGAACTTCCGAGCTAGGCTGGTATCCAGGAAACCCCGGAGATCCTCTTGACTCTGCATAGCATTCATTTTATTGGGATTACAGGCACATAATACCATGCTTGGATTTTTACATGAGGGCTTAGCATTTGAACTTTTGTCTTCATAATAAGTAAATACTCTTATCAACTATGCCATCTTTTAATCCCTCAACCAACTCTTAAAGGCGCCAATCGTATATATGTTTTGAATATTAACAGTGGAGCAAGTAGCTGAAAAGTTGGACTTCTTAATGATGTTTCAGAAGAATATAGTTTGAATTGTATCAATTATGATTTCTTTTCAGTTCTAAGAGACATCACACCCTCTGAAGTCAAAATGTGCAGCGCTTTAAATCCTAGCTGAGCTATGACAAGTGTCAACAGTTGGCAAGCTATCTTTGTCTACAAGAAACCCCACGTTTCTCACTGAATTTAAATTTCCAAAAGAACCCACAAGCTTGAAGCTGGTTGGGTAGTCATTCACATCCATTGAGTAACTCAGTAAAGTCAATGATTCCTCAAGGTGAACTTGGATGGAATCATTCTTTTAGTCCCTGGGGTCTTAGAATTGCTGACTATATATTTATTCATTTCCCCCTAGGCTATGTAACACAGCTAATAGTTACTTTAAAATCTTAGGCATTTAAAAGATTTATATAGTAGAACATGAATGAAATTTGTTTTACAATTCTAACTTTGTTGGCATGATTATATTAGAACATTCTTAAAAGTAAATAGAAAAGGCTAATTAATTTTACCTGTGATGGGACAAGATGCAGACAGAATTAAAGGATTTACTGGAGACAGATTCATCAGGAGTGGGAAAGGGTAAGTGGAACCGCAATTTGCAAAGCAGCAGGAATCCACATATTCACACTACCCAGAAAGGTAGTAGGGCCAATTGGAACCGACTCCAGGTATTTGGGCCCACAGCCCAACGATTCCTATGATATTCATATCCAGAAAATGGAAAGCCACTTCAAAGGAACCAAGTATTTACTTGAATGAATATAGACAATAGACCATGGGGAAATATCAAATGTGGTTCATATTTTTTCAGTTTGTAATGTAATTTTAATTCCAACCATGGAAAGAACTTAATTGAATCAGTTTTAAACTCCATTCTACTTATTTCTATTGCAATTCAAGAGACTCATCTTTCTGGTGTGATGTGTTTGTTTTAATGGCTTCCTTCCTGTATACAAGTTAAATAATTTATCTACTGGAAAGGTGCCTTAAATAAATTCATGAAATATATTTGTTTATAGTAACATGACATTTGTGGATGAAAACATATTCAAAAGCATATGCTAAACCTTTAGAAACACATCTCAGGATGCTACAATAATTGTATAAAAGAACCACATCTAAAACAAATGTTTGTATAAAACCCGCAAGTAAATGCCTTATTTTTGTGATGCTTGATGTAAGAAAACTTTGTCATTTCCTATGAGCGTTGAGCTATGTAAAGTACCTCCTCTGTGCTTCTTTCCCAGGTAAATAATAATAAGATTATTATGTTGGCCTGTCTTTAAGTTTCAGGTTTGTGAAGATTTTTGAAATTAGCCAAAAATGTGCCATGGCCATGCCATTGCAGGGACAGAGATGATGCTTCGATGAAACAATGAATAAGTCCAAATTTCAAATGGTTGAAAAAAATAAAAGCGTGCAGGATAAGCTCAGCCTCCCACTGCTGAAGTCCCATTTTCCTTTATTTCATGCATTTCTTGAACGTCTTTCCTGTGATAACTACCTAATGAGTTTTTCCATATGAGGTGGTAAAGCCACAAAGGAGCTCCAAATCTGGGTTGTATTTATCTACAGTATTGACTAGTTTCTGAACATATAAATTCATATAGATCCATTTTATTTCCTCTGGAACTCGTATTTGAATCTGGTTGATAAGTTCATGAATGAATATGAATTTACTGGACATGTGAAAATGCCACATTTATACTCTTCTGTATGCTACTATCGGCTTTTACTAAATCCAGTTTTGATCACTAGTAAACTCAAACTATGTAGTCTCCTCTTTGGATAAGGTTCCTACTTTTCCTTCTCTGGCAGACTTGACGGCATGTGGTTGGCATGATAGTTAAGGAAGCATTGAACCTTGCTTATGTTTCCCATACCAAATGAGTCTATGCCTATGTGTCCACCATAGTGTCCAAAATTTGTCTCCCTCTATCCTATGAGATTCTATGCCTGAATGTCCTGAGTATCTAGAAGAAATGTTATTAGTTTTTAATTTTACAAGTGTAGCTTCAAGGAGATATTGTATGTGCATTTGTATGTTTCCTGTTCATGTGCATTTGAAGAACATAGGTTGACATTGGGTGTCTTCTCCAGTTGCTTGTCACCTTGTTTTTTATCCTACTAAATCAGAATCCTTGATTTGGCCATACTGCTTGGCCGTCATGCTCCAGGGATCCACGTTTGTCACCTCTTCTCCAAGTCCTGGGTTTATTAACAACTTTTACCAGTTCTCTGATGCTTGAATTATAAGCAGTTTACTGAAACATATTCCTCTGCCTACAGCAAGAGCTCTTATTAGATAAATACACTTTTCCTTGGCCAGAACTCTTAACACAGAGATCCTTTAACACCCCCTAATTAGTACATTCTTACCTAATTTAAAGAAATTATTATTTCTCAAATAAGCCCAAATCCCAAGGCATTGTGCTTGTGTATTGCAATAATGACACCAATCAATAACTGCCAATTTTTATTTAAGAAGCCAATAATTCATTACAGAGTTTCTGATCAAACAATTCATCTCAAAGGTTAATGCAATACAAGTTGACTGTCAATGATGCAAACTGGAACTTGTCTTGGAACAACCTGAAAAGTACTTAAAAGATCCTGTTGAGAGTGTGTGGCATTATTGTGCATCTTACAGAGACTATCTCAGATGAATGGGTTGTGTTTCATGGATATTTGTCCGTGTGTACTTACAGGTTTTTTGTGAACATGTATTTGTATGAGTGAGAGAGGGAAGGGAGTGGGGATGGAGGGAGAAATGGAGATAAGGAGAAGGGGAGCAGAAGATAACAACCAGTGTCATCTTCACGGGTGACATCTGTCCACCTGTTTGGAGATAGGCTTTTTCATTGGCCATCGAGCTCCAGAGATCCACCTGTCTACCCTCCTTAGCACAGGGACTGAGAGTATCCAGCACCAATTGGAATCTGTATGTGATTGCTGGGGATGGAATTTACAGCTCTAAGGCATGGGCTTTAGTTACCTAGCTATCTCTCTAGCACTCAAAGAAAAGCATCTTGGAAGAAAACATCACTTAGCCATCAATTTATCTCTGAAATGGTGATACAGGAAGTACCTAATCCTATGCATGCTGAAGTTCCTGTGAAGGGACTGAGTGACTAGGCGATGCAGCCTGGCCTGCTTCTCCCTTCTTGCTCTTAGCTCTTAGGATCTGACTTTGTTCAAATGTATTCATTCCCTCACGAATTACGTTACCAGCCCTATTCTAGTTTTCAAACATCTCACATGATACATTTTATTACTAGTGCTTTGGTAATAAAACTGAACTGCAATGAAATCAAACGGTACTCTCTCCAGTGCAGCTCCTAACCTGCCAAAATGTTCACACTTCAAACCATGATTCTCGTTAAAACTGGCTTTCTGGGCTGCCTCTCCTCACTTCTGTCATGTACTGGGCCTTGCAGGTCCTGTTACAAGGTATAGGGCATATGCTATTTCTTCTATTACAAAGTAGGCCACAGTCACACTCTGTTTTTTCACCTGTCAAAGGCTATAAAACTCCCACACAGATTTACACCTAAGTTGCACCTATTCATTAGTGACCTTTATGACTAATGAACTACTTCAAATATTTCAATCTTTCCTACTTGAGCACCCACTCCTCCAATTTCCTTTCTTCTTGCTAGGTGCCAAGTTTTGTTTCTTCACTAACACTTTGGCCCTCAAAGCCCAGCACTGCATTGGTAATCTTTTTTGGGTAATTGCTTTGGAAGAACGTTGTAGATTCTCTTTGCTATTTCCTGTGCTTGCTGGAATTAATGCCACAGAGAACAATGGGAGTTGAGTTGCTAAAATAGTTTTTTTGGCTTAGTGTCTTATTGCCTTAAACATATGATTTTAAGATAAAACTTATAAGCTTATTTTTGAGTAAATATTATGAAGAAAAAAATCTTAAAAGGCTTGTTCCTACATACTACTTAAATGAGAAAAAGTTCTTAACCTCCAGCATAGCAAGCTCCATTTCCTCAGCGATGAGGTACTTGCACAAAGTTCCTCATGGCCTTTTGGTGTACAATTATTTTTTTTTAAAAGAAAACTACTTCTAAGGTATTAAATTGACATTAATGTTTGCTTATTTAAAATAACTACTGAACTTAAAAAAGTAATTTGAATTGTAAACACTCAAGGATAAGCCAGTTTTAGGATCACATTTGTGTGTCACAGTAACAGAAATGCGAATCACATTTATCTTGTGGATTCAGGTTCCCCTATAATCTGAGCACTGACTTACTACACAAGTCATTAGGAAAATCCAAATCTTCATTTCTGGCACAAAGGCATCAGGAAATGATATACTATCAGGAAATCACACATAGTCAGCTGCTTTTTGTTTTGGTTAACCAGGTAGTTTAAAAATTATTATCCTGCTAGCACAGCCTTCAGATTTGAGAAGCAGTACTCGAGGACTTATTGAGGTATACTTTGTGGTAGGTTCTGTAGCTTTTTCTATTACCCCAGAACTAACCATGTCATTGAGGATGGATAGGTATAAATCACACTTTTTAGAAAAATCAGGTAGCAGTTACCATAGGTGAACAAATATCACCTATTTTTGGCGTCTGTAAAATATGTGGATATGAACTGGCATGAATTTCACTACTTCAGTTTTGCAGACTCTGATATACAATGGATATTATATTTTTCCAAAATTCTTGTAATTTTCAAACCTAGAACAAATGACTAAATTTGGATTATCACCTCAATTTCTGAACTTGTAGTGATAAAAATGTGAAAATATGATTATTACCCATCAACATTCTTCTCCTTTAGTTGCATTACTTTGCTTAATAACTTGAAGGACATTTTATATAGTATTTCAAATGTATTTAAATATCTAAAAATATTTACTTTTATTGGATGGTCTATAATAAAGTTCAAAACTTAGCCAATTTGGGGGACAAAATTTGACGCCTACTTTGATGTATTAAAAAAACTTTCTACAGTACATCTGCATTGGAGTTCAGTCCTGTATTCAAGACAGTAAATATATTGTTTGGTAGTTTGTGAAAAAATTATATATATTTGGGGTTTTTAAGAGGGCAGAAGTAAGCATCTGAGGTTTTCTTCTCTTTTTCTTATATAGAGAATTCAAATTTAACAAGGGGCTGGAAAACAATCACAATTGGTCTTCAACTGTGAATTTATTGTGAAAAAGAATTAGGTTGAATGTTCCCCTTGATCTATATAATTTTCCTTGTGCACACAGGTTATTCAACCTTAATCTGGGTTGTAAAATTCATTATGTGTTGTCTTTTAATCTAATCTTTACTTGGAAAAATCATGTATATATTTTTTGATTTGGAAAAGCTTAATTTGGCCAATTCCTTTGAAAGTTGCTGGTGATGTAATTTGCAACAGGTTTCCTTACTCCATGCTGTAAATCTGAATACAGATACTGTCCAAACTGTCCTAAGAGAAATGTTTGAATTCACAGTAACAAAAGTTACAAAGTTTGTGCAAAACAGATTGTACACCACTGGAGTACATAGAGCTTGCTATAGTTAATTTTCTTTATAAAGCTGCATTTCTTATCCGAACTATTCTGTGCTACATTAAAAGCCTTTGATGAAAGTTTTCTCTAATGATAAAACTCCAATGTTAGGATGCAATGGCATATATGTTTTGGATGTAAATGTAGTCGATCACTGAAATCCTTTAAACAGCATAGCTTCTGTGGTGCTCTTCAAGTTTTCCAAGGCTCATAACGTAAACCCGGCTTTGGTGATCGCTCAGTGTAGAAGCAAAGAACATCTTTTAAAAAAAGAGAAAAAGAAAAAAAGCATCATCCGCAAGCTTCTAATCCATTTAAACTAGATAATAAACAAAAGTGTTAAGTACCAGTATATAGCTATAATTTGATGTAATCAAAATATTAAGCCATCTTGTTTGGAGCAAATTTTCTTCATTTTAAGGAGCATACGTTTGATTAGTTTTGGATTTAAATTACATATTTCAAAGTAACCTTTTCATCATAGTCTACATAACTGTAATTTATATGCTTTATTCTTTTTGGCTTTGTTTTCACTTTTAAAATGTATTCTTGGAGCACTTCACACTTCTACACAATGAATTTTGATGACTTGGTCACTTCTCATTCAATTACCTGTGGACCACCTCAACATGTTTCTTCCCAGATTCCTCTCTTCTTTTTAAAACTTCTAACTTGTTGGGTCCATTTCAGTGCTGATCATATGTGCACAGGTATGAGATCATTCACTGGGTCATGGGAAGATACCAGTGGTCACTCCCTTGCATCTCACCAAAGACTAATGAGTCTTCTTCCCTTAGCAGCTACGAACTGCCATGTATTTATAGTAGATGGTGTTCCTCTCTGGAAGTTAGTTTTGGTTAAGAGCACTTTCCTTTAGCTAAGCAAGGATGACAACAAAGAACACATCGAACTGGATGAAGAAAAGCCTATGAGACCTCAACTCTACACAATGAACTACAGGCAACCGAAGAAAGCTAAGAGCAGGAAGTGCTTGGAGAGGTGGTCTTTCCCGCAAACAGCACATTTAGTTGTCCAGTGCCAAAAGGTCAGCCTTGGATACATATGTACAAGCAACATTCTGTGGACTGAACAGTTTATATTTAAGAATGTATGCATATACATATGGATATGTGCATGCAATAATAATGAGTGAACTAATTATTGTAATATTATATAAAATTATATTATAATATTATATATTGTAATAAGGGGACTATTATGACTGAGGACAGGTATACAGAGAGGGTCTGGAGGGAGAAAAATGGAGGAAAGCAATGTTGTAATTAAAACTTCTACATTTTATAGTGTCAATTCGTTTTACAGAAATAGAAAGTCATAAAACAGTAGAACATTTCAGAAATTATTAAGCATAAACACAGGTGGGTGGCAAATGACAGAAATAATTTGTTTCCTTATATTAAAAGCAAAGTCAATTTGAATTGAAAGTGGTCTTCAATAGGTCAATTTGAATTAAAATAAATGTGTTTTTAGTCTTTTGAGACTGTAATTGAGTTACATGTCCTTCTTCCCTTGGTACAATGAGTTAAATGCAATGTGTTGAGGAAGAACATGTTGTATAAACATGGGTTCTTCCATAATAAAAAAATCAGAATGGAACCCAGGCATAAATCTAAAAAGGAAAGGCACGTTTTTAAAGTCATTGATGCTTATTGGTAGCAGGGCATGAGACCTAATGATGATGCAGGGAAGATGCAGCAGCTACCCTTCACACCTTTCATGTGCCCAATGCCCTGGAAGATGCTGTGTATGCACATGATACTGTAGAATTCTGCCTTGTTCCCAAAACAGTTATTTCATTTTAGTGATAAAGGAATTAAATTTTAAAAAGCTCAAACAATGGTTGGTGATGTGACCCAGTGATGCAGTGTTTGCCTAGCATCTGAGAGGCCCTGAGTTCCATGCCCAGCATTCTCCCAACCTCTGATTAAAAAAAAAGTAAAGGTCAGTTAAACATTTCAGGTTCTCATATCTTGTTAGATGACAGAGTCAGAACTGCGTTTCAAAGCTCTCTGACCTCAAACCCTGTTTCTACACACTAGATCCCCAAAATTGAGCACATTTTGTTGACATGTGACAACTTTGCTGTTTTCCCTGATCTTGCTGGTTACAAAGACTTAATCTGTATAATCCTTGGTAGTGATTCTTAATTATATTCAAGGTCATTTTTTCACAGTTTTATTTCTTAAATTATTAATTTGGTTGATGAATTTTCCCATCTAGCTATTTTAATAGTTAACACTGATCAAATTTCACAGAAAATTTCTGAGTTTCAATTTTAGTTTTCTCCCTTGTAAAATCATCATTATACTATTTGTGAGGATAAACTGAGACAACCTTCTAAAATAGCAAGCATATAACCTAACATATAATTATATATTCAACAAATATAAGTATACTTTTTCTTTTAGTCTTAGAATATGCTAAAAGTAAAAATGGAAGATTTTCAACAAGCAAATACATGTTGGCAAGGAGATGGCTGGAAAGGACTTCTCCCACACTGCTGGTGGGAGTGCAACTTATTCTAGCCATTGTGGGAAATACTATGCATAAAATTTCCACAAACAAACAGACCGACATACAAACTAATAAACTTGTTTGTGTGATCTGGTTCTCACATATCTTAGTATCTGCCCACCAGAAATGGGTACCAACCTACCATAGATATTTATATGCCCATGGTTATCGGAGCATTATTCACAATATCTTTTTAGTCAAGCTAGGCACCAATCTACAAATGAATGGATAAAACTAATAAAATCATTCATTTTCAGCAAAACTAGAGAACTTAAGTGACATAAGCTAAAATCGAATATTAGTGGTTTCTTTTATATATCAAAGCAAAACAAACATCAATCTAGAGATTAGGAACAATATTGGGAGTGGGGCAGATAAAAGGAGTTTAGATCTGAGCGGTACACGTGGAGGGCACACACGGAAATATCACAAAGAATGCCATTCCTATGTGTGATTAAATTATGGTAATCCAAATCAAAACACTTAAGTCATTCTAAGAAGGCAGATTTGCTCTCATACTTTTTGCTTAAATTTCTTGGCACGAAAATGAAAAGAACCATGGATCAAAACTAATGAAAGAGTCCATGCCAAAGAAAATATCCGAGTTTAATTAGGATATAGCTAGAGATTTGTGCTTTGAAAATGGGTTCTGTTGAGACAAAATTACATTATTTACCAAATATGTTTCTACTGCAACAATGAAAATTGTTTTTATTAATACTATGCCAATTTAAAAAATCCTAAATATGTACAAGCAAAAGGAAAAAGTGTAAAGTCTAATTAATTTTAATGCTTAGTTTGTTTTGACTTTACTGAAATGTGTAAACTATACCTTGTCACCACGGGCACACAGAAATCTCAGTTTCTTGACTGAGCGGCGCTTCAGCTCATTCTCAAGAATAGTCGACTGCAGAGAGCGCGCTTCAACAGCCCTTTGGTCCCATCCAGTGATTCTCTTTGTACACTCAAAAGCTACAATAAAATTGGAGATGGTAAAAGAACATTTATTTTTGGTAGCAGTGATATGAAAACTGTAACTGAAGTTAACTATTAAGGAGCTCACAGTCTTGGGTTAGGTTAACCCCATCTGTTCTTCATCTTATTTTAGTCATTTTGCTGTTTAGGACTGGCATTCTATAGGTGACGAACATTGACTTGCTATAACTTTCTTAATGTTTGTATTAATGTACTGTCAGGCCACACACAAACACAAGAGGCAATGACTCTGTTTCTAGTTGCTCAGATCAATCCATGGCTTTACATTTTTTTTCATGGTGTAGGTGAGATACTGTATCCCACCAGATCCAAATGGAAGCTTCCTAATAAAGAGGTGTATTGTAGCACAACATGGAAAACTGTCTTTTCAACAAATTAAAACAGGGAATAGGGATTCAGCTAAGTGGTAGTGTGCAAGGATTTAAGTTCAGCTCTCAGCCCTGAATAAACTAAATCTGTTAAATAATATCTTATTCAAATGACTTCAGTAACCCTAATTTAATTGAATAATTTTTTTCTGCTATAAGCAGAACTGAGGGCAATTTTATACACTTAAGGGTTTTCCTTCTGGGGAAAATTGTATTACATTTTAAACTTTTTAGACATGTTTTATAATCCACCATGGCAATATAATTTATGAAATCATAACCCTAATTATGAAAAGTCCACATACTCCACTGACTCTGTGAAGTATTTTATAGCATAAGGAGCAACATTATTAAATGTTTAACTTTCAATTTTTATTCTTTATGAAATTTACAGGGAAGAAAATTTCCATATATAACATGTAAATTATAACATGTAAAATGATGCAAATTTTAACTGAAGTTAAAATACAAAACATGGCACTTTGTTTAAAACCAGAATTTGTTAATCAATCTGACTTTCTGTTTTCCTTTATTTTAAATGAGGGAAAAATCAGAATTAGTATAGTTGTCTTTTATTTTTTTAATCTCCCATTTTTATCAAATGCTCTTAGGTAATCTTACTTAAACCAAAATTTACTTGCTGTATGTATACACTAAATTTACATAAATAACTCATGGAAGACTACATACAATCATAAAAGTAACTAGCAAAGACACAGTATGAGCAATGTAGCTTACCTCAAGGAAAAGCACAAAGCATTTATTATCCTGTTTTTTATTATAATTCAAACTACTTACCTATATGAATTTGATATCAAAATTGTAATTAAATTTCTGTCACATTTTGACTAAGAAAAATAGCTGTTCTTAAATAACTTTAATAGTATAATTTCAGGCCAGAATTGAAGTGGGCACAGGAAGTATGAAGGATCATTGACCTGACATACCAAAACTAGCAACAGGTCTAACTCTTTAATCTATGAATTCAGTTTTATTTTACTCCAGTTACTACTATATTAAAATACTATTCTTCTCAACAGCCACATAGAATAAACCTTTCTAACTTAACAGCCTGTACACTGAGTTGAGCACTCAATGTCTATGTTCTCACAGATCTGCCACTACTTACTGAACTAGTGTGCTTTCTGAGAAGGAACTCTGAAATCTGGAAGGAGATATTTTGGCAAATCTATCTGCTATTCTTAAACTGTGATACATTTACTTGGGGATAAAGGACATTGTCCTTGCTATTGAAGGCATTAGAGTTTAAAGAAATGTAAATTTTAGTCTAGGGAAATCTGGTTTTATGCTACTTGTAGCCAGCAAGTTGTGTTGAAGTAGAAAACAGATTGAATCATTTCCTTGATATCGGTATTGTAATATATTCTCAATATATGCTAAACAAACAAAAAAATGTGTCTGTGCTATGTGTTATTTTATGTATACATGTCTTCCAAATTCTACCAAGCTTTTTAATCTAGGTTAGGACTCTTCTTGCCTAATGGCAGGCAATGTTGTAGACGAATTTTAAAACCCCCTCTACAGCTATGATCACCGAGTGGCTCACTTTCCCCTTTGAAGTCAGCTACCTGATTTTCATTTGGGACTCCTACTTTCTGAGGCTCTGGGATGGAAGCCAGTCCTTGCACAGCCTAGGGGGTATTTCTTTTACTTGGCTGCCTCACCAGGTCCTTCCTTGTATAGTTCCCCAACTCATCACTACAAGGATATACCATGACTCCTTGTGCTCACTTTCTTTTGCCCTAAATTAATTAAATTGTACTTTAAGCATTGAGTGTCTATCACTGATAATGGTTTTAAACCCTCTCTGAGTTCTTACCTGTTGGAAGAAATTAGAGCAGGTTTTCAGGACAACCCTTAATATTGACCATGTATAAAAATAATTGAAAGATTCTGAAGATGCAATGCAAAAAACCCTATCATCCCATAAGAAAGTTGTTCAAAAGGAGTTTTTTTTTAATTGGTCACTAAAGCAATGTGGATGTCACTTCTACCCATACACATTTGAGAGGATTCTGTCCTCTGGACAAACAGCCTTTATTTCCTTCACACACACACACACACACACACACACACACACAGAAAAGAGAGAGAGAGAGAGAGAGAGAGAGAGAGAGAGAGAGAGAGAGAGAGAGAATCAGACACAGAGACACACAGAGAGAAACCGAGAGACAGAGACAGACAGACAGACACACAGAGAGAGAAACAGAGACAGACACAGAGAGAAACCGAGAGACAGAGACACAGACAGACAGACAGACAGACAGACACACACACACACACACACACACACACAGAGAGAGAGAGAGAGAGGTGGGTCATTTATCTTATCATTCCACTCTACCCTTACCAGCTCTAATACTTTAACTATTTGTATATTTTCTGTCCTCTAGTCACTAAACCTTAGGAACATAGAAAGAGTCTCAAATTAGTTATTTTAATTTCCCAGACCAGCAGTCCTGCACTGTTTAAGGGTGTAGTCTGAAATAAAATGGGGATATACCCATATTGGCAACTTAGAAGTATAAATGACAAAGTGACCTGACAAAATAGAAGTATTTTTTAATGTATATAATTACCCTTTAGTGTTTTAAGAGAAAAGGAACAATCCAGGAAAACTTATTTAGGACATATTTTTTTTATCCTTTTCAAGCTTGTCTAGATCATTTGAGAGCAAAAGAACGTCTACACATACCCACAGAAGACGGTACGTCTTTCCACGCGTCAAGGATCTTCTTGAGCAGTTGCTCATTTGCTTCCTCGGAGGCAGTTTCAGCATTGAAGGAGAGCATCACGCCAATTCCCATGCAATCAGGTAAAATGATGACATTCTGTGGTAGAATGATTTCAAGTGACTAGGATTATGTTGCATAAAGACTTTTTTGTGTCCAGCATTTTATCACTATTACATTAATCGAAACAATGATTACTTAATTGAAGACCAGAAGATGTTCAAAAAGCAGGGGGGGGGAGGTGACTTTTGTGTCTAAAGTCAGTGGCATGAGATAAACAGTTTAGAAGACTCGGTTCCCTTTATGGCTCAAAGCCATCAATTTTAATATTCTATTTAAGATAATTGTTTGGGGAAAAAGACAGATGTATTTCTAACACTGAGAAATTTCTTGAAATGCCACAAAATATTATGTATTATAATGGGAAAAATAATACAATCCTGAATTTCAGATTTATTTCAGAAATTAAGCAATACTTTCATAATGTATGTGTGACCCAAGCAATAAAACACATACATAATTCTTTCTCATCAGCAAATTCATGACAAAAAAAGAAAAATAAACCTCAAATAGCTTGAACTTAAATATTTTAAGGGGCAACCTTTAATATTTTTCATGGCTTATTTTATATTTTCCCCTTTTCAATAAGATGTAGATTTCTCATTCAAATCACATGCTACAAAAGGCTCAATATAGAGTTCAGAAGTATTTGTTGTAGAATAAGGAAATGTTAAGAGAAAACTAAGCATTTGTAAACTTCCAGATTTATAAATAGGACAAAATCTGCTTAGAGCAAAGATATTATGACATTGATGGTATTTCTCTGAGAAATAAAAAGAAATGTTTTCTTCTGCTGTTTCTCCAAATTAGCAAGTTATGGTTGGGGAAGGGGGAGAGGGAGGGAAGGTCAGAAACTATACTTGCCAAAGCCAGCGTACTCAGGCCAAGCGCTTGAGGCCATGTCTCAGCGACAACAATCCTCAAAACTAAAACGGGAATCCAGAGGCGAAACGCAATTTTAATGCGTTCCCTGGGTACTTGCATGAGCAGTTGAATCAGAAAACAGATAAGAAAGAATGAAAGAAAAGGCAAGAAATACAGTTTTCTCAAGAAAATCTGTTTGTAATAAACCGGGCCTGCTGCAAATCCGGACAGCCTCTGAGGAAATTCCCTTGCTTTCTCAGATGATTTCTGAAGCAACCGGATACTTTCAGCACGTGTAGCTAGCTCTCCAGCACCATCAGACCCTTTGTAATCTAGCAGTTCTGAGAGAATAGTATTTTTAGGACATTCTTTTGCAGATGACACCCTCCTCTCCTTTAGAGTAGAGTCCTTTCTATTTTAGTGGGTCAGGACACTAGGGAATTCGTCTAAAAATATGTTTGCCTATCTATGAGGTATCCCCTAATTAGGTCAGAAAATGATTTGTAACATCTTTTCTCATTCTAGGTTCTATAGTTAATTAACTGATTGTTTCTAAAGGAAATAATTTCCCTAATTATTATTTAGACTTAAAATTCTTCAATGATCTTATTTTTCAAGCCAATGAATCATGTATGCCAGTCTGACCTCGAATTTGCTAAAAAGCTGATGATGGCCATAATTCTCCCATGCTTTCTGCCTATGCTTCCAAACTTATGGGATTATATGCGTGCACTCATATGCCTGTTTGGTTTTTCAATAAGTGTAAACGTAAACCATTTTATTATTTGTTATTGCACTGGCTTCTGAGGAAAGGCTCTCTGTTCTGATAAATCTAAAAGGGTTGACGCTCCAGAGGCAATTTAATATAACAGGTTGTATTACCAAAAAGGTTCAAAATATCACACAAACAGGGTGATTTAAAGTCCATAATACTTTGTTCAAGGATTTTACATAATGATAAGCTGCTAAAATTTTAATATTCAACCAACTGAATATCAAGAAAGAATGAAGAAAAAAACTGCTAGTAAAAGGCATTCCTTTTAAATATAAAATTCAAACAGGAAAAACATCAATTTCACTATCAATATTTTGTATGATGCATTTGGTGTACTATGATGTTACGTCAAGATTTTCATATTAATTATATACAACTATTAATGATTTAAAAATAGTGTGTCATTACTTTTAAAATACTGAATCTTTCCATCAGAAATTCTGGAATATAATGAATATATTAAATGAATTTTGACATAATTTGCTATCATCTATAACTAATGCAATAAAGAGGAGGGCACATATAATTATGTAATACTGTTATTGATTTCTTACCAAAATGTATTAGTATATTACAGGGCATAGAAATACTAAAGCTAACTGAAAAGCATCTTTGGGCCAATTAGTATGAATGCACAAAGATTAATGGATAGTAAATGTAGAATACAGAGCCATTAAAAGGAGGCAGACCTCAATTAGTTCCAGTTGATAATGGCCAGATGGTGGTGTGGGCCTGAGATTATCAGATCTGGTTAATCAACAAAAGTCTGGATTTTAAAAGTTATAAAATCATTATGGTCAAATAATATCTGTCTATAGAGCACATTTACATATCTGAAGTATAAAATAATTAGTGAATTTTCCTTATGTGTCAACACTTTCTGATATACTCAGGTTATCTGTTATATCTCTGCTGTAGCATAAATTGTACCCTTAATCTTTTGAAAATTTTGATAATTAGAAAAATTCAAAGTGTTTTACAGTAACTTCTAGGGATCCAAAGGTATTATCTTACATTATTTGGCAAGGTCACATCAGACATAACTTCAGATTCTGCATCGATGATATGATATCCATTAGCTGAGCTGAAGAAAATCTTCAGTGTTTTCTCAGAACCAATAGCCAGGTCAACTGTCACTGGCTTAAGATCACGAGTCTGAAACACCTAAAAACAGAAAAGCAAATATGGCCCAAAGGCCAAAATGACATTCTGACTAAGACAAACTTTCCCTATTCTTTTTTCATATTTACAAATTTATAACAGTCAGATGGCTTCTTTATGATTTCCTGAATGATTATGATCCTGGGGATGGAACTGAGGGCTTCATTCAACCTATAGTGATCACACTGTTATGACCCTCAGAACCACATATGGCCTTGTTCTCTTGTTAGATGTCCTTAAATTCTTGCCTTGAGCTTCAGCAAATGAAGGAGCTCATCTGGTCTCTTAAACCGGTTCGCTGGATCAGCTGCCTGTATTTTTGCCAATACTCGTATATAGGCTTCATAGGACATGTAGTCTCCTTCGGAGTCTGCTGATTGATCAGTGCATACTTGGTAAGGAATGAAAAAGGCCATACACATTAACCTATGGTAGACAGACTATACTCTAAGACCCCTAATGTTGATAGTCCAAGGAAACAAAAGGCCAAACAAGATTTATTGCTGAGATCAAATGATGGATAGGATTGAGCATCATAGGATTCACAATAGCATGGTTGTAAGGTGGGCACTAAGGATGGAGTGAGGACTTGGACCAAACAGGCTAAACGTACTGGTGGTACTTCTCTCTTTGTTTTCCAGTTCCATACTAGGTAGCGCTGACAAGTCAGCAGACACCCAAGAATTAATCCATATCCAAATGTTGACAGCTGAGCCAAGAGCCAATTTAAGTAGACCAGATAAGGGGATGCTATATCTGCCATGGTAGACTGTCTATCTAGTTGTCTAGTATCTATACTAGGAGTAGTCATAGGCATTATACCATGTTCAATGTATTCATGCAATGTTTGGGCTCAAAAATTAGAACATATATTTAGATCCGTATGTAAGACACAAATGTATTTCATGAATACCTTGATCATGATATGCTCCTATCAGTACTCTGTGAATTTTGTGTGTAGCCCAAGTAGTTCAGTATCATTGTGACCATTTGTTAAAACCAGATTCTCGGGCCCCACCACAGACCTACTAACTCAGCCTGGGGTTGGGTCTAAGATCTGAACATTTAACGAAATGGCCCCACTGATTCTGATGCCTGCAACAGGCAAGATTCAAAAGCTATTTGGGTTTTCTAAAAATCTATCCCATTTAAATAGAATTCTGGAGCATTATATGTAATTTATCTACAGTCCTCAGTCTATGGGAAGGGAACAAAACCAGCAGCAGTTTGTTTGGGCCACTAGATGGTTAGTTTCCATAGCTGATCCATATATGTTCCGTTTCATCAAGAAATGGCAAGAACACTGGTGGGCCTACCCACTATATCCCAGAGAATCGTGTTTCACACTGGAAGAAATATAGATCCCCATTTCCTTCCCCCACCCATCTGTTGTTGTAATGATAATTGGAATGAAGTTCTTGTCTTCCCCCTTCTGAGGTGGCCTCCTTAGTATTGCTGCTTCTCTTCTTACCTTCCCTCTGCTCTCCATCCCTCCCCCCACTATGAGAGAACAGGGACTTTCTCCACTTTAAGTCAATGGGGTGGCACCTGAAGCCTGTGATTGGGCCTCTAGAAGAGAAGATCTTCATGTTGACTACAGGAAATGGGAGTGTCCTGTAAGGGGAGGGGTTAGGGAATTCCCTCATACTCTCCCTTGCTGTGGAGCCTGTGGATTGTCTAAAAACAGGGTTAAATGATAATTATTGACATGGTATATTCAAATTGCAATAACTGTAGCCAAATGCTACATATATATTTCTGCATCTACATTCCAAACTACTATTTTGTTTATAAAGTCTTCTTAAGAGAAAAATAGCATGATGCAAATGAACTAGCCACTTACTTTGATGGCAGTTTTTACATCAAAGGATTTTGGTGCCCATGCAAACAGGTGAATTGATGACTTCACAGCAACTGCAACGTATGTTGTTTCTTCATGTTTAACTATAACGGCAACACACAAAAAGTTATACCTCAGAATTAACAAGAACAGTCACATGGTTATGCTTATTATCACAAACAAATAACACAATCTTAAGAGCAAAATAATAGTCATATGAATAAAATATTTTTAAAATGATAGGAATACAGATAATCTGAATACATTTGAAATTTAGAAAATAAACTCTACACATATGAGCTCAGTGGCTCCAAGACCATTCAATAAAGAAAAAAAGAAAAACAAACCTACACAACCACAGTGCCTTAAACACCCATTGGTGCTGAGACATATGGCAATGTATAGACAAAAGAATAGAGGCAAAAACTACCTTACAGCATACACATGAAATGAAGGCAATATGAATCAAAGACCTAAATCTCAGAGCTTATGCTGTAAAAGTATAAGCAGTAAACAAATCAGGAAGTAAATCTTAACTTTCTATATGGCAAAGTATTCTTACATCTGACAAAATTTATATATCAGTGATACAATAGAAGATTAAAATCATGTTCATCTCAGGGCATAAGAAAGTGAGAGTGGCCCTGATAGTGTCTGCCTGGACAGTCACATTCACCTATTTGGAAATCTTAAGAAAGACTTAGGACTGCAAGAACAAGGCCTGACTGTCCAACTATGTTGTCTCAAAATACAACAGTGGCTTGAAATATAGCCCAGTGATAAAATGACAGCCTGGTATGAACAAGGAACCAGAAGTTCAGTTCTCAGTATCACAAAAAAAAGGGGAAAAAGAAAAATTAAAGAAGAAAGATACAAGCAAGGTATTAAGGAAAAAATATTTGCAGGTTCTACATATGATAAGAGTATAGTATATGGGAGGTAGAAAGTTCCTCCAACATTATTTAATATCAGGGCAAAGACTAGGAAAATTCATTTCTTCAAGAAAAATATACAAATGATCAAGTACATGGAAAAGTATATAAGGGCATTACTAACCAAGAAAATGGATATTAAAATATGAGAAAGTACTTTAAATATGCTAGAATGACTATATATTATGAACACACACACATGCATATTATATACATACATACATACAAATATGTGTATGTTCAAATGGATACAGAAAATGCAGTCCTTATATATAATACTGGTGGCAATGTGAAATTCTTCGTCTAGAAGTACTATCCAAGAGAATAGAAAAAAGAAGTTGCACATAAACAGCCACTGCAATATTTTTCTTATAAGCTTGAAAGTGGAAAGCATACAAATGTTTATTAACCAGCTTGTGGATAAGTAAATGTGATATCTGTACAATACATTAGTATTTAGGAGTGAAAAAAAGAAGTATTTGCATATCCTGTATTATGATGCAACATGAATAGACCTTCAGAACATTTATGCTAAGTGAAAGAAGTCTGCAACAGAAGACCACATAATCCATGGAGATATTTCTGATAGCTTCTGAGATAAGGTGAATACATAAAGAAAGTAGGTCGATGTTTATCCAGTACTTGACATCAAGTGGGAAAGGTGAGAAGGAATGAAGTACTGAATGCCTGCAATGGAGGGATTATGGGATCCTTTGGGGGGGCAAAGCTGAACATTTATGTAAATAATATCATAGTGACGGCTATTTAACACTACAAAGAGATGAAAACAATTGATTTGTCCACTTCAAAAAATACAATTCACAATATGTAAATCATTTCAATAGAGCTATAAATAAAGTAAATATTATACAAAGCACATGCTTGTTTTATGTAACATCCTCTTCTTTGGCTAGAATATGGATTTCGTTCTGATTATCTCTAATATTCTGTCTCTTGATCATATTCTCATTCCTCCTTTGGTATTTCTTTTACTATTTTACTTATCCGTGGAATGAATGACTCTTGGTTTTCCTGGGTAGTAGTACCATTGATTGGAATGGATTTGTCCACTTACCAAGAGTTCAACTTTCCAAGGTTACCTTTGTACGCAACTATCACTGAGATAAAAATTGCCAACTTAATAAATAGTTCTACAACCTAAACTCCTGGATTTAGTATCTTTTACCTTTGGGGGGTTATCATATTTACATAATAATGGGCAGTGGTGGTTATTTAAAGTTAGAAGAGTTTCTATTGTACTTTATTTTTCTAGATCCAAATTTCTTCATTTAATTAAATATGCATATATATGTTAACAAAAATTGTCATTTATGATAGAAATATTCTCTTGCAACTCACATAATTTGATTTCGGTAGACTTTCATGTACATTACCAATTCTCCCTGAAGGGTCAATTGTTTCAGAGTAAAAGGAAACTAAGAGAAGAGGATTTGATTCAGAAATGGGAGAGAACGGGACAGCATTCCAACAACTTCATAGCTGTGGACATCTGACAACTGAATTCAGAGGCCAAAGGGAGTTATTACTGTGTTTACAGAGACATTCATGGAGAGATATACGATATGATAACATTCTAGAGTGAAACATAAAATATTAGAAGCCAGAGTCAACAGATCACAGAAAACCTCCTTTTCAGATTCACCATAAAATTTCGTGGTCAGTGTTGAATGGGTTCATAGTTTATTGCTATTCAAAGGAAAGAAAATACCATACACATTTCTGCAAGCTGCTGAAGATACTTCAAGGACATTTATAGTGAGGAAACTATTACTTCAGTTACTAAGAGTGACTAGCAAAGGAAGAAGGAAGTCAACTAAATAACTCCCAGAGCAATTTCAGCCAATAGTCTGATTATCTAGAAAAGGCCTGGGAGATGCCTCCATGACAGTTACTTGGTGAATTTTTTCCTTTCCTCATCTTGTCTTTTGCAATTATGAACCTCTCCACATGAAGGAAAACAGAAACTATACAGCAATATTAAACATGAAATGGACATACGGACACTGAAGTGTTCACAGCCAATCAACTTATCAATGGATTTGCAAGCTTTCTCTTTCTTCTTCATCGCCTTCTGCCTTTTCTTACTTCCCGGATCATTATTCAAAATCTTGTTCCTCAGCCAAGACAGATGGTACATGCGGAGTCTGTTCTTTTTGCCTGGTAGTAAAACATGATGGCATTTCAATTCCTTTATTTTCTAGAAATGCAAAGATGTAGTGGGGTGCACTGCTCTTTAAATGAAATGTTGATGAAATAAAAGTCACTTTTAAAAACAGACATATTCCTAGCCTCTTCTGCCTCAATTCCAAGAAACAGTTGGGTTCTACTAGCTGTCTCTGTGCCTGTCTGAAGTGGATGTAAAATAATTCACTAGGATACATTAAGACTGTCTTTAGGAAACAAACCCCATTACTATATTATTATTACAAAGTTTCTTTTTGGTATATTTATGATGTAAGATGTGCTATTTTAATTCATATAGACATCAAGAAATGAGCATATTCATTATCTAAGTTTTACAGTTTTATTTATGGTGAGTACATTTAAATTCCTATCTTCTGACTATTTTGAAATATATAATGGCCTATTTTTATTACGTTTACCTATTGGTCCATAGAACAACAAAATATTGTACTTCTTTAACCTTCACCTATTATGTATCTGTTGTTAAACAGCACCTTTCTTTCTCCTTTCCATTATATCCAGACTTGGGCAGTCTATTCTCAGTGACAACATTTTAATTATTTCTTTTAACCTTTGAGATTATAATATAATTGCATCATTTCCCTTTTCCCTCCCTCCCTCCAAGTCTTCCCTTAGAACACTCTTTTCTCTCTTTCACAGCCATGAGCTATTTGTCATTAATTGTTGTTATATACAGATATATATATACATGGCTATTCCTAAGTATATAAATATAGCCTGTTGAGAAAATTTTTATATCCTACTCATGAGTGGGATTGTCTTTAATTTTAATTTCCTAATAACCAAATCTATCAAGTTCTTATAATTTAAGAACTAAAGGTCCTATTATTGAATTAATTAATTTTCTTAGCCATTTTAAGATGGTTATAATACTCCCAATAATAAGATTTTTTTGAGACTATGCTTGCCTTAAACCTGGAGATCCACCTTCCTCTGAATCCTGAGTGCTGACACTAAAAGCATGTGCCACCACTCAGCCTACAAAGTAAAATTCTTAATATGATTGATTTTACTCTGTTTTAATAGGGAAATTTTAAAGAAGTCTTAGGGTTCCAAAAATTATGCTTATTATTACTTAATACTTAACTGGTAAAATAAACTACTAACTTCACATTGCATCCTTGAAAGATTTTTTCCAGCGTAGCCTTAGAAGATTCTCATCTGATGATGATTTTTTTTTTTATAGTATTTGACACAAAAATATTTTTTAGGTTGAGGGATGCTTGCCTACCTTTAATGGGCCTTAGTTTTAAATCCCAGTTTAAACCAAAACTGAATCACATTTGGGTTACATTTAAGGACTATAAAAAGGTTTGAAAAAAAAGGTGAGAAACATTTCTCATTCAGATGTTATCGATCAGGTATCTGCTGTTTTCAAACTTAATGTTGCTTCTATGTACCTGAAGTCATTACAAATGATTGGTCATGAAATATTATTAAAATACTATGAAGTCTGAATTTTTTTAATCGTTTTTGGCTTCTAATGAAACTTCGGAGCAGAATGTTGCATCCAATCAGTGTATAATAAAGCAATTTGGACATTAATATATCTTCTACATATATCATATCTTATGAAGTACAAAACTCATAAATATCAGTGGTTGGTATGGTTTTATTTGATGGCCAACCCTTATGTTAACCATTCCCATTCATTCTTTTGTCTTTGGTTTTCAGATACTAAATCCTGTTTAGTGTTAGGTCTCAAACCTAGGACAAAGGCCTAACTAAGGTGCTTATTAACATATCAAAGCAGACACTGGCTATGTCCCAGCATCCACCCGGGGAGCACAACCTGCCTACTGCTCTGAATTCTGCAGCTCAGGGGCTGGCCTACCCTTCCCCCAGCTGCTCTTCCATATACAACCCAGCCATTTTGGCTACACTGGTCCTTTTACCCTTTTGCCTTTTGGCCTCTTGACCTCTTGGCTGCCACTCAAGGTTGTCCTCTTCCCTCTGTTCATATGGCCCCACTCAGTTTGCTGGCTATGTTCACTTTCGACTCTCCCAGATGCCTCTGTCTATGCCTCTGGCTATGATCTCTCTTTTATAATAAATCTCTTCCACCATAGCTAGGAACAGTCACGTCCTCCTTTACTTATCTTTTTACATTCATTTAGTAGTCACAATTTAATACGGACTTATTTACTTTTCATTGTCAAAGTTTCAGGACCTGATTGATTAAGATTATGAAAATCCACTACTGTTTGGGAAAGGTGTAGGTGTCTTTAGGGCATCCATTCTTGTACTTAACCTTGTCTGTAGGACGAGGTAGGGACAGGTACAATTCTCTTTTTTATCCAAATAGTCATCCATTTGGTTCTTTGTTGTTTAAGACACATCAAAAATTAGATGGTAGATATTGGTGTAGTCTCTTGTGCATTTGATTACAGCTCTGAAGTTTTAAAGCCTACTCTGAAAGGAGCTTTAAAGAATGCAAAAAGTGGTTTTCCTGATGGCCAACCTAGGTTATGTGAATCAAGACCAAAGGGATTTTGTTTAAAGTCCAAATGGATAAGAAAATGCAGGTAGGAGATTCTGCTGTCCCAATTAAAGGTTATATTTAAAGTGGTTCCCTATGAACACTTTCACCTAAGAAAGCCTTTAACCTAGTTTGCAGTTCAATTACTCCACATAATTACTCAGTTAATTTTAGGTCTTAAACAAACCAGAGATGGTAATCAGCAAATTGAGCTGCTCCGCGACTTGAATCTGGCGGAATGGTCTTCGCTTTATAAGTTTAACGATGTCTGCCTTTCCACTTCGGTCCATCAGATACAGATGAGATGCGGTGCCCAGCAACAAATTGACTCCTGTTCAGATACAGAAAAGGAAAAGTGCTGCATTAGCTGATTGTTTTATTAGCGTGTATTAATTCTACAGAAAGGGATTTCACTATGGTGTTTTTATATTTATCACAAAATTTGATGAAAATCATTCTCATTACCCTTCCCCCACCTTATTTTTCCTTCTCCCTCCCTCTGGTCCTCTCCATTATACCCGTAGGACCTTAAAATAACCTTTTATATACAAGGCAAAATGTGATATTTATCTTTACACATTTGGCTTATTTCAATAATCAATTATAACCTATTTTCCTACAGACATGATTCTATTCTGTATCACAGCTGAATAATACTCTACTGGGCACAAGTGAATTCCATATTTCTTCACCCTTTATTTATTGATTTTCTAACTAAATATATATGTATAATTACTTTTGTAATTTCACCTTGCTGATCTGAATAAAGATGACTTTATCATTTTAGGTAAATGTTTATTTCGTACTATCTCAGGCCTTATTAATCTCATATTATTCACCTATGCACATGCCTATCAGAGTATGTCCCCTAAAATGTGTAAATAGATGTCTACACACAGAAATATTCTATTTTCCTGCCATCTAATGTGCCATCTGACATACAGAGTGTTGTCTATATCATAGCACTATTTTTAAATTGTCAAAAACATTTCTAGAATCAATCTATAGTCTCAACCCTACTGATAAGGTCATAACTTTTCTAAAAAAATACAGTTGAAAAAACTTGTTAAATTTAAGAATTTATAGAGAAAAATCATACTCTAGATTTAAAAATTGTAAGACCCTACAGAACTCTTTCTTGCATTAAGTGTATTCTACATTAGAAAGATTTAAACTCAAATTTTCAAATAATTAGAATGAAGACTAAGTTTGTATTTCACTCCAGTTAACACAAGCTAAACAAAGCGTAGAAGTGGAAGACATTATTTCAACAAGGCAAATCAACCTTAAACCAATTAAATAAATTAAACCCTCAGTTCAAGAAATCAAACTCACCCCACAAAGAACCACAGTAGACCTCAGATGAGAAATCCTTTTCATACTCATGAATCAGTGGTGTGTTGTATGCTGGAGAGACAGAGAGTGGGTTAACATTGACTTCAGATGGTAGCTTAGGTGCTTTTTTTAGCACCTCAACAAATCCTACCTATACTGTAAAGGGGGAAGGTATTGAGACAAATCACTGGTCTGTATACTAAATGTGCCAAGTATTTCCATCATGTAGATGTCCCTCAAAGTTTGGTTTCCTTATTGCATTTCATCTTTTATGTAGTTTTTGTAAATTCTTAATGTATTGGAAAATACAAATTATAGTGGTTAAAATACATTGCTGAGTATGAATGTGATTTGTGGCTTTTATAGTTGTACAAAACCAAGAATTGAGTAAAGGATTCAATTTCTCAATTGCAGGTCAAATCCAGTCACCTAAAGATTGAGTGACAGGTGGATATGATAGCAAGGGTCTGTGATCCCAGGAAGATGAGGAAGTCAGTGCCAGTAACTGCTATAGAATGAGCTTAATGCCTTTCTGGTTACATAGGACTCCCAAAAGTCTAAGGAAAAAGAGATATGTATGTTTATGTGTATGTGCAAATGCATATGTATGCTTAGTTTAATTATTTAGGCACAGAGGTTGGTTTTCTTCTTCTACCATGTGTGTTTAGGGGATTAGACTTAACTTGTTAGACTTGGTGGCAAATACCTTTACCTCCTGAGTCACCTTGCCAGCTTGAGGAATGTTTTTTAAAGCATTCATAAATCTTGATTTATACCAAATGAAAATTCAATCTCTTTGCTTCATCACCCATCATGAATTATGGTACAAGCAAGTAGAAGCATTCAGCATAGAAAGATCACAGCAGAAATACTCACAGATGTCACTCCCAATATCAGAACCTCTGGAAGGTAAGTGCCTGATAGGAAACCCCAATGTTGATGATACAGGTATATCGCTGTTGTGCTCACCATCAAAGGATGTGATCTCCAAGGCAATTGAATCTGAGGTCTCAGTTCCACAATCTGATTCCTAAAAGGAGACCAAAGACCCAACTTTTAATGTTTTTTTTAAAAAATGCCATGGGTGCCTTGAAAGTTCAAATGCGAAATCTGTAATGTGCATCTCCATGAACAGTTACCACAACACAATGAAGTAAGTGCCATTGCCTCTGCTTCATTTATAAGGAAACCAAAACTTCAAGAAATCAAAAGTTGTCTGGGTCTGAGAGCTGGTAAGTAGAGGATCTAAGTAAGGCTTGAAAGGAATCTGACTCCAAAGTATATGTGCCAAATAGTTACTTTAAAAAAAGAAGCATATCATGAGGGTATTGCATCTGTTAGTTTAAGATATCTATAGATCTGGGTCTCATAGCACAGGCACGAGAATCTAATGCTGGCACCTAGAAGGGAGTTGTTGTGAGTCTTAGGCCAGCCTGAGCTGTATAAGTTCCAGGCTAGGGGTGGGCCTACAGAGATAGACTCTGATCCTAAAACTGTAATCAAACAAACACAGGAGAACAAAAGACACCAAAAATACATGGCTTAGGAAAACTGATAGTAAGAAGAATGTCTGGAGGCATGGGGTCAAATGATCAAACAAAAGATGGAAAAAACAAAACAAAAACCCAAATTATAAAAGTCTTAAGAGTACTTAACTCTAAGTCTTCCATTTAAGGAGTAGACACTTAAGGATAAAAACCTCTAAACTTGGCAATACTATATTTTATCTGTGGAAATTTTATCAACTCTCTGTTGAGGAATCTGAATGTCAGGGGAAGAACTGGGAGTTAATTATTTGGGAGGATAAAGATATATCGGCCTAGCAGAAGTGGAAAACAAAAATGTGGTATGTACATATACACAATCGAATTTTATTCAGCCACAAAGAAAAATGAAATCATGAAAACTTCAATTTGTTGTATGTGTGTGGAAATTATTATACTAACGGTACAATTCTACTCAGAAGCATATTTCCTATTCTTTATGATACATACAGGTTCTAGAATTTAATTTATACATATACAAATATATACATATATGTGTGTTTATAGCATAGAACTAGAAGTGATTATGAATGAGAGGGAGAAAGATTTTACGGGAGAGTAATGGGGGACAAGGGAGTCAAGAGAATACATGTGACTTGAGAGTTTTTTTTTTTTCCGGTTTCTTTTTTAGAGACAGGGTTTCTCTGTGTAGCCCTGGCTGTCCTGGAACTCACTCTGTAGACCAGGCTGGCCTCGAACTCAGAAATCCGCCTGCCTCTGCCTCCCAGAGTGCTGGGATTACAGGTGTGTGCCACCACTGCCTGGCCTTGACTTGAGAGTTAAATGGAGGCAAATAGGTTACAACTGAGGGGCAGGGGAAGGGAAAGAAGAGGAAGACAACAAAGACAGAGGATGTGTGAAAATACCATATGAAATCTATCCCTTTATGTGCCATATAAATAGAAAATGCTAATGGTTGCACAGTGTTGTACATGTCCAAAATGCTAGTGATTTACAAACTAACATGAAACATTTCCATATTTGTATTCTCCAGCTATAAATAATCTTGCCATTTCCTTGAAATACTCTCCTAAGTGCATAATCTGACACAAAAGGACAAAATAAATCAGATTTTTTTCCCTTGGAAGTACCTAGGAACCATTAAATTGTATGTAGGAAAGATCCTATGCACTTAGAATTTTAATAATTTCAGGATTTGAGAAAAAAGGTTATAATCAATGTTAAATACCTGTAATGTTACATATGTGTTGACATACATTTACAAGAGAAGTACATATTCATAATATTATATATTATTATATAGTCATCACCTCTTGTTCACGTTCAAATTGTGGGAATACATGTTGACCCCGAATGCCCCTATCGGCTTCATGTCCCTCCTGGATCCCACCAACAGCTCCAGCTTCATCATCTCCATAGGCTCTGAAGGCTCCCCTGTTTACATCACGTCCATCATTATTACCGTTCTTCAAGATTCCCCCTCTGCGATGATTTCCTCTGATAACAAGAAGAAATTAATAAAAAGCCATTCAATACAAACACAAATCAAAGCTACAAAAGGAAAGAAAAAGAGAAGATATTTCACAAACACACACACACACACTTTACGTTCAGGAATGTTTTTGCTTTTTGTGAATGCTTTTGGTCTTATATAGACATGAAAAGTTCCCAAAAGGTTTGCCTATACTAATACTGAATTAACACTGTTAAGTCTGTGTCACCATTGTTCAGAGGAAAAAGAATTACATTTTGTTGTTGTTGTTGTTGTTGTTAGGTACACATAATTTGGTAGCTACAGAAAATACTAATTTTTCTAAAGTAGTGAGATCATTTACTAATAAATTTCAATCACATTTAATGATCAACTCCATAGTAATATTAGAATATTTCACTATTTTATATTATGCTATTTTGAAAATATGCTTTCAATCATTTACATATATATCAACAGCTCTGCTATAGAAACCTTGGTCAGCTACTCTTACCAGAAAGTACGTGTAATACAGGTTTCAAATGCTAGAGGCTCAAATCTAAGAGACTCACATAATCAGTGGTTGTAAATACCATTTTTAAAATGCAAGTACCTTGTTTTGCATGGTAAATGTATTCACTATTAAATATATGCCCCTATTGTGACCATAGAAGAAAAGCTGTGTGAGAATGGAACTTTTTAATACATTATTTATTTTGGGAAAAATCTGAACGATCTTTTTGTAACTTCTCCACCAATTAAATTAATAAAGACAATATTAAGTTGATCATATACATGGCAAAATCTCAACTCTCTGAGAAATGCTTAGCTATGCTTACAAATAGTAGTAGAATACTTCATTTTTTTACCCTATTTCTCATTGTGATTTTATAGGAAAACTAGATTAACTTTAAGAGAAACCTCAGTCTCTGTTATCAAGAAACTAATAAATAACTGAATTTCAATTGCATATGCATTTTTATAATATATAAATATTAAATTCAGAACTAGGTGTTCTAACTTAGAAAAATTTAAATTACAATATGGAACATTCACCACTATGCAAGTATAATTCATTAATTCTCAAATGTTATTCTACATTTTGAAATAAACCAAATATGCCAATTGTTCTGAATTTATAAGCATCTACTGTATAATAAGAGAGATGAACCAACCTTGGCCCATTGAAAGCAGCACCACGATTACCATCTATGTTTCCATCATTGTAGTGACCAGCGCCATGGCCTTCATAGCCATTTGCCTGATCAATCTGGCTATTCATGTCATCATGGCCATTGGCAGCGTCAAGGGGATATTCATAAGCATCACCATCAGCATTAGCGTCAGCATCATAGAGTTCAACATAATCACCATCTTCTTCAGGTTGCCGAGCAGAACGTGAAGGCAATATCCAATCATCCCAGAAGAGTTCAGAGCGTGAATTAAAGCCTACCCAGTCATTTGTCAAGTACACAGGGGGTGATATTTTTCCCACTTTAAATCCATCTGGAACCTGCGTGTACAAGAAAGGTTAAGGTAGCTTCTAATAGCTTCTCATTTTTTAATTTAGATAGAAGAACCTCCCAAAATGACATTTTAAAACATATTAACTTATATTATTTATTGAAACAGATGTCTACCTACTACAAAGAGAAAACATTTTAGTGAAATGAGTCGCCCAAACCCAAACATTAGTGGTTATTAGTGGACTTTGTAGATCACATGGCCCAATTTACTCACTGTTTTATTAACCCAATTGCCTGCTGAGGAGTAGACATTTGCTTTTGATGGTAGGCAGTATGCTCTAGACAAAGTCAGTTATTTCCTTTTGTTTTATCCTAACACTGAGATTAGGGTATAGCTCTTGAAAAATATAGGTTATTTTCCCAGTTTTGTCTGCATAGTCCATATATTATCTTAAATTATTTCAAATGCCTCCAAAAAGCAAGCAAATACAAATGCAATTCTTATGGTAGATATGTATGATAGAATAGAGGTATTATGAAATTAAATAATATGATCAGAAAGCACATTGAAAATGTTTAGGGAGGCCTTTTTACTTATATAATCACAGGAAATTATCTCATTATTTAAGAAATACTATTAAGCAAAAGTTGAAAATGTGACTTATACCTCTCAGTCATAGATTAGTCTGGATGTATCTGTTTGTCAATGTTCTTTCCTCTATAGTCTATTTCTATTTTGTGTGGTACTGGGATTGAACCTAGAGACCTGAGTACTCTAGGCAAGTGCTCTACCACCAAGCTGTATCTTCAGTACCTCTCATCAATACACTTTGATTAAAAAATGCAATATTGTTTGTTCTTTCCCCATTTCAATTTTAACTTGCAAATCTTATATCCTGAATACTTGCCCAACAATATGATCTTTTTATAAAGACTAATACAACACATTTAAAATTTAAACTCTTAACTTTTTTGTGTATGACTGTTTGCATATATATATATATATATATATATATATATATATATATATATGCATCTTGTGTGTGCCAGGTGTATGCAAAAGACAGAATAGGGTGCTAAGAATCCTGGAACTGGAGTTATAGATGATTGTGAGTCATCAGAGAAATTCTGGAAAACAAACCCTTGTTGCTGAAAGAAAAACAAGTGCTGAGCCATCTTTCCAGTCCTTAACCTTAAGCTTGGAAGGTCAGAAAGAATAGGTCAAACCAAACTGATGTTAAAAATAGATATAAGTGTATCATGATATAAACTTACATGGATATCAATCAGTAACTTCTGATCAATAGTAGAATAAGGGGGTGATGACTGGGACTTCCTCCTAGTCACAGGACTGTCCTCCTCAGAAGATGATTCTATGGAATGCCAAAAGTTCATTAGTAACAACAGAGATTTCACAATTGCTTCCATTTTTGCAGTGGATCTATTCAATAGCTCAGTGTTTTTCTTTTGTCATTTGTAATTCAGTTACAGAAATATCACCTTATATTTAAACCCTCCTGTGCCCATGATCTTGAGTTTTGCTTTCAAAGGTAGTAGCAGACTCAAGTTTGGTTTATGCTGTAGACCTACAAGGCACCTTTGTCTTCGATATTTAGTGTACACTTGATAAATCTATGTAAGAGGGTAGACAGTGAGGCTAGTAAGCACATAGAGCCATTAGAATCTATGTAAGAGGGTAGACAGTGAGGCTAGTAAGCACATAGATCCATTAGAATCTATGTAAGAGGGTAGACAGTGAGGCTAGTAAGCACATAGATTCATTAGAATCTATGTAAGAGGGTAGACAGTGAGGCTAGTAAGCACATAGATCCATTAGAATCTATGTAAGAGGGTAGACAGTGAGGCTAGTAAGCACATAGATCCATTAGAATCTATGTAAGAGGGTAGACAGTGAGGCTAGTAAGCACATAGATCCATTAGAATCTATGTAAGAGGGTAGACAGTGAGGCTAGTAAGCACATAGATCCATTAGAATCTATGTAAGAGGGTAGACAGTGAGGCTAGTAAGCTTGTAGCTTCATTAGAAATCGAACATTAAAAAGAGGAAAGACTGACAGCGCCAATGTTCACACATACTAAACAGTAGGAAAGAGGTCCAAGATGTAATTTAAAGATGAAAAATTCTTGAATGTGTACTGCAATATTAAACCTCCCCAGTTTTAGCCCAGTTAATATAGTCCCAAATAGTTCGATAAAAATGAAGAGTGAACTAATAAAAATTACAAAATTTAACTATGTTTCATGAAACTGGAAACTTTAGAGTAATGATTTGTGATAGAAATACTCTGTGCCTGATCTATCCTCTATGGCCAGTGACCATTTTAGAGTACTGAAGATTAACCACTGGACTAGCAGGGAAGCAACTGAGCATTTAAAATGTGTCCATTACACCTAAGAAATAGACTTAAAATTTTATTTAAACTTTCTTTTAGTTTTCATCTTAATAATCACATATGACACTGCTTTTTACTGTCACATTGGACAGCACAATTCCATTATGATGGTGTTTCTATTTAAAATACAAATTCTTTCACATGGTAAGTATAGGTTTTGAAAACTACGTTGTAGTAAATAATAAGTTGTCTTAAAAATTCAGTGCAAATATTTAATAGGTTCAGAAATTAGTGAGGACTAGGTGAACATATTTATTATAAAAATGCTTCCCAAAGTAATGCTTTTTTCTAGGGATATTAAAGATAAATACCATTGCCACCTCCTTTATCTGTAAACTTACTATACATAGTCAAAGTCTAGACACTACAAATAATACCAATGGCATTTGTAAATGATATTATCTTTTGAGAATATTACATTCCATATTGGAGAATGTGCATTCTTGCTGTCCAGTACTGTCTCAACCTTGCTATTTATTATTTATTCAAAAAGTAATACTTTCAAGTCTTTTAGCGTGGAAGTAGAACAATGATAAAGGTTGAGTATCCAGTGATTTCTATGGCATGTCTACAGTGAGATGATTTCCTCTATGGGAAAGTCAAGCCTGCTGGGAATCTCATACAACATGTGTCATACACACAATGGAGCCTCAGACCTAAAAAGTTTGGTTATTTGCAGAGATAGTACTGCTTCCTTCTCCTATCAATGTTGATGAATTATTTTCTTTCAAAAAGGCAAGTTAATGGATCATAAAATTTGTGTGTTCACCATGTACTAGCAAGTTTGTAGCTGACCAACACAGAAGGCAAACATTCCTAAAATTTGGCCTGAGATTTTTAAAACGGAATTTCTATGTGAAAATACACTATGAAAACAATTGTTTCATTATATTACTCTCCTAAGATGGACTAAGGTTTTAAAATTCAGATATTTGAGTATTTTATCTTCCATATCCCTTATAAACTTTTAACAAAAATCTGTATGCTAAATTTTATAAATAATGTGAAGGTTTGGTAAGGAAATGTCCTTTAGTTAAACATATCTTGCATACTTAAAAGTGAAAAATGCCAGAATTTATGACCCAACACAGAGTTTTTTGCATTTTTCATAATGTTTACAAATGTGTAATCGTTTTAAAATCTCTAAAATGAACACCACTGTTTGATTGAAAATGATACTGCAGTTTTTCAAGCTATCTTAGTACTATATGATCAATTAATTTTCCATGTATTTTGAATAAAGCCACAAGTTTTTCATATTTCATAATACACATGTTAAAAATGTCATATTTTCAAGAGGTGAAATCAAACAACAAGGAAAATCTGTCCTCACAATTATTTGACTTACTGTCGTAAAATTAGTCTAATATACTTTTGCTAGTTGAAGAATGGTCTCTCAAGGTTTCATGCATTATCTCATGTTGGATTCTTTTTCTCAGAGGTCCCCACTGATCACTCCACCATATCAACAGCTTGTCTTAATACTACTTGGCCTACCTAACATTTTCATGCATTCCTTCTTTAAATACTTCTATACTTCTGAAATATAAGCTGTTAATATTAGGCGTATGTTGAAACTTTCAGTGTTGAATCACCTGAGTCCGCTTGAAAATTCTGAGGATTTAGGCAATTCCTTGGTCTGATGTCCATGGGCTGCTGAAGCTCTTCCAAAGAAGGCTCCTCACCAACACTAAAATGACAGAGACCAAAGGTTTGAAGAAGGTATATTGATAATCATGATAAGGACATTGGGAAGTTTTATCTTCATCTCTTACAGCCATCCATGAAAGAAATTCAAACCAAACCCAAAGAAAGAAAAAAGTTTCTCCCACAAGTGTTATGTGAAGATATAAAGTCACAAGATTTAAAAATGTTATGTCATAGGGTTATGCTTATTAGATATGAATTCTCTATCATCTGTACACAGTTTACAGTTTATACATCTGTGCATAGTGTATAGTAGCTTTACTTTTGACTTTTAGTTCATTCATATTGCTTTTTCATTAATATTTTACTTTACTAGGTGAGTTTATAATTTTAAGTCCAAATTAACTTATTTATGGGCAAAAATTAAACACCGATTAAAACATTTTTTCAGTGTGTGTGTGTGTGTGTGTGTGTGTGTGTGTGTGTGTGTGGACATGTAACTATAGGTAAAAAAAAGTCACATTACTTATGCAAAAGTCATAGAGGCAATTTGTAGAAGTTGATTCACTCTTTTGACCTCGTACACGTTGGAAACTGAGCTCAGGTCATTATCTTAATATCTTAATATAATGAATGGTCAACAAATAATTACTCAATGATTGACCTAATGAACACAGACTAAAGTTTTCTCCACTGTGAGATTAGCCTATTTTAAAAATTGTCTTTCAAACAGAATCCTGACTTATAAAACATAATCTTTGAAAATCACTGAAACCAAGAATGATACAAAGATTAAAACTACAACAAATAGTTTCTATGTTGCATATGTATTCATATGTGCTTGAATAAGAAGCCTATCTTATTTATAGGACAGATTCATATATTTGATTGTAACTGCAGAATACTTTTTGACTGTTCCATTCTGTTGCATTAGCTTCTACATTTATGAATAATTTCTCTTTTATTACCTTGTGCATGTGAGAAAACTCACCTGACATGTATTGAACCCTACAGCAAAATGGATAGTATTGAATAAATTATTGTGATCACTTCTATTTCTATATTCTCAAAATTGTTAGGCAATTATTGAATTGAATCATATGGCACTGTTACTGGAAGATCTTGTTATTGGGTCACTGCTGTAAGGTTTTTAAATATAAGCCAATTTTGCCAAATGATCATGATGTTAGTGATAATTGAGTTTTGACTTCACACAAAAATTAATGCCAAGGAAACAAAATTTTGTTTTATGAATTTCATAGTTACTCACAAAAAATTTGAAAACAAAAACACATACCTTGGAGAAAACTTCACCCGATGTGTACGATTCCCGTTGCAAGGCATAGGAGCAGATCTCTCTCGGACCTTAGAGATACAATGCCATTGATTGATAAAGTTTGTTATCATAAATTCTTCATAGTTACTAATTTATTAGAAAGTTGCTTACTTCACATATTTCCCAAATATCTAACTTAAAAACACAATCTTTATAAACTGAAATTATTTCTACAGTTATAACCTTAGAACTAATTAACAATAATTTCTGGTGGCTTCTTAGAATATTAGCATAGGAGTAGACTCTGGAAATTATGTAATCAAAAGTTTTCTTTTTATTATTGCATAATCAATAGCCGGAGAAGGATAATAGCTCTTCTAAAATTTTACAAAATAAAATCATGCCGGGTAGTGGTCCCACATTCAGGAGGAGGATTTCTGAGTTCAAGGCCAGCCTGGTCTATTCAGAGAAACCCTGTCTCAAGAAAGCAAAAATACATCCCCCTGAAGAAATAATAATAATAATAATAATAATAACAACAATAATAATAATAGAAAAGAATTTAAGTACAAACTCCTATCCTTCTAAACTAACTCTACAATTTCTTAGGTTATCATTCACAAGAAAGTTAATATAGTTTCTTTGAGAAAGTATGGCATAATCAGTATTCCAAATACTTTTAGCCTCTAAGTCAATTATACTCATCTGATATAGTAAAATATTCAAGAAAGAGCACACACACATGCGATGTTGGCTTACATCTATGAAATAACATTCCTTTCTGTTAGCAGGGCATGCAGAGCCATAGAGTGCTGCCTTGTCACATTTAGTAATGTTCAGCTATGGCCATCTGACATGTAATAAGAAAATCACTCTTTGGAGAAGACATTGCATCATGTACTTAAAAACAAAAAGTAGGATATTGTAAAAACAAACAAACAAATTCCCTCCCTCTAATTCCTAGAAACTTCACTTAGCATTCAAATATCAGTTTGCCTAATGAAGTGACTTATCTAAGTTGTCTTTTTACTTCAACCAATGGATTGGTGAGAAAAGAAAAACACTGTTAGTCTTTTATGTTTGGCTAATGAGTAATGCCAAATATACCTAGAGGCTTTACAGAATGCATGATAAGTGTCTTCCTGAAAAACCATTTTCTAACTTCAGGTTAGCCAATTGGCATTATTCTGATCTACTCTATGCCTTTTATGCACTTTGTCTCAAGAACTTTCTATTTTATTTCATTGTTATTTTCATTTTTATTTTATATTAGGTCACCCTATGTTATAAGACTGTCCAGAAACTACTGAGCTCAAATGCTCCTTCTGCCTCTGCCCTTCCTGCAGCTGAGTTTACAGGTATGTACTGCCACCGCAGCAGGGTCAAGAAACTAAGTGACACTATTAAATTAAATTTCAAAAATCACTAATCACTACACATCTGTAATGATAAAAGATGAAAAGACATGGCTTAATATGAGTTGATACTCTTTGGTATGAAAAATGGGAGAAGTAAAATAATTGTGAGTATTGCATCTATTAAGACACAATACATTCCAATCCAAACATTGCTCATTGAATGTCTTGGTTAGTGTCAAACCGAAGGTAATAATTACCCTCTGGGAATACAAGCAAAGCCATGTGTTAGGGCAACAAAGAAACACTATTGACTGTTCTCATTAACTAACACAATCCAACCCATGACCTCTCTGTAAATATTTAATATTTATAAATCAAGAATCTTAGTCACACAAGATTTAGTTTCTAAGAAACTATATTGCAAAAGCATTGACAATTTTCATAGTGGACTTCTGTGAAGTATGTTGTGCTAATTGTGTACAGCACATATGACTCCTAACAAACTATCACCAAAGGAAATTCAGGGTTATTTATTTATTTATTTATTTATTAAGTAATTCCAGTGACCCCAAGAAGAATTGGGAATGTTGGCTGTTACAAACCAAGTCATAATAATACTACCTACTATCTCTACATAAGAAGTGAACTCACAATACCACATACATGTTTTAAATACTGTATTTTTTGATGTGGTCATCAAAACTGAAGTTGCCCTGACATTATTTAACTTTTCATGTGTGAGAAAATGAATCATAGACTGACTTAGATCTGTGATAAATAGTCTATCAGGAGCAGACAGAATCAAGGTAAAAGATGTATGATTATGTTCCACAGTAAGCTACTAACATTTTAGTATAAAATAGTAGACTTAAAAAATTCCTGAAAAATATCCTTCTTACATGATCTATGTGTATATTCTAGATATTTTAAATGAAATAAGTTTGCAAACTGAAGAAAAAAATCAAAGTGAGGCCACTTACCAGCAATGATAAAAACATGAGCTCTCAATGGAAAATTAGAAAGTGTAAATTAGTATCTGTCACTGAACAGTTGACAACTTATGAATACTCAGTTACATTTATGGTAAACATTGGTAATGCTGTTAAAATGCTGTTCTGATATTGTGAAATGGAATGTAAACATTTGGGAGAATCTATATACACAGTGAAGTAATGTTTTCCAGTTGATGAATACATGAATTTAGAAATTATGTGTAAGTGGAATCTCTATTCAAAGTATAAGACAGGACAATGAAGTTTTGGAGATACACAATATTTGACTAGTAAGTACTATTTTAAATTCCATTTGTCTAGTTTGGGCATGTTACCAATGAATATGTACAAGTATTTGAAGGACACTCTGAAGGAAAATTTACAACAGTCACAATTATCTGAAAAAATTATATCAAATTCCTCTTTTTTAGCCATCTCTATGTACTAAGCCAGCTCTTACACATATATTTAAAGCAAACAACATATGGTCACAGATTGAATTATGAAGTAGATATGAATATCCAGCTGTTTTCTATTAAGCAAGACAGATTAAAAGGATCTGAAAATAGGAGACAATGAGATCTGTATAATAAAGTTTTGAGCAAAATAAATATTTTTCATTTACATTTACTTATTATGTTAAATGTATTTATAACTTTTTGGATTTAATTTTCAGTAAGTTAGATAGTGAATGACATAATGGAAAAGCTTTACAGAATTCTCAATATTTAAATTATAAAGGGATCCTGAGACCATTAAGTTTAAGAGGCACTTTTCTAGGTACTTATTAATGTCATAACAACTCATATTGAGAACTTTACCTCATTTCCTGTAGGATTTCGAGCGTGTGGTTCTATTTGGACTTCAGCCTGAATTGAATGAAACACTTCATCATTGTCTGATGAGTCATCTTCTCTGTCCTTTGAAACAAAAAATAATATAAATATTTAAATCATTATGAGTGTGCAAGTGATAAGAACAAAAGAATCATCTTATTTTGTAACCATGACGAATAATTTCCAAAGACTTAAAAATTATTTAAACCAGCAGTTTCTAATAATTTTTGGTTAGGGATCCCTTTTAAACTCTAAGGAAAGGTACAGACTGCCAACAGAAAGCTGACTATAGACATACACATTTGCATACATTTTTGGGGTTAACTGCTGGTTTCCTGAAGCTTATCTTTGCAATCCAGATTAAGTATCTAATTTAATGTTTGATTAACACATAGTCACAACCTAACTTTTCACATTTAGTAAGCTGTTATAACTCCAAAATTTGGTCCTCAGTAGCGGAAGATCTGTGATATAGAGTCCAAACATTCCTCCTAAATTAAGCTCTCGGAGTTTAAGAAATTGTTCAATCAAATGAGTCAACCACTATTATCTCTTCACATACAGATTATAATGAAGATATATGCACCTTATGTTCTGGTGTACTGGTATGGCAAAGCACTCAGACATATCTATAAATTCTAATTAAATTTCACATATATCAAAAGAACTGTGACTTTTTCTGTACTATAAAGAATTTTATTTCCTTTATGTATTCTATAAGGTATATATATATATATATATATTATATATGTCTATGTGAGAACCTAGGCTCATAGGATGGCTAACAATTATTAACTGACTTATTTCTATTTTGAAGTAGCTTCTCACATATATATTAAAAACAATGACAGTAAGTATGCTCTCTGCTGCTAATATTGGGCATATTTCCAGGATAAATACAAGTCTTGTTCACTAATGCAAATCCCATTAGCTCTAATTGGTTTAGAGAGCTCATTGAGGATAGTCATTAGCTAGTTATATGCCTTATTTCTGGCCACAGATCATGGTTTCTGACTCAGATGATTTCTAGCTCCTTATATTCTGGAAGGGATGCATCCATTTGCCCTTTTAGCTCATTTTCCTTTCACTTTTTAAAATCCTTTCTTATGTAAATGTGCCAGGGAGTTACCAGTTGTTTAATTGGCTTAATGTGCACAAACTCAAATTATAACTTCTCTAGATATTAAGGAAAGGTTCATTTGTAATTATTACATTAGTTATTAGTAAGTGAATGTGGTTAACTAATCATTATATAACGTTTCCTTTTATATAAATGAATACTGAAAATTATTAGAAAAAAACTGCTTTCCTAATCTATACTGACCTTACTAATTTGCTTATTAAACCTATAAACTATTCATTGTCAAATTAATAGTGCAAGATAAAGTTCAAAACATCCTGTTAGATTTTATCCACCTACATACGGGAGCTTTGACGTTTTATTGACTGTTCCTAAATAAGAAGGCAAGTTCCACTCGCCCTGTCTGTGCTGTCACATCACTGAACAATCACATAAAAGCATGGGAGCATTAAGAAGACAAGTTATAAATATGACAACTATATACAAAGTGCTTTACAAATAAGTTTTGTCTTCATTTCAAAAGAGACATATTTACTTTTATTTTGTATTATTTGTATGGGTGTACAGTTTTTGTAGAAATCAGAAAAGAGTAATAGATTGCCCAGGACTGCAGTTCTAGATGGTTGTTAGATGTCAGGTGATACTGGAAACTGAAGCTGAGTCCTGAGAAAGTATGTGCTCTTAACCTCTGGGCCATCTCTCTAGGCCTTACTTTTTGTTTTTATTTTAACCTCAGTTTTAAAATCCCAAAGTAATAATTAATGCACTTCATACAAATAATGCAATCCTCCATTCTATGGCAAGAAATAACAAATAAGCAACTTCAAATTGAAAAAAGTATTTCTATTTATGTGTATTTACGTACTTTAATTCATGTGTGCCACATGTGTGCAGAAACCCATGAAAGACAGGTTACAGGCTGTTATGAGCTGCCATGTAGGGTTCTGGGAACTGAACCTATGTTCTCTGCAAGAGTCATAATGCTTTTATCTGCTGAGCCATCTCTTAGCCTCAGAAAGTTACATACTAGAGCCATAAAAATGGAGGAAGCGTTGAAATTTTAAATGAGGAATGTTTCAAATTTTAAGTGTTTGTATGCTATCCATTTACTGGGAGTAATTGGAAAAGGTAAAACAAAGCAAAATAAAACCCTAAATATTAAGCCACGACTCCTATATAGATACATTAAGCTATTAGTTGTATTATTAAAGCAATTTTTACTCTTTTGATCACAATTATCTGGAGATTTCAGAATGATTCATTTGAAGTGCAAATTAGTAAATCTTCGGTAGAACATGGAATATTTGTTTCGTTTGGTTTCACAGAGAAAATATGCAAGCAATAACCAGCATATTTTCTCAGTAGTTTTCACTCAGGAAAAATATTAAAAATCTCTTACATTTTCAACTTGTCTCAGTTGCTCTTCATGCTGATTAAAGATGTCCTCCCATCTACGATGGCGCCGTCTCCTGCTGGTTTCTACATCTGAGAATTCAAAATCTTCAAGCCTCCATAATGCCTTTGCCCTGAACCTCTTGGGCCTTAGCCTTTTTGCTATTGCTCGCTTCAGACTAGAAACTTTTGACCTTTTCTTCTCTATGGGCTCCGGTTCAGAGTAAAACCTGTCTGTAGACAAATTTTCCAAGAAGATTTGCAGTGGACCAAGTGGTTTTGAGATGTACGCATTTGGTGCTTGAAGTAAGTCCCTGGACAGTCCCTCTATCAGTGCTTGCACTGCACCAACTGCCCTTGAGGCCTCTAGATCCCAGGCCTGTGCCTGAGGCATCTCTTCATTTTGTTCCCCCACTGGAATTAGCAGCTGTGTATCCAAATGAAGAGGCAAGAGCACGTGATGGTTCTGGGACAGTAAGGGCAGGAACACCTGGGCATGCACTTGTATTACCTCAGGTTCCTTATCCTCAATCTCAGCCTGTGGAGGCTCAACAGCCTCTTCTTGCACCTCAGCTTGCTCAGGTTCCCCATTCTGCTCTGGCTGCTGCTCTGGAACTGGATTCTCCCTCGGCTGTTGTTCAGGAGCCTGGCCCTGCCTTTGCTGTTCAGGTGCCCTGTCTTGCCCATGAAATTCTTCTGGCACCTGGTCCAAATCTTCAGGCTGTTCTGTTTCTGAGGCATCATGCTGGGCCTGCTGTTCTTTGGGTACGGGGGCCTGTGCCTCTGGAGAACTAGGTTTGTTATCCTGAGTAGGCAGTGGCATGAGCACCTGGGCTGCTTTGCTTACTTGGGGAGGTGCCTGGGCCTTTGTAACTAGAGATGCAGCTGCTGTGGCATCAACCTCTACCTGTACTGGCATGACCACCTGAACTGCCCCATGTAGATACTGTGGTTCCACAGCCTGCTTTTGTAAAGGCTTAGATGTATTGTCCTGAGACTGTAGAGGCATGAACACTCTGGCTGCCTCCTGCAGTTGTTGAACTTCTTGTTCCTGTGGCCCTTCTTCATCAGGTAACCACCTTGGCTGAGGGACTTCTCCACGCACGACTCTGAGTGGTCTGCCTCTGCTGCTGGTTGGCCCTCTCAAAAGTTCAGGAGTGCAAGAAGGTCCTCTAAAATAAGCATACAGAAGAATGGCATATAATGAGGGTTTACTGGAACTACGTCAGGCCTGAGAATTGCTTTAAGTTTTAAAAGATAGATCCACCAACAAAGATAACAAATAATTCTCTACTCATTCTTGCAAGGTCTGAAATATTCTGTAGGTAACGTGTAATGCTGCTGATGGATTAAATCCTTACTGTAGGCTGCTACTCTACTTGATCATTCTATTGATATATGTCATTTCAGAATAGTAACACAAATTCTCAATGTTTTCTCACAATATCTCATAGGAACAGAAGTATGGTGGGTTTTGTTTGTTTTCTGGGGGTTTTTTTGGGGTTTTTTTGTTTTTTTTGTTTGTTTGTTTGTTTTTTTGCCAAATAGGATTAAGTTGTCTTGAGCGGACGATAACAGCAATAAATTTACTGTCTTAGGTAAGATGCTATCATCTAATTATAAACTGAGTTTTCCCAACACACCTGAATCTCTGTGTGATGTACTGTTCATTAACAGCTCGTTCTCCTTCGACATCCAGAGGCATTCCTTTTGTGTGAAAAAAGAGAAAAGGAAGTAATGCAAAAACATCAACGGTTGCTTCACCTTAGTGACTTTGTAGCTTTCTATGGCGCAGGACGGAGAGTGAATTACTATGGATAAGAAGGTAAGAAATAAGAGCGCTCTTCAAACATATTTTGTGGGTAATGTTAATAAGTTTCTAGGCATAGTTTTGAAACACAGTAGAGATACTTCAGGCATATTAACTTTTCTAGACATAAGGAAAAAAATCTTAGCAATCTGATGACTGCTGTCAAGAAAAGGCAGAATGGAATAAAGGAAGAAGGACAAGAAGCACTTGATGGTATGGATTTGACCTATAGAACCCTGACCTCTTGAGCTACCCTGTATGCTCACTGATGGTCCTGAGTCTGCTCCAAGAGAGGCTTAGTTATGTGTATGATGCTCAGCCTGGAGTGACATAAACACCTTGGTTTCCCCTTGAAGTTGTTTAAGTGCTTTTCCCTTAGGTAACACACCTTGACAGAGGGGCAATCGGCATGCAGGGTCTTAAGTAGTCTGCCTTTGCTTGTTTTATATTTAATATATTTAATGCATTCAACTTCTTTCCTGTCAACCATGGTGTTATTACTGAAATGTGACATCTTACAAATGGGAGAGTGTTAAATTGCTTAGGACAGCTATAATTGCATTTGTGGAGAAATCGCCAGTGAAATGGGACTTTTTCTGTAGGTAACATTTTTTTAAATTTTACATCTCTAGATTTCAGCAAATTATGGCTGATGCTCCTCTAGCGATTTGGGAATGGCCTGTCTGATGCTGGTCCCCATAACATGATCAGAGGCATGTGTAAACGAACCCTTTAGCCACCCATTCAGAAAGAGGACACATAATTTTGTGGACGAGCTAAGCAATACTGCAGTCACTCTCACATTTAATTTGGTCTTAGCATGCTTTCTGTCGTTATCAGGTCCCATACTCAGGGCCTTGTCTATAGTTCCTGAAGTTAAATGCATAAACTTCGAGAAAATATGAAATAGGAGCTTCCTCAGTATTTTCTTCTACATTGAGTAAAATCATCTTGTCACTTTGGGGATCAGTAAGTGTCAGCTGACCTTTGTGTACAAAAGTTAGCTTCTTTAATCATATCTCAAGTTTGTGATTAGGACATAACATGAACTTCATATGGTATATACAAATTAAATTAAAAACTAAGTCATTAAATTTGCAATTATGAACACATTTGTCTCCAAAGAGTTGATTACATTTCTTTAGTTAGACTTTCCCTTAAAATAATATAGCCATGATCCAAAATTCTATTTGAATATGAGCTTCTAGGTCTTGTAAATATGAATACTTCATAGGTATAATAGGAATAGTTAAGTAACCTCATAGATAAATGCTCACCAAAGAGGTAATTGAATGAATTAGTGATGCACAGTACTGAAAAACTGAAATGTAAAAAGGCTCTGGGATTTTCCCAGACCTGTCTGATCTACTTGTCTTCTTGCCATGGAGTAAAGGATAGTTATGGGCCATGTGGCATAGGTGGTGGGAAATGAACTTAGGACCTCTTATCTGCTGAACCAACCCTCTAGAATCACCCCCTGCTGTCCAAAACGTAATTCTTTAACAAACACTTTAAAACTAAAAACAATAAATAAATGTAAGATCCTATGTCTTATCTGAATGATACAAAGCTTTGCAGTTTCTACCTTTTCTCTCTCTTTTTTGAATGATCCCAGTAAGATGCTTTGTCAAGGACTCCACAATACGTCGTTCATGTTTGATGTCATTGACAAATGGGTGAAGAAGCATGTTTCCAGATGTTGGACGAAATAGGAAATTTTTTATCATGCAATTTTCTATGAAATTCTGGAACTTAAGGGACCTGAAAGAAATGAAGCATGGAGATGAAAGACACCATATACTGCTGTGTGGCTCCTACCCCACCTCTGTGCTGCTTTCCAGGTCAAAGATTCTGAAAAACTTGTTAGAACTATGATTGCCTTTCCAATTAGGAACTATCTCATGTCTTAACAATATACATGATACAATGATGACAGGTAAACCTCATCAATAGAACTTGAGTCAACGGACTTTTCTACTCAACACTAGGAATGTCCATTAATTCTAGCAGCAGGTACATAGTAAAGCTCATGTAATCAGATGACAATTACAAGATTCAATGTAATTCCGAAAGAAGGTGATGATAAACAGTACAAAACAAGCTTGTAAAATGACACATGCAAAGAGACTTAAGCTAGATATTTGTAAACAGTTAAACTGAATTCAAACAGCAATGCCAACAATCAAACAGCAATTGCCAGCTCTTACTAATCATAGTAAGCAAGAGTTTAGCTGGATGTAGCTTTCATAAAACACAATTCTCAGGGGTAACAGGTCTGCAGCAATGCAGAACAGTTTTTCAAGTCTGTGAATGCTTAATTAATGGGCCAACCAATAGAGCTGTACATCACAGTTACTGACTGCATGTCTAGGCACCAGGACAAACATCACAATATGGTTCTTCATTGCTCCCTTCACCTCACTGCTAAAGAAGCAGCTGAAAATGTCCATTAACAAAAAATACTGTAATATCCTCATCTCGTATTATGGAGGATACTGCTTATTTCTGGTTAATCACCTATATCTAGATTTTAAAAAAGATACTGGATACTGGCTATTTAGGCATCCAACATAAGACACTGGATTGCAGGAAGTATTGTCCAACAAAAATGTTGAAACAAGAATGATCAAATCAATGAAAAACTACTTTATAAATCTTAAATTAATATATTTAATAAATTCCTGTTTACCATCCACTGGATTTGACTGTGGGAGAGGCTTCCCGTAGAATAACACAAAGGGCTTCCAGAGGCTGAAGTTTATACAGGGCTGTGAAGGGAAACAGATAAGTTTAGGAAGAACATGCAGAACAAGTACAAAGCCCACTGCTCGTCCCACGGTCTCATTCACGTGTCCTGTAAAATAGACACTAAGAAATGAACAGATAAATAAATGTGTAATAACTAACAGCAACATTTACTTTAATAGCAACATTGTAATAAGTCTTCAATACGTGATCTAACAAACTAATAAAAAATGAAAAAAACAGCTATTAGAAAAATGGACAACAGTATTAAAACTACTTTATATAATATCCAGGAGAATGTGAAAACGGGAAAATATTTGGTGCAGATGAAATTAAATTCTCCTGGTATATAGGAGGAGGTTTCGTCCATATTCTGCTTTGTGCCTAGCAGAAGATTCACACTGTCACATAAAAAATGGCAGAGCCTAAGAAACACATCTCTTCAACTTATATCCTATGTTGTTATGGGGTTTGAAAGTTTCTATAAATCTTCCAGCCTTGGTGTAAATGCCTCTATATTGCTTAAGTTCCCACCTATAACATAAGAACTAAAGAAAGCCCTGGTAGCCAAAAGGTTCCATTTTCTATTGTTAAGGTACCTTCTCCCTGATAAGGTTTTCCTCTGCCTTTTCTGTTTCTCTGGGAGACCTTGATGATGTCCAAAAGATCAAAGGATGATAATTTTCTGACCTAAATCTTGGAAGACACCATCTAATAATTGTGGTTTTGGAAAAGTATCTCCTTTGAGGTCAAAATTATGAAAACCTAGAAGATTGCTACAGTTACCTTGACGTGTATTGTTTGCATGCAGAGTTCATACTCCAGGCAAAGAACAATAGTGGTGAAAGAGAAATGTTTGATGGGGAGGCAATCTAGAGCCACTTATGATTAAAGCCATTTTCGCTGTTTATCTAGGCAGGATGACTACTGATAACTCTTTGTGAGTTGAGAATCTCCTTGTCTTAATGTATCTTTCCAAGGAAGCTTATCTTTTGAAAACTCTGTGCAAGACTCTTCTGCCCTCCTACTCTGAGTATGTACTTCAATCCCTTTTCCTTTTATGCCTTAAAATCTTAAAATAAAATTAATGTCAAGTATCACATTCTGACATAGTAGATATTGAAGATAAGATGTAAGAAACAAAATAATAAGACACACATACATACATACACACACATATATAAATATACTTACATAGGATGATATTTAGCAAAAGCATTTGGTTATTGGAAAAACTACCACTTATGGTTTGGTACATGATGGCACATGTATAGCTAATTAAAGCTGACTATTACAAATGAAAGCATCATATTCCAGAGAGACGGATTTGTATAGTCTCACAAACTTTGAAATATATCAAATATATCAAACATTTGTACTTACGAGGAGCCCCATCAGCCATTTCAATAGCAGTGATTCCCACAGACCACACATCACTCTAAAAAAAAAAGGATAGGAAGAAACCTATTAAAATGGGGAATTAGTATTAGGAGTCTCAAAACCATTTTGGATGGAATTGGATATTAATTCTACAGTCATTTCATCTGTTTTTATAATGAAGCTTCATTGTAGACTAACGTTATTTGAGTTTGTGACTAGCCAGCACTTCATTGTATCATAGGTTCATATGGAATGATGTTTAGTGAAAGGTAAGTGCATCTTGTATGCTTTTCTAGTCATGATGTACTTTAAATATAAAAATAACTTTTCATAATGAAGTCTTAATATTAAGATCTATAATGTGTGATATAGAGTAATTTAATTCTGTGTGTCTAAGTTTCATTTAATGTAGAATGCTTCTTAATAGTACTCTCTTCAAAGGATTAATACGTGTACATATGTACACAATATATCAATATACACATAATATATACATATCCAAGTTAAACATTATTATATGAATTATGTTACATACAAACAATATTTGTTGAAATTTTCTTATTAATTATTAGATACACATTTCAATATCTCCTGGAATATAATCAATGGAGCTTAGAATAATTATGGAGCTCTTATAAACTATATTCACCATTATTAGCTGGTGTTGGTTTTTCAAAGTATGGAAAAGGGGCTGGTAAGATAGTTCAGTGGCTAAATACATTCACTGTCAGGCCTGCCAATGTGAATCCACATTTTGACAGGAGAGAACTGACTTCTGAAAGTTGTCCTTTGAACCCAACGTGTGCTTTTATACACACACACATGTGCAGGTAGGTGGGTGAGTACAGATATCATACTTAAATAAAATGTAGCTCTAAAAAAAGTGTAAAGGGCACCTTACTAGTGATGTACTGGCTGACTCAAAATAGTTTAGTTTAAAGCCTCAACTTACAGAGAGCTTAACTTTGCTTTTTATGATATTGTAAGTTTAAGGTTTCTTTCAATTAAAGAGATTAAATAATTTTATTGAGATTAAATAATAAAAGCAAAGGGTTAAAGTACTTAAGAGGACTGTAAAATTTATACAGATAAAAAGCATCACACTTTGCAGAAAATGAGTTAAAAACTTTATTCCCATTATCTTCCTAACTTCCAATGCAGTGCCAAAACTGCAAGAGGCTCTCAGTAAATAATCATGTTCTATAACAAGCAAAGAAGATTGGAGGAAAAGGCAAAGAGATGAAATATAAACTGATCTATTTCAGATAGTGAGTCCTGCATGCTATGGAATGAGATCACAGAAAATTATTTGGAATGCTTGCGATGTCATGGTTGAATGAAGTTTACTTTTTCTAGTTTTTAGCACATAGGGACCTTTGCTCTTTCCATATTAATTTGCTGTAATATCCAGTTGTATACCTGTATGTATATATGTGCATTTCAAATAGAAATTACAATAGAAATGGTAATATACAGCACAATTTGTTTTTTTCTATTCCATTGATTTTCTGTGGTTTTGGAGGCCATGCCAAGGATTATCTCCAGTACACCAAGTAATGAAAATATTATTTTTATTTTTGAACTTACACAGATTAATTATTTGCATTATATTCATTCTTTATGTGTGGAACTGCTGATTAAATTTAGGTCTTCATGAATGCCAGACTTTCTATACTGACCCATATCATCAGCCCCATTTGTCACTCTTGGTTGTGCTAAAAACCTGACCTCAAATTCATTTTGTAGCTCGGGCAGGCTTAATACTCCTGTCTTGACTGCCTAAGTAGTTGAGATTGCAGTCTTGAGGCCCCAGTCCTGGCCTCATTTCAATGAGTTTACAAATTCCTCTGTTCTTGGAAGTTAAAATTCCAATTGAAACCATCTAATATATTTTTATAAAGAAGCTGCCAACAACATGAACTAGATATTCCCTCCTGATTCTGAGAAAGTGCCAATGTTCTACTTTGTCTTCATTATTAGAAAATATTATTCTTATTCATACTATGAAACCACATATAGAAATAGAGGCTACTATTTCTGATTAATGGTATTTGTTTAAACGGAAGATCTACTTTTTATTCTTTTAGTATTCAAATTAGATGTAGCTGGGGCTGGAGAGATGGATCAGTAGGTAAGAGCACTTGTGGCTTAATCATGATGATCAGTGTTCAGATTCTAGCACTCGTGGTCATATGGTTGACAAATAATTTTAACTCCAGCTACAGGGCATTCCATACTGTTTTCTGTCCTCCGTGGACACCTGGACATAATGTGTGGGCATTAATAAGATAAATCTTAAAAAAATAAAATAAATGTAGTCATTTTCTCCACCAATTAGAATCCTCCCTATCTGAATTCTCTACTCACTCTGTAATCATAGGAACGCCTTGGGTCCTCATCACAATGAATCACCTCTGGGGCCATCCAGTACGGGGTACCAATGAAGCTGTTCCTCCGTCCATTTCTTCTGCTCACTTGGGCACTCACTCCAAAATCCACTACATATGTCAAAAGAATTAATCAGGGACACAAATCTCAATAAGTTATTGCTTTAACTTGGAAAGGCAATACAAAAGCCACAATGGATAACAAATTTTCTTTCTGGCACAGAAAACTCTTACCATGAAGTCTTCTCCAGGAATACTGGGAAATGAGCTTTAGCTGCTATTTATGTTGGAATGAGACCCAACGGTACTGTTATAAATTTAATGTAGGTTTGGATAAATGTTTATCATGAATATTAAAAATAAAGTTTCACTGGTTGCTACGATGTGGCATATGGCGAGCTTGGATCTGCCACCAAGCAGGAGGAGGAACAGCACTGTGAGCCACATCTTAGCAATGTCATTTCTGTTACCAGTTATCTAGAAAGCCTCATGCATGACATTGGAGACTCCAATCCCACTGATAAGGAAAAGCGAGCTTCCTGGTTGAACTTAATTTACTATAGATGCCTCCTGAATCAGGTACAACTATTATCTGGGCTATCTATAGCTTAGCTTTATTCTAAAAAAGTTCATTTTCCCATTCTTCTGTGGGTTACAATGTAAGAAAATATTTAGTATGGTATCCTGAGAAACAGACAGAAAAAATGCTGAAGTAGACTGAGGTTATTGATTCCAAAAACAATAAGGGATGAAATATGAAGTAGATTTTCAAATTTATAATGGTTTCTGGGAATCTGGAAGATGGTGAACAAAATAACTGAAAAGCAGCTTGAATAATTTAGTGGAATCAAAGAAAAATGAAACAAAATTAATAGTTTAAGACAGTCAGAAAGCATCGAAGAAGAGGAAGAAATATTTCAAATATTTTTGAGGATTTTCCTTTGCTGTAAACTTTCATTATCTAGACTTTACAAAAGTTTATCTTTACATAATAACTCAATGTTCTCACTCTGTCTAATAGCTGAATTTCAGAGCCAAGAAATACCTATGAAGGCCATAAATTGGTATATCCCGTACTTGCAGGGAAAACAAATGGGTAAAATCGAGAAGAAATAATGCTACATAAAGGGTTTTAAAAGATAAAGAAAATTATAAGCTGGAATGTTGAAAACTCAACAATGAAGCTGGGAGTGGTGATGGACATCATTAATCCCAGCACTAGGCAAGCACAGTGTATCTTTGGTTCGAGGCCACCCTGGTCTACAGAGCTAGTTCCAGGACAGCCAGAGCTACACAGACTTTGTTTCAAAACAACAGCAGCAACAATAAAACACTCAAAACAAAACTCAACAGTAAAATAACGTATACTTTCTTTAATTACCCAAGGAAGACATTATGCAGATTATTTCCATTTTACAATGTCTTTCCTGATGTCACCGTTTTTGGCTATCATTTTGCCTTCTGAAATATTCTTTTCATGTATATTGTTTAAAATGTCTTAGCTGATAAATCTAAATTAAAATGTGTAAGGATTATGTGCCAAATAACCCAGATTCAATTCTAAGCTAACACTGTAAGGTTTTACCTCATGAATAAAGTATATTAACATAACTGAATGGACTTTAAAACAGATATTTAAGTAGCTTTTTAATTGTAAGTTTTGTTTCATGTTACAAATACCTGGGGTTACCGACATTGTGACTCAAGCTTATGAATATCGGATACATCTAGCTTGGGAGATAAATATCAATGTTGTGTGTTTGAGTGTAACATCTATATGTATTTGATGTATTTCCCTACAGCTTCTTAAAATTATATTGCTATTTTTGCAGCTTATGCATTCAAGGCATGATGCATTCTCTCAAAACTACTGTTATTTCATAACACACAATTACTGCCTCATTTGTTTCACAAATATTCAATAAAAGTATTTGTAATTTATGACAAAAATGTCTATTCCATTTTATTTAGAAAGAAAACTGGAAAATCAGAATTTGGTTTGTATATTACTGAAACATCACTTCTGATTAATAAAATTTCAAGGAATAAATGCAAATAAGCAAATTATGTTTTAGTAATTGAAAGCTATTTCATATTCTTCAAAATATGCCTCTGTAATGGGCAGTCTTTTAAAAACGATTAAGACTTACCACAATTCAATCACTGGAACATGTCTGACAACTATCACTAACATAGTTTAAAGCAATAAATGACCAAAAAGCAAAATTCCCATCATAATTAAAGTTGTTTATCTGCTGTTTCAAAGAAATAATTAGTCATTTGCTTTATTACTTTAATGACAACTCCCTGACAAAGAAAGTTTTAAGGAAACCCAAATACCTATATTGGCACTGATATGTTATAAGCAGTTGTCTTAGCTCTCTGCCTCACCTAACCCACTACAAGAAGGAACTTACCGATTTTGACTTCAGCATCATGAGTCAGCAGCACATTTTGCCCTTTGATGTCCCGGTGAATTACTTGGTGAGCATGAAGGTGAGCTAAGCCCTGTGCATACATACAGATTTTAAAAGTCAAGCAAGTATCTAGATGAATATTCTTTTTTAAGTATTTTTGGTAGTGCTTTAAAGTGCATTGGGAGAAAAAAATCTTTTGTTAAGAAAAATAGTCCACATTTGGTTTTTTAAACAAAATTCTTTAGGCTGGAATGACTACAACCAGTTCCCAGAAATACTGCTTTTGGCTATAAGGAAAGGAAAATATATCAGAATACTCATGAAAGAAAAAGAACACTGAAAAGTAATATTTATATAGATCAGGAAACTTTATCCTCCTTTAAAGCCTCTATATTTCTGACTAGGGATGAGAGTAAATGCCCGGACAGCTTAACTATTAACTATTTTGTTCTATTTCTTATCTAAACATTTGTTTAGTCCAAAATATTTTCTGGTGGGGCCTGTAGGCCTAGAATCTGAGGGAATATGGAAATTCATTTTAAAGTGTGTACAATTTGTGTTGGCTTACCATGTTGGCTCCAGTCCATTCACTACTAAGAGCCCTATGACCTGGCGAACCCGTGCCATGGTATGCAGTATTATGCTTCAGTGAGATCATGCCAGAAACTAGTTGGGCATTAATAATACATTTATTGAGCTTTTATTCTGTGCCAGACATTGTGCTAAATATTTAGATGGAGTCATTACTAAGTTGTCAAAGAATCCCTTTGGGGAATAGGCTCTCCTCCCACATTATGGATAAGGAAAAAGAGAGCAAGGGAAAGCAAGAAATTGATTCAAGGTCACAGAAATTATATATGATGAATTAAAATCCAAATTCGGTGAACGATTTAAAACAGTTCCATTGTTATTAAAAAACATTCAAACAAAATGAAAAGAAAGACATTCCAATGGTGTTGGGGGTACTCTTTAGCTTATTAATATTCTTTTGGGGGGGTGACCCTAATGATTTACGTATTGAACACCAATCGAATTTGGCTGACCAAGAAGCTCATTTCTTTCATCTAACTAGATGTTAGAAGTTAAAGAAAAATTTGGGTCTATATTCAAAGAAGATATATGTCCTTTACAAAGGATGCAGAGAGTTTGGGGCCACACTGTAGAATACTGACTTCTCCTGACTAGTCATCATCTTAATTTATGATGTTATGTCAATACTTAAAAATAGAGTCAAGCCATGATGTCATTTCCATGATCTGGTGAACATAGTAGTGAGAATCTCAAAGAGAGCCATTCAGGGTGTTGATCTCAGTATTTTGGGCTTTTAGGTTTCTTTATTCATAGGTTATGTGTAAAATTCTTAGTTATGCAGTATTATAAAGTTATATATTTAGAGCTAGCTTCTTTTAAGAGCAAGGACAAAGATGATTTGACTACTTACCTGAAGGATTTCTCGGCAGATATAAGCGATCCAGCCTTCTTTTAAACTCTGATTTCTTGTCATTCTCACTACATCAGTGACTGAGCCTGCTGCACATAGCTCCATCACCATCTGCAATGGTGCCACAAAAACATGCAGCATTTTAGAAAGTTACAGCCGTGGAATGAGAATTTGTGGAAGAAGGTTAACCAGGAAACACATTGGAATGTTTCGCCAGCAGGTGGGAGTTAAACTAATCCTTCACTCCTAGGTTTTTATAGGTTGTAGTTTGAGATATTTGGAAGGAAGGTCATTCAAGTTTATGCTAAAAATGTAAGAACAAATATCCTTGGAAGAATTTTGTGAGAAGGAGAATCCGGAATGGTGCTGGGAACGGGAAAGAAAGGATATTTGAGAAAAGAGTTTGCCTGGATATGGAAGATCTTATAAGAATTTACAGCTCATTCATATTAATTTGTTTTCATTTTTTAATGGGCTAGAATGACTGAATGAGTAGAGTACTAATATATTTGATAATGGGACTCAACATTTCTAATAATTTTTCATATTGTGTGAAAGGTAAATTTTGTAATATTTTATGAAAATATAGTATACACCTAAATATTAAATAAGGAACCATTATAGCTATGTATGGAACAATATTCAATAAAATCACACCTATCATTTTCAGAAAATAGAGAATTCTAGTAATCTGGGTATTTGAGAAAAAACATGTCTAAATTAGCGGTCTTAATGATGTTTTAAGATAGCAGCGTCAGTATCACCTATGGACTTACTAGAGGGCACAAATTTCACATGCATTACAGATCTATAATGATGCAAATGCCTGTGAAAAAGCACGAGCACTGTGTTATAGAAAGTTTTCTAGAAGATTCTGATTCATGCTAAAATGTGAATTTCAATGTAATGTGTCGTAAGCATTTCTATAGTATCAATGGCCCCATTCCTAAAATACGTTATGTACAACATAATAGAACTTTTAACTGACAGTAGAAGATCCTAAAAAAAAAAAAAAAAACATTATTCCAGTTTATGTTCCATGTGTGCTGTCTTTCAAGGTATCATGGACTGAAACTTACTATCTAAGATAGTAGAGCATGAGAAAAAGTCGAGTGACTATGGCTTAGTTATATTGGGCTCCATTTAGTTGCTGAAATTTATGTCTCATTGATCTGATATTTATAGTAGTCCAGGCACAATGACAAATCAATGATCCATTTAGCTGTATTTATGCATAAGCGCACATATGTCAAAACACCTAAAACGTGGTATGCCAAGTGCTAATTCAAGTTGTATCTTTGTCTATTTCTTATTTTATAGCCCGTCAAGCTACCTGGATATCAGCAAAAAGTAAAACCAACAAAGCTACAATTTAAAATTTGAATCTTAAATTACCAGTGTTTCTTTGGGTCTGTCTCCATCCTACCTTGCCTGGCCTTTAAGTTATTCTTTCTATTATATCTCACTGTCTCAAGGAGTCAGAATAGGTTTTCCCTTACTATCTTGAACAGTTGAGGTCTTCAGTTTTCTAGTAGTAGTAGGAGAACAAATATCGCACTGTAGCTCCTTTGCTGTGTTTGATTTTTCTTTTAGAATAAGACAAGGGCAAATACAAACATACCCAAAGTTGGTGCTGATGGCCGGGAGGATTCAGCTTGAAAAATGCTCCGTAGAAGGTCACGATGTTTTTGTGGAAAGAGTACTTCCTCAGCAGATTGAGCTCAGTCCTAAGATCCTCTTCTTCATCCTAAAGAGGGAAAGCAAAGCTTTCTTTTGAGGACAAATCAGTGGCAATTAGTCTCTAAAGCATAATGTTTATACTATGGAAAATCTTACAGAATTAACATTTAATGAAAATCTTTTTTATAAAATTACAATTTAGGAGCCAAAGGAAAGAGGAGACTAAAGATCTCTTAATTTAGAAGTTCTTAGAATGTGACTCAAGAACAGCAGCACTGGACCTTAAGAAATTATTCAATAAATGATGCAACATGTTTTTCTAATTTCATTGAGATACAATTCATATACTGTATACTTCAGTAACTTAAAATATAACACCCTATTGTTTAAGTAACATAGCTATATATTAATATCATCACAGTCAATAACAAAAATATTTTCTTTCAAATGAAACCATAGCTTACCTCTAATTCTATCACACTCACCTTTGGTCTGTGAAACCACTAATTTATATTCTATCCAAAGTATATAAATACTATTTAATAATGTGTATTCATTTTATACTAGCTATTTTTGAGGTTTATGTATGAGATAGGGATTCAAAAATTATTAGTGTTTCATTGATTTTGGCTTACAATAAAATGATGGGCACTGTGAATAATGTTTCTATAAGCATTCATGTCAACTTTCTTAATGTATGTGTTTGCAGTTCATTCTGATGAATATTGTGATGAAAAGACAAATTCATTTCAACAACTGTTGCATCATTTTTCCTTACCAATGTACATATATAGGAAGTTCTGACTGCTCTCAAATTCTTTGAGAGTGCAGTGACAATATCATGTGGTTTTGATTTATAATCTCTTAAGAAGAAAGAGTTTCAGATTATTTTATCAATTTCTTATTAGCTGATATGTGTATGTGTGTGCGTGTGTACTGAAATCATGGACTTATAAGTATCTTCACCTATTCTGTGAGTTGTCTTAATCTTTCATGTATTCTTTAGGGCACACACATTTTAGTTTTGATAAAGTCCAACTTATTATCATTCTATTGTTAGAGACTTTGTTTCCTATCTAAGTATTCATCATCAAATCAAAATCACAGACATTTAGCTTTATGTTATTTTCTAAGCATTTTATAGTTTTAGCTCTTATGTTTAGGTATTTGATCCATTTTCAGTCCTTTTTTTCTTGCACATTTATAGAGCTAGTAGCAGAATGTTGTGATTAGCCTTTGATACATTTTAAAGGTATGGGCTCATTTGATGGTAAGTTTATAATAAAATTTTGTTTGCCTAATCATAACAGCTGTACATCATGTCTATGTAGCAAAACAAGTAATGATTTAGTCTCTCCAATTATTTAACCGACTCTTGTTAAAAGGTTGTAGTATGCATTCTGCCAGAGTTGTGTATGCTAATAAAGTAACTAGAGACTAAAGTGATAAATGCACAATACACATATGTTACATATGATGCATACAATAGATACAGATAGGTATATGTGACATTTATTTTAATCTAAGGAACTTCATATTTTTCTTTTAAATTTTGTATTAGTACATAAAACACATCTACCTACAGCAAAGAATACTTGTGTATCATTTGGAGGCAGCATAACATTGTAAAGAATGGATATATGGGTCTGATGCTTACAGGGTGAGGACAGATGTTGAAGCATTGTGTTTTAAGAATTATCAATTATTGCCTGTTGAATCCACCTGATTAGATGAGATCAATGAGGTGAAAAGCAAAGTTTAAAGGGACAACTCTATAAAAAGTGCATTTGACCTTCGCCAGGAAAGAACACTAACTCTGAGTACTGGTACACTTCTCTTTTTACCATCGACTTCCCATAGTAAGAAACCCCCTTCTCTCCCCAGGATTCCATCTACTTTAAAAATACAGTAGAAGATAGAACACTGTCCTGTCTTCATAGAAGATATATGTATGTGCAGCTAACACACTTTTTAGCCAAAATAGTCAAGCTAATTTAGAGATCCTAACTGATTAGCTAGCAATGATGTTCCTTTACTTAAACATAACCATAGAATTCAAAAGACGTGACTTAAAAAAAAAAACAACAACAAAAAAAAAAACTTCCAAGAGTGGGTTTCCCACATAAATGTAAACTCTCCCAAAACAAATAAATGACGATCAGATATGTTTGGAAAGCATTAGTGTGTTTGCCACTCTCAATTAACGGGAAGTTGAGCTTGTAAGAAACACACAAGTACATAATATCCGTCAGGCCAAGTGGTAATTTAAAACTCTCACACATCTCCCAGTAATATGATGCTGCAGTGTTTCCTGGCTCTGTGCCAGTTGATCCTAGACCGGCCTGAATATCCTGCTTTTTGTCAAGAGGCAGCTCAAGGATGACAGAATTCCCTTTGTAAATTCACCAGTGCTACAACCAAAATCCCCCCTTTTTAATATGGAAAGAATACCAGAAAAGTTTTGGACACATTTTTTTTTTTTACTAATATCAACTTTTAAGAAAAGTAGAATTAACCTAATAATTCTATTTTACATTTCTTTGATTTTTGGTGGATTTTTGATATATGAAAGCTGGTTATATAACATTTGAAATGTAAATGAAGAGTATATTCAATACAATTTTTTTTTAAAAAGAAAGCTGGTTATATCTGCTTCCTCTGAATATGTTTCTAGTATTCTAATATGATAGCTAAAAGAAGCCTTTTGTGTAACAGATAAATCATGAAGGTATTTGGCAGTGGATTTTTCATATACCTAGAAAGATTCCAAATGTGTTTGTGTTAATAGAAAGGTTTATTTTTTATGTATATATCACTACATAACTGAACATCATTTATTTGGCTGTAGGAGAGAAGACTAGAAAAATTGTATCAATGAAATATATTGATATGAACAATAGCTTTTGTTTTAGGCTTATATAACATTTTGATAGGAAACTAAGATGTTTTGAGAAATACAGTTCTGTATGCCTGAACTTATTCTAAAAACAGTAATTATTGAGATTGGAAAGATATCAATAAATTTGCAAGGAGAAAGTGGTTCATACTCCTTCCTATGTCCAAGTATTGTGAATAAATATCTGAAGAGTGTTAGGATGGGTACTAGGTTGACTTTCTATTATTAGTTTTGCAATATAAAAAGCAGCTATTAATTTGGCTCAAATAAAATGATGTCTGTGATCATCATAACTGGGCAATAGACTTGTTCTAAAGAAGTTGTGCACAATGTGAAAAAGTACTTTGCAAAGGTCAATTTTAGGAAAAAAAGCATTCTTGGCACCATCAGCTCTTCCTTTGTTGCTAGCCAACGTAAAGGCTCTATGCACTCTAGACACACTCATTTTCTCCTGCAGCTAATAATTTACTGTGCAAAGGCACTCTTCTTTGACAGATGTCAGTGTTCAACTCTGATGAATAAATCTATACGAATAGTAGAAGACATACATGTTATCATTTCCACCAAGAGCACTTTAGAGGGAGCCCAGGTAGAGATAATGCAAAAGATGACTTGAATGCTAAAATCAAGGGAAGGACTATGGAGGTGCCAAGAAGACCAAGTACTCACGCTGTATCTCCATCCAACAGACTTTTGGTATTTGTTCACTCTCACCCGTCTTCCTATTTCAGGCATAGGAGTCTGGAAAAAAACCAAGAAAATATTATGAGACCTACTAGTATACTCTTATAATAACCTATGCTGAAGTATTTTGTGCTATTTTAGCAGTAAATTGTAGATGAATGTAACATCGTTCCTTTCTGGCTTTGCACTAATAGCATTAATCTAAAATTTCAATTTCTTATAGCATGTGTAAACTGGGAACAAATTTATGGTAATGGATGTAACTGACACATTAATGGGAAATTTTGCAATAGTGAAGCGTTATTTTTCCTTTTACAAATGCAGATAGTAAATATTAAACATCTATTGTCCTACCACGACTTTTAAATATTCAAAGATTTTATATGGTTCTAGTGTTCCTAAATTAAAACGAGAAAATAAGTATCTTATACGACATTAGTTTAAAAATCAGTGGATTATTTGGGAGCTATGTTTTATAAACTCACAAAACTCCCAAATCCCCTGAATCTCACACTGGTTTGCAACATTAACTGGCCAAACAAAAGTACTTTACGGTTCCTTCACTAATTGCAAAATAACAGTTCATTTAAGGTATAACAGTTCCATGAAGCTACTTAGTCTTTTGAGCATTTTTCCTTTGGGATTTAATGAAATAAAAATTTCTTAACTCCTATTATGTTTGTGTTAATATTATCTTTAGAAAGTGAAGTGCTAAAGAAAGTGGGCAGAATTCACGAATTCTTTGACAGCAGATTATGAACTGTAACACAGTTTTATGATTGTTAGCAGGAACAGTGCCAATTAAATGGTCTCTCTTGCTTATCTGTCAGAAAACATATGAAAAAATGTGCTTCTCTGACAACTTCTTTCCTTCTACCTGTCACTGGGAATCTAATGGCCTCAATTCTCAGAAGAAATGATTAGAGAGAAAGTATGACAGAGCAGAGCAGTGTTAACACAATATTAAAGGAAATATCTGCTTTGCTATCCCTGGCAATAGATAACCAACTGGAAATAGAAAGATACTTCCCCAATTGGTTTGTAATATCACATATTTAGAATTTATGGTATGAGTGAAATGTTTTTAATGTGGTAGCAAACCAGTAATTGTAATACATTAACAACTGTGATTACAAACCTATAATTATTCTGGATTATCTCACTAATACATGAAATCATGATTTCAAACCAATGATTTTGGAGTTGTTTATCCCCTGTACAGGGCATCAAGTGAGCAGAATATTGAGAGAACACAGTATTGATTACCTTCCGGGCATTCATTACTTTAACAGCCACGAAAGAACCAGTCTTCTCATGGATTCCCTGAAAAAAAGGAAATTGATGTATCAAATGTTTGTTATTCATCCAGCAACAAAGAAACTAATGAAGTAAAATAGAGCTAAATAATAGCAAGAACATAGCATGTTATAAAATATGTATATGTGTTTATAGCAAACATAACTATGTTATCAACATTTAAATAAATCCAAAGTACTTCACTGAAAATGAAGCAAGTTTATTAAGTAGTTTCTATTTTTGTGCTTATATTAATCCATGGACATCATTTATTTGATATAATTAATAGTCTCAATCTGTGCTCCACTGAAGAATCCAGATGAACAGCACAAATTTTCAATTGAAAATAGCAAAAATAGAAGACATTTACTGTACACGTTTTGACCTACATGCATGTAGTACTTTGCAAAGATATCTTCCTATTGAATATTTCTTCCATAATAATCGCTGGTAAGAGTGATGCATAATTAATCCAACAGACTCTAAATGTTTTAATATGTCTTGAATTATAATTACTTTTAATAATGTAGTCTTAGCCTAAATGCAAATCGTACATTTATAAATAATATTAAAATGAATATATAGTTTTTATAATTAGAGATTATTTTGTGGCTGTTAATTTTCAAAAATATTTCATACTGCGGTAATAGAAATTCCTCCCCTGTGTTATTGTGTGTAAGTTAAGGAAAATGCCTAATAGGATAGTTCTCTAGCAGAAAATTATTCTTGGACTATACTAGGTTGAACAGTAGTCTCCCAAATTTGAATTTCACCTTGCACTCCAGATTGTGACCTTACTTGGTCATCCCTGAATTTCTCTGTAGGCTCCATGAATTACAACTTTCCTTTCCTTGATTCTAAGAGGTTATTCATGGGTCAAACTGCTATTCTGTTCATACTACTGTTCTGTGCACTATAAAGCATTTGACATACTAGCAAAAATATTAATCATGCATAATCTGTAAAATTTGAATTATATCACTTTCATACTTGTGAATATACATTAGTGAAGTAGTTGAATGTCATTAAGTACTGGTATTCACGATATAAAGTTTTTTTTTAAATATTCTCTCAATCAGTGATCAGCGATTGACCCTCATTTCAAAATTGCACAGTTTTTCATCAGCCAATTATATATTAACATGGTGTTTCAAGAAGTTATTCACTATTTCTGAAGGAAAAATAAACCCTAGGTCTTAGAATCACATAATAGGTTAAGAAGTAACAATTTTGTCTAATGTATACAAAAATACATAATTATAAATTGCTGCTATTAAAATAACATTTCAGAGATCTCCCTTGTACTCTTGATATTTTTAACATTTATTACTAAGTCATTTTAAATTCAGACATAGTTTAAAAATAGCATATTACTTGATTACAATATAAAAATTAATTAATATTGGCATAATAATCCTTTAAACCATATTACAGTTTATTTATGATGAACTACTTTGTATAATATACCTCAGCTTGTGTTTATCTGATGCTTTCTTGTAATTATCCTGAGATTACACACTTGCAGGAGAAAAACAAACAAATGGAATGTCCTCTGTCCCCGTATACATCATCATATGTATCACAACAATTATGAAATAGTGAGTGACCTTAATCACTTAATGTAAGACCTGTGAAGTTTGTCCACTACTCATTCCTTGTCATATTATAAATCATTGGAAGTTACTGACATCAGATTTGAAGGAGAATACTGTTATTCTTGACTAACTAGTTAGAGGATCCAGAAGGTACCTTTTGAAAATAAACTAATTGTTCAGTAGTGCCATCTTGTGGTTTGCTGGTTATGTGGAAGCTGCTTTCTGCAGCAAGCAGAAGGAAGGCTATGCTATAGTGAGAGGAGGGCAGGATTTGTAATGTGGGTTAGGTGTGGCCTTTTCATTTTCAGATATAATTTGCATTTTGTGCAAAATTAAATATATGTAGAAAGTGCTAAGAAAGCAGATAGGTTTTGTACTCTAGAGTAATCAGAACTTGATGTACCGAGTATTGAAAAGCCCAAAAATATAAATTGGATTTTGTCATTTACTTTTCCTATAGAAATATCAACAATATAGAGGGACCCACTGGTTGCACTGAAATAATAATATTTCTTAAAATATAAAATGCTCAAAAAGTACTAGAAAGCTAAACTGTCTTGAGTTGTAAGTTTTAAGATGTGTATAAGAAAATCCAAGGACTTGTTACTTAAATCGTTTTGAATTTCTAGTAGAATTGGTTAAAGGGTTCAGAACAATGACTATAGGCTACCATGAAAAGACATTAATAAGATCCTAAATAACTATCCTAAGAACATATAATGCTTTCAAACTAAACATGTATTATTTTCACAGATCTATTTGAAGAAACTCAAGGGAAAAAATAAATCCTTCAATGTGCTAATTTCAACTTGGCAAAGATTTGTGTTCTTAATTAATTTAGGTAATCAAATAAACAGCATTATTTAGTTTTCTTACTCTAGGAAAAGCAGAATTCATTACTGTGTTGTTGGTCTTTATGAGTTTGAAAATTAGTACCAGCATTTTGAATGTGTCTTATTAACAGAAAATACTGCATGCTCCTAAATTTAAGACTGATCCCATACAAACAAATGCATATATAGTGTCCTTATATACATGCATAAATTATTTCTTTAATTGAAGACTAAACCTTGATATACATAAAACATGAAGGTAAAATCATGAATGAAATTGTGTAGGTTACAAGAAAACATGTATTCCTTCTTAATATCCAGACTCCTTCAATTACTTTGGGAAGTCAAATTACTACACTCAAGACTAATTACACTTTGGGGGAGTATCTTGAAAATAATAAAGTAAGGCTCATTTAGGTGCTAAATTCCAAAGGTAAATGTAAGTGAACTTATAAGGACAGAAGTAATTTGTGCATCATCAGTTCAGCCCCTAACTGATCAATAAGTCAACCACCTTTCCAAGGGATTTTTTTTTTAATTTTTCCATTCTCAGGGCACAGTTCTTTTCAAGCATTTCTTCAGATTTATTTTATAGTATTCTCCTACACCTTTGGGGATGTTCAGGTGAAGATGAAGATCTCTTCCAGTTAATTGGGAAAGGTTCATGACAGAGATAGTACTGATGCCAGTTAGAACATGAATATGGCACAGCATTTGAAAAGTCTGGGCATTAAATGGTGGTCTCCGTTGCCTAGAACTTCACAAGCAAGTATTATCAGGCAATGCTGAGAAGGAACAATCAATCATTAAGTGCAAAAATGTTAAGAAATGGGAGGATGGCCATTCAGCAGAAAAACTGAACACAGAATGTCAGGGCGCACCTGCTTAAGTCACAAGCAGAAATGTCAGTGGAAAAACAATAAAATAGTGCTGAAAAGGAGAGAGAAGACATCACTGAGAGATAAGTCATTAGTTGTATACTTTATGACTGGCTTTTGTTAGCTAATAGTCTGATGCAAACCTCAAAATTTGTAAGGCACTGAAAAATCAGCATTGAATTGCAGTAATGATCAATTTCTTGGGGATTATACATTTTAAACCATAACAAATGATTTAAAATAGCAGTTGTGACAGCTGTGTTTGTAAAATCCATCATTCTGTAACAGTTAATTACTGTGTTTTCCCCTAGAAAGAATATTGGACAGTTCTTGATGGCCTTGTAATTTTCATTAGACATTTTTTTATATCATGTAGTTAAAGAAATTGTTGTGGAAAAACTGCCTTCTCTTCAGCCATTCATTCGGGAGTCCCTCCAGTCATCTATTTTGCATTTAGTTGGCAAACTGAAACCACATAATCTCCATGGTAGTCTTCCTTTCTAGTTGGGTTTGTGGTGGAGAAAGACCACTGAGGTACTTATCGTACTTGAGTCCATTCTGTAACTGTGCGGCCTGCTTTGACTCACAAAGATTTGTTCTTTGTCATCCGTTTTGGTCACTAGCAAGAGATCCAACTGATCCTTGATGGCCACCACAAGGGCACCCATAAACAGTATCTAGGAGACCTTGTTGAGACACCGGTGGCTAACACAATAGCTTCTACCAACAGGTCTGTCCAGAAACACAAAAGCAAGTGACTGGCTGAGGGCTTTCCTTCTAAACATGTCCTCTCCTTAACTATCCTTTCAGATTGGTAACAAGGATGCTGTTTCTTACATGGATAGCTTTCCTTCTTATCCTTCCACCATCACAAAAACAGCTCAGGAAGCCCAAAATGTGTTGCGAGCAATCAGTGGAGGTATGATCAAAACCAGCCATGATATGGTGAAAATAGAGGGTGAGAACTGAGGACTTCTATGAAATGCAAATCACTCTCCAAGAAGGAACTGTGGTATATTTGGGATGAAAAGGGAATGTATGAGCTTCATTTTTTTTCAAATAAATTTTAAGAAACAGATATTAGATAGGTGATAATACATGACAAAATTATCAAGACACACCTGTTTTCATTCTCACAAAGCTTAGTATTCTGCATGAACATACACTGTGATCAGTACATTAGACCAAAGGGCGGCCAAAGAGTATTCTGCAGGATCTACTATTCTGTGTTTGCATAGACATCTCATTGCTACAAGGGTTTTTCGAGTTATGTGTATCAAAATTGGGAATGTCTTCCTAGGTGTGATCTCTCTGTGTGTGTCTGTCTCTGTGTCTTTCTCTTGCTCTCTGTCTCTCTGTGTCTCTCTGTCCGTCTCTGTCTCTGTCTCTCTCTCTCTCGTTGTCTCTCCTCTCCATCCCTCCATCTTCAATCCTATTAAAGAAATTGCAGATAAAAATAATTGTGGCTAGAAGCATTTGGAGCCTAAAACTGAATAAACAGTATTTTAATTTTTGGGCCTTAGGATTTAACACTTCTACAATTACAGTATTTTGCATTGCAAGTTAAAGGTGAAGATAACAAGGAGTCATGCTTCTGTTAAAATTTCTAACAGATTTCTTAAAGACACAATAAATATTATTTGTAAAACAGTTGTTACTTACATGCCACTATGAAGACATGTCATATCTTTGAGTAAAATGAAGGTAAATTTACACTCTAGGTAATTAAGTAACATAAATTTAAGTTACATAATCACTTGATACTCTATGTCTGAGATCTCATATGTTCCTTTTATCAAATGAATCATTTACCTAGATGACAACTTTTTTAAAGGAAAATTTTATTTTTATTTAATTTTAGGGTTACACATATTCAGCAAAGGTGTATTGGGATAAATCAACTTAATTGCAGTATGAATCTAAAATAGAAGTGCCAAGTGGTGAGTGTAGACACATGGGTGATGGTGGAACACAAAATAATTTTTATGCCATATAAATTTAGAGAGATCATAACACCTAATAAGTACTATAATACACTGAGATTTCAGACAAAGCCTGTTAAATGCTGCCGTGTTGCTTGGTACTCCAGGAATCCAAAGAGCATTAATTATCAGTAGGTGAATTTCCCTTCTTCAACCCTGTAATCATCTCTGTGGTCACACTATGAGGCCACTCAAAGTTCCATGCAATTCTCTTCAGTTAGAAAACCTCAAGGCTTGGAAAGATACGTGCTCGTCCATATCAGAGGGTAGGGGCCTATTAAAAGGAAGCAGTGCCAAGGTTCTTGCCAAAGCCATACAATGTTAGTCTGTCAGGGGATATTGCCTAATCCTCAATGGTGCTACTACCCTGAAACCTTCACTAAATATCCCTGATATATATTCCTTGTGGTTCTATTGAGCTCAGAGGTGTGAAGTGCTGAGAACACCAAGTGTTTCATCCCTTTCTTTGGTAGCAAACCATCCAATTACAAAATCCTTGGCTAGCTTAGTAAATGGATTCAAAGTGAACCAGATTTTGCAAGTAAAAAGCTACAGAAGCACCAGAGTAACCAGACAGCATAATGTTTTTCCTCTTCCAAAAATCTGGGGCAGTCATGGTCATGCTTTAGTACAACTGTGAAATAGTCGGAAGAGGACCTTGGCGGTTTCAGTGGCTTTGTAGCTTAGGATCTGCCCTGTAATTTGAGGCAGTTATGTGTGCTTATACAGCAGCTTCAACTGACTTTTATTACCCTTGTTATTACTCCTGCAGGGAAAAATAGGTCAAAATATGAAGTAACATCATTTGCAAATGGAGCTGCTCCCTCTGACACTACAACACTCAAACAGCAAATTGCATAAAATGGACAATAAAGTTCAAAATTGGTAGTTAGAAATATATGGATAGTGGCTACTTGGTAACTAAGAGGTGTCCTCAACAGACGGCTACACCATAAGCCAGGTCTAGAGGTGACAAAAATGCAAAACCATTGAAGTTCATTCTTACAACTAGGCAGCATCATGAAACTTTCAATGTTGGCCATTAATACAAATTGAAAGTGATAGCCTGTAGCATGAAAAGTTGGCTCAGAGGCTAAGAATACTGGCTGCTCTTTCTAAGGACCTAAGCTTGGTTTCCAGCGCCCCTATCAGGTGGCTGGCTGACAGTCACCTCTAACTCTAGCTCCAGGGGATCTAACACCATCTTTTGTTCTTATGTTAGCATCTGCATATTCATGGCGCATTCACACTTCCACAAAGAGAAGACACAAGTCTTTAAAAAATAGTCACAGTCTATAAACTAGAAATTCAGATGTTGAGGAAACTATGACATACATGACTCGGTCCTACATGTGCTCAAAATCACTGTTCACACTCCCAGCATCATTATTCATCAAAGTACAGTGAAAATGTGATAGAATAAAAGATACCTGCGTAACTCTGTGTGTGCCTGTTTAATTAAGCCTATGACTTTTTTTTCCTCTCAGGAGTGCTATACATTACAAATATAAGAGGGAATTTAGATCCCAGAAGCTCCTTTCCTTTTCATATTCTTTTCCTCCCTTCAACTCTCTGTCACTATTTTTTCTCATTCTCACAATCATGGAAGTTGTTTTTTTTTTCTTTAGATATCTTTGGACGTAACCGTGGGACAGTGTATCAAGGCATGGGCAAGGGCAAAGAAACACATCTTTTATAAGCAAACAGGTTCTAGCCAGAACAGAATGGATAATACTTCACCACAATGTCACAATGTTTTAACATAAACTGCTTTCTTTATGCAATGCATGAATCAGTTAACACTCACACAGAATGTATTCCATCTGTTCTGACAGATGTGAGGGCCAGTGTCTCCGCTTCTATCAAGCAGCGCAACCAGTGTAAGGAAAGCATTGAAACAGCTGGCTGCTGGGTGAGGGGAGGGGCGCAGCAGCCCAAAGCATCAGCTTTTCCTTCAAAATCTACTCACTCCAAAGGGGAGTCTTAACTCTCCCAGCTCTACCAGTAGAGGCTTAATCACAAAAGACCCATGTATGACTCTAACGTGGACAGGGTGTTTATGACTTCTCCAAGAGAAGTTTTTATGTATGCTGTGCAGGATATCTTAAGGGTACCCTGAACAAGAAAATCATTGAGGAAAATTAGTTAATTTTAGTAAGGCAATCTGAAAAAGTAATCTGAGAGACCGAGACAGTCATCTAAAGGAGACATATATTGATGGGAAAATATTCTCAGGTTGGAAATGAAGGAAAAAAGGATATACATATCATGGGCACACAGGACGACTTGGCCTTGTTGAAATTTTTGACTTTTTTCTTTCCTAATTCATATGGCTTCATATTTTTTCTATTAATTCTGCACTACTAACCCCTAAATTTGTTAATCCACACAACCAGTGACAGAATTAACAACAGATCCAAAGCACAGTCTAAGAATCCCTTCCTATTCTGCTGTTGGTTTGTAGTCTTTCAACTTAACTCTGTGGGGTTTTCTTTTCTTCTCTTATTTTGTATTGTTGCATATCACTTTAAACTATTCATCAAGTCAGATACATGACATATAATATAATAGTGCCAAAAATTTGAACAAAACCACTTTTGCAAATTGATTGAATAATTTCCCTATAAGTAAGTTAATTATATTAATGAGTTTAGCACTACTTTGTCCAGGTCTTCAGCAAATATTTAATGAATTATCCTTTGAATGTATTATTATTTGATATGCACTAAATGTCACAAGTAAAAAGCACTATTAGATTAGATAAGGATCTCAGACAAGATGCTTTTGAGTTTATATTTAAGTAGTCATTTGCCTACAAATTATAGACAGAGGCATGCATTCCGTTTCTGGATATATCACATTTTTGTTGCATTTTGTTTTTGCTTTATAAATTATATTGAATTTAGTCAGAGTATGTTCTGTAGGATATGGACCCCTGAAATATAAATTTTCTTTATACTTAAGCATATAATCAAGTTATTAAAATGCCCCTTGTGTGCCTGACAAAATGGTTATTCTCTACTTGTTGATAGTAGAATTCATCACAGTTCAAAGAGACCAAATGTCCTCATTGTACTCTTAGTAATTTTTCCAACTTCATGTATAAAAATTCTGAGATAGAGGTCAAAGATTTCCATTGTAACTTTGGATGTATTACATTAATATCTCCTTGTAATTTTACTAATTTAACTTCCCTTATTTTAGACCACATTTTCCATTCCTTTGAATGCAAGTTTTAATAATAGAACAATAAGCTTTATAAAATGATGAGTGTGTTAAAGCTCTTATTGCTTGGAGAGATAAACATGAGCCCTGGCATCCAGTCCGTTTGAGACGTCACAGCAGAGACAAAATCCTGCCATCAAAATCCTGTCTTCTGATTGTGTTTTCTTTTTCTAAAATTGTGCCTGACTTTCATTGTCAGAAAGCTGTACCACCTACAATACTCACAAAGCTAAGAATTCTGTGAGCCTAATTTATTTTTTGGAGGGGGGCTGTGTCTGAAGTGTTTTTCTTTTCCATGAATTTTCCTAAAATGCCTGTACTGGCAAGACGCAAGTAAAGGGAAGATTCTGACATGGGGCTTTGCCACAGGCATGCCAGTAAGGCTGCAAGACTAAGTATTTTCTTCTTATGCAATTATATTCTTCCTTTTTGTAAAGAAAGGTGGCAAAGTTAGGATGGTTTATTTTACCTCTGTATTCTGAGTCTTCTTTAATCATATATCTGATTCATTAACTTCTGGGCCAAATTACAGCTCTTTCATAAACCGATTGCAGGGCTTCACCTCTTGTGGGAGCCTAGGCATTTGTTGCCTGCCTGTAGAGCTATTGTAAATGCTCCTGTATTTCCACTTCAATGTACAGAAAGAAAAAAACTCACTAAATCTACATCTGGGATTTATCTCAAAAGTATTTTGTCTCCAAGGGTCTTTGCTGGTATTAGAGTCATGAGTCACTGTCAGCACTGTAGTTTAGAGGTTGTTCTTACTGTCATGTATTGTATACCTTTATTTAATTGTGAACTATGACAAGTCAAATAATACAGCATTCATGGGGAAATACACAAAAAGACTGAGCTCAAGGGCCTCCTTAATGACCCTCTTTTCTCGCAATAATAAATCTCTCCTCAGAAGTGCTTCTACTTCTTCCCACTACCTCCAAATTCACTTTTCTCATTCTACAATCACAGGTAATGAGTTAGATACAATGTTATATTGTTGCTTTACTTTAGTCAGATTGTTGCAAAAATGTTTCATTGTGTAGGTGAAGAGAGTACAAGAAGCGGTTACAAAACCGGAGATAGGAGGGGGCAGCAGGCGTCTCAAGTGAGACTGAAAATTAGAGTTCTATATGGGAGACTAAAGGGGGAGCTCTGTCTTCTCACTGGGTCATTTAGGAGGGTAAAAGTGTCAAATATCTGTCAGCTGCCTTCCGGACACAAGCGTTGGGAGAAAGGGATGCAGAAGGAAAAAGGGAAGGAAGAAGAGAGGAGAAAAAAATGGAATGATTTATTATTGTGAAATGAACAAAATTGGGCGGGGTTGTGTTTTTAATGTTAACTGATCTTGATGAATGTCAGGAAACTGAGTGAAGTGTAGAGTCAGGTAACTCATGTAAGTGGCTAGTTTTGCTTCAAATTTGTAAAATGTATCTACTATTTTTAGCAAAATCTAGGTTCCATATAAATGGCTTAACGAACTAAAATTAATTCTGTCCTGACCACGTCTTCCCTTAGAGAAAGTCAATTAGAAATTAATTGTTTACTTTTTAGCAAGTTTAAGTACCAAAATGAAGCAGCAGCATTATTTAACAGCTGGAGAGCTGGTTCAGCCATTAAACACTAGGCTCACAACCAAATCTATAAGACAAATATAAATATGTGTTTTACGTTATATGCATACGTTAATTTAATTTCACACATTTTGCACCTAACAATTGTCTCTGCCACCAGTTAGAACAAATGTTGATCTCCCCCCTCTAATCCTTTGATTTCTTTGTATAACTGTTCAACATGATAGTTTCAGATATTCTATGTCAATATTTTATTTCATAAAATTTCTCATTCTACCACTCCACAAAGTACCTATTTTTTCCTTGTCTACCATCTATAATATATTATTCTCCCCCAGGCCTATCCGCAAAATGAATGGGCTATAACTTCTCTAGCTACATTCTATTGTTTTAATGGTGAGAAACTTTACTTTCAAACCAACCAAATAAGACTTCAAAACAAAGTATAAGCTCACTGTCTATGTACTATATAGTCCCACACTGCCAAAAATATGTTGCCTACTAGAAATAAGTTTAGCAAATTTGCTGAGAAGCATTAAATAAAGACTCCGTAAATACAACTCTCCCTACCCCAGTTCTAACATCTGCCACTAATTGTGTTCATAAATGTTGACTTAGGAAAGTTAAAGCCACAAATACATCCATTTTAGAGCCAACTTCTTCTCTATATAGTTTATTTGTACATCAAATGATCCACATCCTGATACCAAAATATTCTATCACCCATCACTATCCTTTGAAACACATCTCTGGATAATCTCAGTCAAAGTAAAATCATGAGGAAGAAAGTATGTCTGAGACTTTAAAATACTTTTTTCCCTTCCTTTTAGATATGGGTGATGACTTTCCTGTATATCTTGTTTTGTGAAATGTCTTATGATTAGGTTTAATTAGTGTAGGATAATTATCTCACTTCCTTTTCTTTTCCTGTTTAAAATTTTAGTAGCTAATCAGTGAGAAAAACTTGGATTTTAAAGAAGGCCCCAATGATGACATTTATATAATTTTCCAAACTAGCTCCCGATTAAATCCAAATCCACAGATAAACTGAGAAAAGGGGGTAATTTATTTTAGCAAAGACTCAATTACACTTTCTTTCTGGTTGTTGCCTGCTTTGTTTTGTTTTTGTTTCATTTCATTTATTTGTTTTGAGACAAGAGTTTCACTACATGGCTCCCAGCTAGCCTGAAACCAACTTTGTTTTAGCCTCATTCTGATGGCAATACTGCCTTAGCCTTCAAAGTAGCAGCATTGCAACAGTGAATGACCACATCTTGTCATATTTACATTCAATGTTATAAGCCTCTTTTTTTCTTGAGTATAAAATTATTTCAACAATTATTTAACAGCAAATAAGATCACTTTGTATGTTTCTATCATATTTTATACAGTGGCTAAACATCTGAACTAAATTCATAACATGTATAATTACTAACACTAACAAACAAAATAAGTTTAAAATCTTTATATTTGTAGTGCATTAGTTTTTGACAAGAACAGCAGCATGAATCAATGGAAATTGTTAAATATGGTTAACAAATACTGAATTTTTAAAAAAAAAATCCACTTCTTTCTCTAGACAGACAGTATCTCAAAATAAATAAACTGCCTAAATACAAAAGATAAAGCAAACAAAAAAAAACACAATAGAGTAAATCTTGTTGTTTATCTATGTCTTAATCAGGGTCTGTATTCCTGCACAAACATCATGACCAAGATGCAAGTTGGGAAGGAAAGGGTTTATTCAGCTTATAGATCCACATTGCTGTTCCTCACCAAAGGAAGTCAGGGCAGGAGCTCAACCAGGGCAGGAACTTGGAGGCAGGAGCTGATGTAGAGGCCATGGAGGGATGATACTTACTGGCTTGCTTCCCCTGGCTTGCTCAGCCTGCTCTCTGATAGAACCCAGGACTACCAGCCCAGGGATGGTACCACCCACAATGGGCATCACATTAATTATGTTTGTAGAAAATCATGAAAAGAAATCATTGTGAAGATAGCAGGATTGTTTTCAAAGATGTGAAAGTTACAGAACTTAAGAGGGCAATTGTATTGAGGATACCTGAAGCACCTTAAGATCCTTGAGATTGGCTATATATGATTTGTAAACGTATTGAAACATGTGTAGAAAACTTTTCTGCAAGGTACTTATAGGTACTCCGTGTATGTATAGCAAGGGAATCCAAGGTCAGCAAGAGAATGTGTTTGGCCTTGGTTCTTGTCTCCTTTTCAACATCATCATTTTTACCATGGTTTATATTTTGTGTATGCTTAGGAAGGTAAATCTAGTTCTGTAAAACATAATTAAGAAAATTACATAAACGCATTAAGCATTCGTATTTCATATTGATGTAATCAGTGGCACAGGGTCTCCTTCCCCTAGATGAAAGAGATCCAGTTGCAGAAGCCAAGTTAAGAATGCAAGAAAGTCAAGGATTCAGAATCTAGTGCTTACTCATCTTAGCTGCAATCTCTTCTCTTGAGCAGAATTCTCAAAATGATGGTAACTTTTCATTAACTCACTTTTCTTCTTCCTTGCTAGCATGGGAACTAACCCCCAGAAAGTAAAGTAAAGCAGTCTTTAAAAATGTAAAACTGATAAGTCTTTTGTTCTTCCCACTGCCCAAAATGTCCTGGGTCAGCCAGATTCTGATTTTTGCAACCTGATACATCATTTCAACCAGGTGGCTCCATCTTGACCCAGGCACTGTTATATAGGCAAACAGATGTTTCTCAAATTTCACATGACATTATCCATTCCACCTGTTTTGTGACAGATGATTTACTTTCTGACACTTAAACAGTTCTCTTCCCCCATCACCCTGCAAATCAGTTCACCTCAGTGGAGAACTGCCTTAGTTTAATGAGATTCTAATCCAACCCCTTCAGTGCATACACACATAAACAAACTGCAGGAAACAAAAGTAACCCTTTGGTGCCACTTGGAGGAAGTCTGTTACTGGGCAAGCATGATATTATAGCCATGGAATCTCAGTATCAATTCTTTATGTTATCAAATTATGTATCTTATTTTTGTGAGATGGGACTTTCTATGATGTCCAAGAAGGCCTTAAACTCCTGGGCAGAAGGAATCCTCTTTTCCAGCCTTCCTATTTGTTGCCTAAGAAAAGGTATGAACACTACCATGATTGGCTTTAGATGTTTACACTTTTAGCATTTTGGTTGTCTACTTTTAATCTTCACATTTGTCTCATGTCACCATTTTTTCTTAATTTTTTAAATATGTTCATATATGGGTACATCATTTCCCCGTCCCTTTTCTCCCTCCAAGTCTTTTTGTTTTCTCACACTTCCCCCTAAAAATTCATGGTCTCTTATTCTTTAATTATTAATGTTATATAAATATGCATGTACATGTAAGTTTATGATTATAGCCAGCTGAATCCTTTTAGTATTGTTTGTATGCCCATGTTTGGCTTGGCCACTGTAATTGGATAACTCATACAAGAAGATTGATTCTCCCTCTCCTTTTCTCTCTGTAGCTCTAGTGCTAGGGAACAGTAGAATTTCCTCCATCCATACTGATATGTCAACTGGTATTATCATAGTTTAGGCAACTGCATTGTTGAGATTTCATGGATGCAATTTAGCTGTCATATATAAAAGATACTATCTCACAGCAAATCTCCTAGTTATCTGACTCTTCTGCAAGATCTCCTGTAACCTAGACTGTCTTTGATCCCTGTAACCCGTCTTCCTGCCTTTCATTCCCAAGTTCTGGCATTATAGGTATACGTCTCATGCTTTGCTCTATGATCCACAATAATTACATAAATTTACTGTTATAAACTAGATAAGTTTATTGAAGGATAATTTACATTCATAAATTCTGCTCATTTAGTGTTCTTTTGGGAGTTTTAAGAAAGATAATCATCTGATTGCATATTACAAACACATATTTTTACATATCATATACATATTATATTTTAGTTCTGATAATAGATTTATCAATTAGTGTAATTTTCTATTTTACTAAGCCTTTAACTTAATAGAGAGACAATGAAAAGCATTTTCTTGTCCCACATTTGTTGAAAGTTTTCTACTAAATCAGAGAGGAAAAGAGGGGAAGGGAGAGGAGATAAAGAGCTTGGTCAATAAAGAGGGCATCGGGGTCAAACAAAAAAGAAGAGGGAGGAAAAAAAGGGAGGGGGAGGCATAAGAGCAATAGAAGTGGGAGAGGAGGTGGCAACAAGAATGTGGCCTGTGTATTTTCAAATGTCATCATGACTATTGATTATATAGATATATATATATATATATCATATAATCAATCATCTATCATATATATATGATAGATGAGAAGTACAGCTACATATGTGCCTATCTATCCACAAATACATGCTGGAGTTCTACTTGTTTTGTAAGTTACTTGTATAATAAAACACCTATAGCCAGCCTCTCTCTGCATTCATTGCACATGCATTTCCTTACCTTTTCTCTTTTCTGTTACCTTCACTTAAGATCTGTTTTCCAAAGAGTAGAACAATGAAATGACCATTCCTTATAATTACTGAAAGCCAACCTCTGAGAGAACCTAAGAATCTTTATCACATGGCACATCCATTTAAAGTACTGTGTACCAGAATGTAGTGAATCTGGACTCACTCGCCATGGGTGAGGGTTAAGAGAAACAGAAGTGACATATGTTAGAATACATATGGAGTGGTGCTTTCTGTGACTCAAATATGTTTCATCTGAAGCTCATTAACTAAATATAATATTATATTCATGTGGTTTACAGATGTTAATATTGCCTCAGTTTCTTGCTAGGAATATATAAAACTTCAGTAGTAGCTTGAGGCTATGTATTTTGAATGATATATTCAGCCAGCATAAGCTAACCAAAAATTAATTTAGCCTTGACAAGCATTCTTTCTCTTATTACCTTATTTACTCTTACATGGAATCACAAAGTTGACTGGAACTATGGATGAATATATCTGACAAGAAAATTGTAAGTCTTCAAATCACCTCCAAATTATCTCTTTGTAAATCTTACTAGGGGAGCTTACAGCTTTTCTATCACAACTGTCAACTTTTGCCTTTTCTGAAAAACCCTGCCCAGGTTTCCAGATCTGAGAGTTCTGCAGAAACATTTAGTACATTCTAAGCCATCATCACAGAGAAATTTACTGCAGAATGCTGTTACACTACTCCAAACCAGTGCATTAAGCTGCCATCACTAACTTGCCAAGAAAGAACTTTGTGAAGACTGTCCCAAAATGCTACTCGACTGTGTATTAAGATGTAAGGAACAAATTGCTTAAGTTTCCAATTCACTAACAGAATACATATGCCATGCAGAGAAAAGTAACTAATTCTATAATCAAAACCAGGGCTGTGTGTATTTCTAAACTTCTAGGGATTTGTGGGAGCAGGAAAGTCAGGGTGTTTGCTTTTATCCATGCCCAAAGTCATACTTTCATGGTTTATAATTTATTTTTATTGTGAAGGGGAGTTTTAAATTTCTTCATCAAATCTATATGTTCTAAGAACTTAACCTGGAAACTTTTATGCTTGACATGGCAAAATTTTGCCTAGTTCATCTTTTTCTTTAGATTTTCCAAGTAAAAAGAAGACAATTTACTTTTCCTTTCATGGCATGTTGGAATGTCTAAATAATGATAAATATTTTTTTATTTCTAACTGAATCTTTGCATATGTGAATGTGTGTGTTTGTGTGTGTGTATGTGTGTGTGTGTGTGTGTTGTGCATGGGTGTTTGAGTATGCATCTCATATACTCATGAGATTGGAAAGGAGATTAAGTAAGTTTTGCTAAATGATCATGAAATTCCAAAAAAAAAATGTGCTTTTCTATTTAGTAGCTGATTCTAACTATAGATGATATATAGAATGGGAGGATGATAGGAACTTCAAGGACAGAATACAAATAAGAAATGTTTTTCAGCAATGACTCTCCCACTAGGTATAAGCCCAGAATGACAGCATCTATTAAAGCAAGCTTCCTGTTTCACCCAGTTGGCAATCCCAGCTGTGTTTGTTTCAATATTACTGGAATGGACCAAGGGTTCTGCATTTCTAACAAGTTTCTGGATGATACTGACACCGTTGGTGATCAGGAAGCCTGACTTTGAGAATGACAACATAAAAGGAATTAATATATGAAAGTAGAATCTGTGAATCTGGCTTAGCCAGAAGAGAAGGAACAGAAACACAGGTGAATAACCATTTCTGTGATTCTGTTAGTTTGATGGTAGATTTCCAAAGGACCTAACAGGGTATTCAAAAACATTCGAAAGACATTGTGGCCCTCCTTCCTTTAGGCCCCATTTGGGGGTGGGGGAGGACTGTTAAAGTCTTGGGGTTTCATAGAAGTTTCAGCAGATTTTCAGTAAATCTGAAGTGACTAGACTTTAGTTTTGCCTTTATTATCTGCCAAGACTTTAGCACTGGCTTCTGGGCTTCCCTTAAGAAAGTGGTCCACATGCCACTTAAACTGGCTTCCTTAATTGAAAACATTGGTGATGCTGTAGGGACTAGATGTCTAACATCAGAAGGGAGGAGTAAGAACAAGAGTTCATGAGTCTGGCTTGGTTTAAATCCTGCTGCTTAGATTTGATATGTGCTTTAATCCTCCTTTTACATGGCCAAATATGAAAAAGAAAAAGTATTAAAGTCCAAGGCTCAAGTTAACTGACCAAAAACCAACTGGATGATCCAAGAATGGATTAATCAAAACCACATTTTAAAGAAAACACAAGTCTCTGAGCTATATGTACCCTGAAGACATCTAGACGAGCAGGCTTTATTGATAGCTGGAAAGAGATTTTAAAAAGGGATAGTAAAAGCCATAGTTACCAATGCCAGGAGTCCCCCAATTCTGTTTCTATCCACAATCAGAACTTTACCATTTCTCTCTTCATCACTCAATTTAAAAGACTCATCTAGGTGACCAAGGCCATTTTCTCTGTTCTTCAGCTTAAGTCTTTAGCCTATGTCCACTTCAACGTTTTTCACGGTATCAATGAAGTCTCACAATATTTGACCCAAAGGTCAATTCCCTTTCCACTAGAGAACTTAAATGGCCCCATAACTCTAGATGAGGTTCAGGTAAGCAAATAAAATAGCATGTGCAAAGAGATTGAAAAAGTTGTTTCTCTCTGGACTTAATGAAGCCTGTTTTCCCGAACTGACAAATAAATTTAAAACATTGCTTTGAATATACAGTGTGTGTTGTCTTCTTCTGAAGAGGTTATACCAATCAGCTGTTCAATACTCTAACTTAAGGGATAGGATTAAGTCCTTCAGTCTTTCTTTGTTTCTTTGCATTTAAATGAAGTTGGGTCAGTGGAGGGTCATTCTAAGTAAAGAGAGTTGAGCCAGAAAGAGGGAGAGAAGCAGGCTCCCTCCATCAAGGGCAATTGGATAACCTCTGGCAAAGTGTGCTTTGCCTTCGTTCCCCCACCCCTCCCACACAGCCCTTAAGGCTCTTTCCTTTTACAGAGGTGCTACATCTGGCTTTGCTTTTCTCGGGAGCAACTCCCCTTGTTATGGAATTCTCCCTCTTAACTCTCACACAACCATCAGAAATAATTTACCTGCCTTGGACCTGTTTCTCTTGAGATTAAGGTGAGAACTAAGGTCATTCCTTAAACTGTTAATAAGTGGCTTAATGCATTTCCTAATTTATAAAATACATATTAAAATGTGATTCCTGATAAGAAGACCTAAAGTGCATGCGTGTCCAGTAACGTAAATATGGGAAGAATGCAGTAAAATGTTCTGTAGGAAATAATTTTCGTTTTTCATTTTAGCAAACCATACCATATTGAGTCAAATCTCTATGTTCTCAAATCTTATGCTTAAGGTTTCCTAGCTTCTGAATAAATCAATAAGCCCTCTCTGAGATTTCTGGTTCATATCTATAGTCCAACTTAGCAGTAGTTCCCAGGGGAAGCATTTTCATGTAGACCTTGGGCATGTGTTGTGTGAATTATTCCTCCAGAGGATTTTGGTGTGCGCTCCAATTGAAGAACTTGGGCAGTACAAAAACAAGGATATTATACTCCATCAGAGGCATCCAAGCCAAAGGCCTGCTACTGGCTCTACTTTCAAGGCTTCCATTGCTCAAAGCATTTCTTAGTTCATATCAAATTGTGGGTTACTCTAGAAGGAATGAAGTACTGAAATCTAGTCCATTTTATATCATTCATTTGCCCGCTATTACTGCCTCCTAGTCCCACGCATATCTGGCATTAGCAATGTAAACAGATATTTTAAACCAAGGCAGGTCAGACAACCCTACATTTAAATCATCATCATCTAATAAACCTAGGACAAATTACCTAAAATTTTACATAATAACACATAACATATGGAAATAAACGTGGTGGAAAATGGCTGCAGAAAGCCAGGAACAAATTTCCTTCACGTATCTTCGGTTTCTTTCCAAAGAACTCTGAAGAAGTTTGTGGCAGTGGAAGTTTTTCACTGCACTAAGCACTGTTGGCATCTAAATAGGAAAGAGTCAGGAGAGAAGATACAAAAGAACAAGAAAACTGTATCAAGGGAGAGATGAAGGAAATGGGAGTAACATGGCAAAGACAGAAGACTCTATTGCTTTCTCTTTGAATTGTTGTGTGTATCAATAAGACTCCTTTGAATAAACTGCTTAATATTGTTTACTTATGGCTATTACTCAAAAGATCTCAGAGAAACATTAAAATCACATCTCATTTCGGAAGAATTACACTTCCCTGGTGTACTAACAAGAGCTACTGCTATTAGACAGCATTACCATTTTAATTATTGGCAGTCAAGAGTGAGCTATTTCACTTTCAGCTCTCTAGATCATAGCTACTTGAAAATCAAGAGTATTAATCAATATCTGGAAGCCTTGAATATGTGTGACTAAGTTAACAAAGGATAGGGACATATTTTTTCTCTAGAGCATGAGGGTTTACATCTTTACTTATTTGACCTTAAACATGTAATTTTCCTGCTGAGGGCTTAAGTTTTTTATTTCTAATTTAATGGTAGACCTATAGTGTCTAAGGAGTCCTTCCTACTCTGACCTGCAGTAGAGTTTGATTCTTCCCCAACGACTTCACCTTTTGGGAGAGTTATTTTTAATTTTATTTTCTAGATTGTGGTGTAATTATATTACTTCTTCCTCTTTCCTCTCTCCAACTGCTCCAATATGTCCCTCTTGCTCTCCCGTAAATCCATGACTATCTTTTTCATTAACTGTTATATGAATATAAATATGTACCCCTAAATTTAATCTGCTCACTGTATATACTGTTAATCATATGTTTGTTTTAGAGGATGATCACATGCTCATGGATAAACATTTACTGTGTCCTTCCCTGGAGAAGACTATTTCTCCCCTTCTGAGCATTTCTTAGTTGTCTATAGCTCTAAAATAAGCTTGATATTAAAGAAAGTAATTCTTTGATCATTTCTCTCATCTTCAGTGAAAATAACATTTTGTACCATCTCTAGGGTTGGTGAAAAGATTTTGACAAGTTCTTTCAGGGATGATAACAACTACATGACCTAGTGATTTTGCCTGTGAACCTAAAGGAGGTTAAGTGACCTGGGTATTCTATTCAGGAAGCCATTTAACTCAAAAACACGTTAAATTCAGACCTGTGCGATACCAAAGTGTGTGCTTCCACTGTATGGGATTATAATGATATGATTACAGAAAGATGAATGTTTGCACTAATTATTAGTTAACAACATGGAATTAAATTCATGAAACAGTTATCTTCCTAGAAAGAACTCTTATTAAAAGCATTAGTCTCTTAAGTTTATATATATACTGTCTAGTTATTTGGAAAGCTTTTCCCTTTGAAATTGTATAGCACAATATCAATAGCATGTCTAATTTATTTCTGCTCTGGCTGGTTTCAGAACACATTGTACACTGGTCACTTTACTGTTGAAATGTTTTACATAAAAACTATAAATTTATTCTTTAGAAAAAAGCTTGTTCTTTGGGACAAAATGTAATCCTTAAATATTGACTACTCAGAACAAGCTTGTCATAAACAACTAAATAATTTCTCATATAGCTCCTTGTGTTCCCCATAAATCATACCATATAATTTGGCTTCATCAAATGACTAAACAGCTAATTCTTTAATTCTCCATCTTTATCTAAAAGGCACAAATTTTTGAGACTTACCAAATTAAAGGGAAGGAAGAATCCTACAAAGGTTGTGAGTTGTATACAATGAAGCCTTATCATAAACACCCTCTGAGAAGCCAGGACAGACCCTGCCTTTTGTCACTCACCTGCCAGGCAGGAAGAGGGGGCTCCCTTTTTGTATTTAACAAGTACCTGATAATTTGATACTACATAGTTAAAAGGGAGGGCTTTTGTATGCCAAAGAAATCTTGTTCCAAATCGAGCTTAGCAACTTACTGCATGACTTTAGGTAAGTTATTTCATTTTGCCAGTCCTAAATTTCATAGGGTTAACAGATAATAAAACTTGTGACTAGGTAAAGCTGCTTCTGAGTAAAGCTGGCAGGTTAAATGCAGAACTTGCCCAGCTAAATTCTAATTTCAGATGGACACCTGTGCTCGTAGTATAAGTATACACCTTTGGGGCATACTTGTGCTCAAAATTATTCTTTGTTCAATGAGACTGAAATTTAAGTGAATATTCTCCATTTGGGAACCAAATCGGCAACTCCATTTTTAAAGGCCTTAAATCCGTCTATGTCTGTCTTTTTAGCACACATATTTTTGATTGTTTGTTTGTTCACTTTTTTTTTTACTACCCACCTGAACAACAAGGCCTTGAAATATAATATTTAAATAAAGAAAAACAGAAAATACACAGTTAAGCAGCAAATTTGTTTTGGCATAATGCTTCTGCAGAGAAAATTTTAAAAGTGATATCTGTTATCTAGCCCTTGCCCTTATGGGTACTTTTCAATAGGAGACTCAATTAAGAATCAGCAAATTTGTTTAGTTTACCTATCGTTCTGCTTATTTTAATGCAAACAGAAGGCAAGTCCTATAAACCTACAGATGCATGCTCAGGGAACAAGTCTTGATTGCTATATCTCATGCATCTATCAAGTGTGTAGCAGTCTAGGAAAAAAAAACACTAACAGAATTCCAAATAAACTAGTATGTATGGAGTTGAACATAGCGTTCCCCCCTCAGATATATGTGTGTGTTGTAAAAAAGCAGGTCTTTTGCTCTTTATAATGCGACTGAGCAGGTTATCTTAAGAAGTATATGAGTGCATGCATATACATATATGCATGCAACGACTATCAAGGGCAAGGGATGCCATGAATTTGAAAGATGGTAAGAGAACATGTGAAGGAGCAAAGGGAAGGGAGAATTAGTGTAATTATATTATAATCTCAAAACTTTAAAAAGTTGACAAAATATAAACTGTCCTCTTTTATAGTGCCTGAAAGGCCTTATAAGTGCTCTAACAGAATTATGGATATAATTATTTTGCTCTTGTTTTATAAACATTTTCTTGCATAGATTTATTGATCATATTTCAACATATTCCTATAAACTCACATACCCACACATGCCATTGGAGAAACTTGGGGAAGGTTTAGGTTTATCTGGATAGTTCTGGCCTCATACCCCATCTAAAGGGCCTTAGGTCAAGAAGCTGACAGTTATTCTTCTGTAATTTCTTTCTCTTGAGTCTAGGCATTCAGATTTGAGTGCAATAGAAACCATCTATGTTCCATTTTAGTAAGGCTATATACACCAGATGCCAACAAACATTTTTAATAATTTCCTTCAAAAATGGTCATAAAACTAATAATATATCTGTGTATATTTAGAGTTAGTAGTGTTTTGTTGAAGACATCAGTCAAATTTGTTTCCACAATGCACTGGTTGGAGTAAACATAGGCTCCGTAGTCCACAGATATCACTGCTCCACTTTATGGTTCAACTAGTTCTCACCTTTTTGTTCATGCTGACTTTTTCTGGCGCCAATGCAACTGAATACATCTACCTAATGCCAAGTATGATATGTTTAAGACACATTAAAGGGTCATAAATCAAGCATGCATAAACACACACACACACACAGAGATGGGGGAGGGAGAGAAAGAGAAGAGGGAGGGGGAGGAAAGGGAGAATGAAAGAGAGAGAAAGAGACAGAGCTGGTATGGAGGGAGGAGAAGGAGAGCTGCTAAGAAGAATTTTATCCTACTAAATCTTTTAAAATTTACTATTTTGGGCCATTTAATTTCTTTTAAAGCATAATAAAATTTAGGATAGTTCAGAAGCTGGCGAGCATGGGTAGAAGGTGAAGGGAAGCAAGTTCTTATTTATATGTGTTTTTCTTTCTAATGGCTGCCAATTTTCCAAGTCAGGAAATATTTGTACATGTTCTAGACATCTTCCTGAAGGTATGAAGCTCTCTTGAAACCATCTTATTCGGCCATGCCAACAACTCTACAGCAAACTACAGTACCCTGAGAAAAAATATACTCTTTCAAGCATCCTAAATGACTCATTCAGGAGAGAGTAATAAAAAACAGGGCTAATATTTCCATCCGCTGGAAATATTTATCTCTACAAAGTACCATCTTTTGAAAGAAAAGTCAGAATAGAAAGTTACTTAGGTGGTATAATTTGAAAAAACTAAGCTGTCTCTGGTAATGGCTTTGTAGGGTGTCATTAGGCTTTTCCTTCAAGGTGCATCTTGCAGAGGTGACGTTTCAGAGGTGGTCACTTCTACACACATCCTTTTATATCCAATAGAAAATGTGCTAAACACCAGGTGTATAAGGTACCATTCTTGTTCCAAAGAGAGTATATAAGTGATAACAATAATATGACCCACCCAGTACCCCCCAGAGCTCCCAGGGACTAAACCACCACCAAAAGAGTACACATGGAGGGACCCATGGCTCCAGATGCATAGGCAGCAGAGGATGGCCTTGTTGGACATCAGTGGGAGGAGAGGCCCTTGGTCCTGAGAAGGCTAGATGCGGCAGTATAGGGGAATGCCAGGACAGGGAAGCTGGAGAAGGTTGATTGGGGAACAGGGGGAGGGGAGAGGGCTTATGGATTTTTCGCTGGGGAAACCTGGAAAGGGGAAATAATTTGAAATGCAAATAAAGAATATATCTAATTTAAAAAACAGGAAAAAATAAAGCCCTCACAGATCTTCAAAAGAAATTTTTCATAAGGACACATTTAATAAAAAATGATCGAAAACAAGCAAAGAAGTCCTAAAAAAAATGAGAATAGATTTTCTGGATGCAGTGTTTCTTTTTAAATTATCTCATTGTTAAATGAAAATATTTAAGACAAAGAGACACATAAATGTGGACAATAGAAAACAGAAATGGGAAATTTTTCCTTGTTTATTTATCCCTGATGTTTTTCTATTCCAGCCATATGCAATTCACTTTATTAGGCACTCCATGATAGTCAAAATGAAGAAAAAATACACTTGGATCCCTGCTTTCAAGAGAACTTGTATAGCACTTTTAAAGACTAATTCCTGTTTAGACATCCACGCCAAGCCTTCTGGCTGGTTTTTGACTGTCATCACAATACTATTTTGTGTCAAGGTGGGAAGAATTTGGCTGATTACAAAACTCTTGTAGAGGTTAACCACTAGGGAAACCTCAAGCAGTAAGTTCTGTTGAAACCTGCATCCCCATCTGATGGGAACAATACAAGGACATTTTAAAACAGCATACCTGGTTCTCACCTCCACATCTGCAATGCCAAACCCTTACTGTCTACTTCCATGTGCTTCATCCTCCGCCAATGTCTAACGTGTGAAGCTATGTGTCATTTTTTCCCTATCTTTTCTGGGAGAAGTTATGTTCTTAAGCAGAGAAAGGGGGTCCTTAAGTTTTGTGCAGTCTAATCTTTATACATGCCACTAGAAACATATCTATTATGAATGCATACATTTAAATGTGTTTATTCGATTAGTTTTGATCATATTCATCCCTCCCCCAACTCCTTCTGTACTCATTCCTCCTTTACCTACTTACCTGCCATTCATCATGCCCCTCTTTAAATAAACCCAAGTCAAATCTGTGTTGGCCATATATTCTTGGATATGTGCCCTTTTACACTGGGACATGAGTCTACTTGAGGCTACACTCTTAGGAAAAACTGACTGTCCGTCTCCAAGCAGCTCTCAACTTAATAGCTAATAACTAATAAGTAATAGCTTCCCAGCTAGAAGTGGGGCCTCATGGTTTTCTTCTCTGAATTAATGAAAATTCTCATTAATAAGAAATCTATTCTCAGGACTAGAGGGATGGCCCACGTTAAAAGCACTGATTGCTCTTACTGAAGTCCCAAGTTCAGTTCCCAGCAACCACATGGTGGTTCACAACCATCTGTAATGGGATATGATGCCCTCTGCTGATGTGTCTGCACAGAGTGGCAATGTACTCACATATATTAAATAAATCTTTAAAAAATGAAAGCAGTTAAAAAGAAATCAGTTATTGGGCTGGATAGATGGCTCTGAGGTTAAGAGTACTTTGTCTGCTCTTCCAGAGGTTCCAAGTTCAATTCCCAGAAACCATATAGTGGCTCACAACTATCTGTATTGGGATCTGATGCCCTCTCCTGGCGTGTCTGAAGACAGTAACAGTATACTCACATATATTAAATAAATAAATAAATCTTTTAAAAATTGAAAACATTTAAAAAGGAAAAAATAAAAAGAAATCAGTTCATTGGGCTGGAGATATGGCTCAGAGGTTAAGAGCACTGACTGCTTTTCAGAGGTCCTCAGTTCAAATCCCAGCAACCACATGGTGGCTCACAACCATTTGTAATGAGATCTAATGCCCTCTTCTGTCCTGAAGGCATGCATAAGTACAGGCAGAATGCTGTATATATAATAAATAAATCTTTAGAAAGGAAGAAAAAGTAATTCAGTTATCCACAAGGCCTTAACTCTACATGATTGTTCAGTGTTTTCCTTTTTCCTGGGGGTGACCTGTAGGAACATAACTGAAGAAAATGCCCCTGGACTCATAAGTAGAATGTTGGGCACTAGACAATAGGGAGTGTTAATAGCAAGCATTGTTCTACCATTCAGTGGTTTCTAGGAGTCTAAGAAGTGCAGTTACGAGCTTGAGCACCCTTTAAAGCCTATCTGTTTGTGCCCATCCAGTTCAGAAATTCAATTACGTTTCAGAAAAAGGCCCTAAGATGGACTGTCTTCATGCTCATCAGGAAGGAAACAGTGTGTTCCAGGGACACATGCTAATGATCTTCATCATGTCCTGAGTTTACTTTGTTTTGGTTTTGTAAATATGGTTGTTTTTGCAGTTGGGGAAACAAATACTTATGTTCACTTGATATCTAATAGACTGTTTTATTCTGGTCTGGACATGCTAAGATGAATATGACATAGGAGGGCTAAGAGCACACCCCTAGGGAATGGAGAATTGTGGAGTTTCCTCTGAAAGGTCTAATCTACTACTTTTGTCAGTTTGTTAGTTATCTTTTCCATGTTTGCTTCCCTCCTGTGTGAATAGGTAAGGTACATCACAGTGTTCTTATGAGATGTCAAGTCAATAATGACTAGTAAGAGCTAGTGACAATGTAACAACTAAGGAAATGTTTAGACCTTGAGGTCACAGTCCCTAAATGTGGATAATGTTTAAATCAATAATTATAGTATTTTTCTCAAAGTCAAGAAGAGCTGTCCTGTCCTCCAAGGACTCATAGACCTGCGCTTTTTGATCATGATCATGATGGTGCTTATGCTGTTAGTTTTTTTTCTTTTTTCTTTTTGTACTTTAGGGTTAATGATTTATACAAAATGTTGCTGCTGGCAGTGCTTAGAATACAATCAATCTTTTTTTTCCCACTACAGGGGTCTCTGAACAATCTAACCTTCTTTTTCTAGTCATGAAGGGATGGTGCCTGAAAAGACAAACTCAAAGACGCTTTCTTATCTTACAATAAAAATGACCCATAAGACACCATGGTGCCATTATTTCTCCTATTTAATAGCACAAAATTCACATCTAATTTCCCTTTCCTTTCCTCAGGCTTTTGTAGAGGGGCAATTTATTATAACACTGTGTAGATAAGCAGAGAAAATAAAAACTGTAGCATAAAGACCTGTTTCTATATTTTGTTTGCTTTTTATATTTTCATTTGATTTTACTAATAGGATTCTTTGTAAGTTTTTCACCATTGCAGTTGCTGTGTAAAACATATTTCTAAGAGCTTCCATTTTTCTGTTTACAATGTTCAGAGAGTCACACTTAACTTCTAAACACATTTGGCTCCACTTGCAATATTATCTTAGACACGGGTATACAAGTATGATAGAATGTTGAGAAGGTCTAAAACCAATTAGGGTTTGTTCTTACTTCTAATTTCTTGTTTCAGTAAATCAAGGGATATTTTATAAAGTGTCTAATGACATGTAATGGTGACCTGATGCGAAACTACTAAGGGCTAAACCAAAGCAGAAACTCTTGATACTTAAACAATTTTAACTGAATTTGTTCCATGAATAGGAGTGTGATTTTATACATGTGCTTAAGGCTTGCATATCCATATACTATACTGACTACATTAATGATCTTAGAGGAAAAATTAATACATGACTTGCTCTTCTCTAATTGTAATATTAATGATTTCTTTTTTCAAGATTCAGATACATAACTTTTGATAAACTAGAAAAAACCATGTAACCTTAAAATTCAGAGGCCTGCTTCCATTTCAATAGTTGAGAGGTGCCATTGCCAAGCTAGAAAGCTATCCTTTTCTCTAAGGGCTTTAAGACTTAATATTTTCCATTAATTTGGCCTGGGTCTCAATTGATTTAGCCTATGCTGGCTCTTTTCACCATCCCCACTACAAATATTCAACCTTTATTCTCTTAGTGATAATAAAACTCTTCTTGAATTCTTATTGATTCATTGTAATTACTATAGCCAGTAAAACAAACAAACAAACAAATAAATACCATTCCTATTTTCTCCCCTCTTGCCCACTCTCAGTCATCCCTCTTTCTTCCTTCCTCTTAGCATCATCCCTTCCTCTAATGTGGGGGTCTCAGTTAAGTAAGACAAGAAAAATTGCCTCCAGATAGGTTTTGATTATCTTACTACATTCCACTCAACACAGTATATGGTAAATAGTATGTGTTCACTAAGTTTTGGGAATTTCTATCATGAGTATTTTAAACATTGAAAATAATGTCTTTATATAATAGACACTTTTAATATTTCTTATGCTAGGGCAGTCTCATGTTACTTGAGAAAGCTAGTCCTTACTCCAGAGACATATTATCAAAAAAAGAACCATGGAACAGGAAGGAGTTGGAGTCATGGCCAGGCTCTGGAATTGGGATGTTGTATTAGGAAGGCACAATAGCTTGGTATGCCTATAGCTTCAATTAATCTTCAGCTTCAGATTCTGTTTCAGAGGCTTGCAATGTATGATAAAATACCCAGTGTTGTGTTCTCTGTGGGCACTCAAGTAATATTTGTTGGCTGACTTAATTGAGCTATATTTGCAAAATGGCAAGGATGTGAGGAAACTTTCCTACCTAAAAAGAAAGCATTCACAGTGCTAGACATTTGGTAGGCAAATAAACAGTATAATTTCAGCCTAAAAGGAAAAATATTCACTCTCCCATCCAATAGACCTAGTGGCTAGGCAACTCAAATGTCAGCACCATATTTTTGGAAATTAATTTTAAATATCATAAATTGTATGTCATCAACTTTGAAGACATTTCTTTCCTTCCTGTCTTGCCCCATTCCCTGCTCCAAACTCAAATGCAGAAAATGTAACTAATAATCCTAAATCTCACCTGTCTGGTAAGGTTTGTTAATTGAAGCAATGTGTTCAGCAGTGTGTACAAAAAAAATCTAATTCAAGAGCCATACATTAGACAGCTTTTTAAAACAAGATTTCCACAATGACTGTTGCCCTTCCAGAGTAAAAACAGATCAGGGATTTGCTCAGGACTCTAAAGCTACATTATTATTTACCTGAATTAACCTTCTGATTATCAAGAGACAGATTTCTCTACTCAGATCTCTCAAGGATCAACAGCCAAGGTAAGTTTCAATTTCTGAACTATCTACTTATCACCATACATTCTTACTGTATTTCAGACAAGTTTGCTTTTGCTTGAGGTGGCTGGCTTGTCTCATTCAGTTCCTTTTACTGACTTCATCATGTTAGCATTTCAGTCAAGAGGTCAAGATGATTGCAGTCATTTTATTTATTCAGAAAATCCTGTTGCCTGCTTCACTTTACTAATACCAGGTTTAGTTGAGTTGTGATACATACTAATGTATTTTTACATTCTTAGCATCCCTGGTACCAACTTTACCTTTGAAAGGGATATTATAATAACAGCTAATTCTCAAGCCTATCTCAGGTGGTAAAATAGAGGAAGAAACAGAAAAATATGCTGCAGAATTTATTTGGTGTACTAAAACATGGAAATGCCACTAGTAATCAACTAGTATGCAAGAAGGTCCTGGAACTACAGGATTATTGTCATTACTCTGAGAGTAGGACTTGCTTAATCATATGCTGTGTCAAACATTCAGTGAAGTGCTGTATCTCAAAGCCACAAGAAACTTTGGCAATTCTGTCTAGTGTATTGATGTTATTGCTGAACAAATATGCTCAGAAAATTTAAATGACATGCTTAGAGTAAGTTAAGAGGGTCAGGTTGCCAGTTTCTACGCTTCCTTTCTAAAGACTCTTAGTCTGTTGATTCCCATTTCATGACATTACTGTAGTACTTCTGTGTACATTTCTCCTTGAGAAACTTGAGTTTCAGTTTGTGTTGTTAAAAAATGAGTTGCAATCTATTTTCTGAAACACTGATTTGCTGTTATTATATTCTCTCTGTGTCTCTCTTCCTCTGTGTGCCTCTCTATCTGTTGGGGAGATGGGACATCATTCATGTACCATGGGGTACATATGAAGATGGGAGAACATCTTTGTAGATTTGACTCTCTTCTACCTTTAGAAGGGCTCTGTTGATTGAACTCAGCTCATCAGGCTTGGATCGCAAGCTCCTGTAACCACTAAGCCATCTTCCTAGCCTATAAGCTATTTTCTTTTTTGCACCTATGTCATTCCATGATCCAATATTAAATATTCTTCTAATTGAAATTACTAATCACAAGTTATGAGCCTAGTAGTTAAAGGTAAAGTGAAATCTACCATCTCCGACCCCTACTTGGGGGAAAACAGAAGAGCAGTACTTCTCCGAGTGTGAGGAAGGAAAAGGAAGCTCACAACTTTAAGTCAAGTTTGTAGTGGCAGGAAGGGGGATAGGGTGGGAAGATAGGTGTCCAATTAGAAGAAGGAAAGGAAAAGACTTAGAAGGCAGTGTGAGACTCAGTCTTTAGTTCAAAGTGCACAGTCCTCAGCAGACAGCTGGAAACCTGCTAGAGAAGGAGAGCTTGGAACCAAACTGGAAGACATCCGAGAGACTTTAACCAAAACAAACAACAGCAGGGGATGTGGTTGGCAGCACTAAAAAAGCAAAGGGCTCTGTGAATCATTCTCACAGTAACTTTGAATGGTATCCTATCTGCATTTTGTTGTATAGGTTAGTTCTGCAATGTGTAATATATATAATAGACGTACACATCTATGTAAGACACAGACTGGAGTGACAATCTAGCAAAAAGTATGGACTAGAAAATTACTCGATATCTTAATAATCTAAGAATTTAATTCAATGTTTCCCTTCTGCATATTTAGGCATAACTATAATGATAATGTAGGAGTAATACTATGTTATTTAGCCCACTGAGCTTACTTCTGTCCTTTTACTAAATACTGCTTTACAAAATAGTGAAATACTAGGTATAAGGTAAGTCCATTTTTTATCAATTCCAGTGTTAGTTCATTTGTTTGTGAAAATAATACTAAAAATAATGACCGTGAAAGATGTCTTAAGGGACATCTAATATATGTCAAACATTCTATGAATACTGTTTCTGTAAAGTTTCTTCAGAACTTACAAGGTAAGTATGGTGAACTCTATCTTATAAACAAAATATAAATAGTCAGAGGTAAAACAATTGATTCAAAGTCATAACTCTAAATACTGAATTAGGCCTGCCTGGTTCAAAGGAGTTATGTCCTCACCAAAATATGTTAATTTTACACAAGGAGTGGCTCTATGCTTCCAAACTGGAGTACTTATCATAAACTTCTAAGGTAGAATTATTAGCATGAAAAGTGTACTCAGTTTAAAATTAATGACAACTTACTCTGTGTTGTTTTCTATGGGGGTAGTATTAATATGCTTTTTTTGCAAAAGGAAGTTAGTTTGAGGTATAATAAAATGGGCCAAGAATGAGAGAGAGAAATCATCATTATCCTGCAATGAGTATTTCCTTAGAAAACTCTGACAGTGAAAAACATTTTCCACCTCTAGATCTGAATAGTTTCATATAAAATTCTTGGAAGTTGATGTACAATACCATACAATGAATGGTTGCTTCATGAACATTCATTTAAAAGAAATTTACATAGACTTCTCACTTTGGATGAAGATATGAAATCAAGAAAAAGAACCACTCCTAGACTAATAGCAAGAAAAAGCTAAACGATATACAAAATCACACTGGAGAGTATCTAGAGAGAAGTGCCAAAGCAGCTAACAAGTCTTGAGGATGAAGAAAGGTACCACCTGCAAGGAGAAATCAGTCCTGAGCATGGGCTTCCATATGGCCACAATGGGAATAAACAGACATATGAGAACACATAAAGAAATCATGTATTTTTAGGTGATTTACAGTAAGTTAGGTGTGAATTTATGTGACAGTGTAAAAGACTTGGGAAGCAGGCATACAGGCATCTCTATGTGTATTCCTGGCACAGAGCCAATGAAGAGACACCAACAAACTGAGAAGCACTAGAAAGTACACCTTTATACCTAAGGAATAAACCCACTACCTTGATGAAAGGCAAATAACCTATTCATTCCTGAATACAGATAAGGATCCACTGCAATGAGAAAAAGGTAAAAATTACAGTCCTCTCTGGAGAGAAGCCAAAACTAGTTTGGAAGCCAAATGATGTGGAGTATGACAGAGGCAGAGAGAGGGTCTGCTAAGAATGAGGCTGACAGAAAAGTAGAGAACTCCCCCCTATCCTTAGCACAGGGTTAACAAGAACTTAGTAAGAAGTAATATTACTAGGGTGGGGCAAGAAAGAGAGGGGGCATCTCTGAAACACACACACACAAACACAAACTTCAGAAACAATGGAAACCAAGGGGAATGAAGTGACATGTTTATATTGCTGAGAGGGGAAAAAAAAAAAAAACGGAAAATCCAGCTCCTATGCCTGTCTTTCAGAAGTAACAGAGAAGTCATACATTTCATTAGAAATGCATTAGAAGCCTCAAACTACAAGGACCATAAAGGTCTTCAGTCTTAAGCTCTTCCTACCAGATATAAAATTAGATCTTCGTAAAGAAAATTCTAGAAAAGGCTGAAGCAAAAGTTTATATAAAAAGCATTTATTTTATTTGGTCTAAGGGAGTTGACAATGCAACCCTCCCCCAGTGAATATAGAAAGAGTGAGCATAGTCAATATAAATAAACTTAAAACACAACTGTAGGATATGTAAAAGCAAAATTGAACCTCATCCAGTATGTTACACAACTAAGTGGAAAGGCATTCATCAAGTTACATCAACATAAAATCTGTATTTGAGTCTTCATTGTGATTGAAATACTAGAACCACAGGGTTTTTTTTTTTGTTTTTGTTTTTGTTTTTAAAATAAATTTCCATGCATAACATACCTTTTTCCTTTTTGGTTCTTCTGATGAGGATATCACTTCTGAAGAATGTTTATTTATTTAATTCTTACCTTATTTCCAAAATTTGGTGATGGAGAAGGCTTTATACTTCTTAGTCAGAAGAATTATACATACATATTATTTATATACACCAACATAGGAATTGAAATTTTTATAGGCTATATGCATATTCTAAATGTGTGTGTTATAAAAAGGTATTTTCCTACCCATGTATAAAGTGCTTTATCATTGGATCGAGAGGCAAAACTGAGAATGTTAACAAATAGGAAATAAAACACAGCATAAGCAATATACTTGGCTCTGTGCCATTACTAGTTTGTAGATAATCAATTCTGCTTATGTGTAAGATCAGAACTTATTTGAAGGAAAGGAAATGTTTGTCCTTTTAATGCTCTCACTCTCTCTCTCTCTGTGTGTCTGTTTGTCTCTCTTGTCTCTGTCTCTGTGTCTCTCTGTCTCTGTCTCTCCCCCCCTGTCCCCCCCCCACTCTGTACTCACTAAGCTTCTTTCCACACTTATGGCATGGCTACATTGCTATTGCTGCTATGTGAACTGTGCTTTGGTATGAATTTTTAAAAGCATGTTTTACACCAGTGTTGGCAGATACATTAGAAAAGATGCTCTACTTGGAAGATGCTGCTCCAGACAAGTCCTGATAGAGGGTACCCTTGTCTGAATAACAAAGATGTTTCCTTTAGGCCTATATCAGGGCATTGTTATAGTTTCAGTGTAAACATGTCTGTAACCAGTGGGCAGTAACGCTTAGCCTAGGGACAGGGATGCTGATTTTAATTAGAAGTGTTTCCTTGTATAGAACCTTATGTTTTATAATATTACAAGATAGAAGAAACATAAGTTTATCATGAGTACAAGAAGCAGACTTAACTAAATACATGCCAGCTCTTAATGCTGTCATACCCCCTAAAATGTATCAATATCCTCCACAATACTTCATATTTATACCCCTGATATCAGTTTTTAACTTTCCAGGAACTAGGTCAACAATGATCCACTAATCTAAATAAACTTCCATGTTTTATTCATCTATATTACTATGATTTTTCTCATAGCTAATGCATGACAATTAAAATTATATGTTATGTGGATGTTTCAAAAAAGCCCCTTATACATATAGACATTGAATGTCATGTTTCCATATTATAACCCCTTGAAAAGTAGGAACTATATTTGGTTCAATCTTTAGTTTATCCTAAGAGATTATCACAAATTTTGGGACATCCTTAATGTGTAATATAGAATTATTAAATAAATACATCATTTCTTGAGAAATTCTTCAGCAAACTTTATACATTTATAGAATCATGTGCACTAAAATGGAAAATTATGAACTATGATTATCAATAATAAAGCATTCACCTTAAAGTTCAATATGGACAAGTAAAGCATTGACATATATTATAAAATAAATGATAATTTTTGATACATTCTGTTTTTTCTCCTTTCTTTTTTTTTAATTGATATATTTTTTATTTACATTTCAAATGATTTCCCCTTTTCTAGGTCCCAAGTGGGAAGGGGTAGATGTTTTTTCTCCTTTCAAATGAAGAATTTAATTTAATTTTTGCCATGTATTTTACATCTCATGTTTACTGGTTCAACAGATTTTCTAATGCTTTCATTTCGCATTAATAAACAATAAATTTAAAATTTCAATTGTATATTTTAGCATGATTCACCTTTCAGATTGATGCATTGCACTTAACCACATTTTATTTGCATTGTTGGAATTTGACTCACAATTACTATTGTTATTATAAAATCAAGCATGAATAAGTAACCTAACTCCACTTACCAAGTAGATTCTTCCATAAGTACCAAGACCAATGGTTTTCTCTAGTGAGAATATCCCAGTTGGATCCTACAAAAATTAGAACAAAAATTATCAGTTTTCTTGAAAAAATTCTAATCTGCATTGTTCCTTTAGAATGTAAAAAACAAAAAGCACCCCAAAAATATGTTCTGTGATGAATCCATTGTTTCCCAAAAGAATAGGTAACAATGTTCTTAGATTAAGCAGAGTCCTTCACAAAAAAAAGAACACTAAGAAATTGCATAATTATACTGTAAAACCTGATGATAGTGAGCGTATTCTGTCCTGCATTCACATTTGTATCAATTGAGTGTCTTTTTGTGGCACAAGTAGATCAATATTCTCTTGACTCTTCATACCAGAACTATTAACTAACTATACAACTCTAGGTAACTCATTTATTCTCTGCAATTCTATTCTCACATGTGTGAACTAAAGGCATTATGTTCAGTGATTTCTGAGCTCTAATATTTAGATTCTCTCATCTTAAGATCCAGATGTTTCCACAGGATTGACAAAACGATTGTTAAGGCAGCAATCCAGAATCCTTTCTTAAAATAATCACACAATGAAGTGGTGAGTATAAGCAAGTAGATCAAGGCATATCTTTCTATTCAAAATATAAATGTGATTTAAATGACAGCTTTTAGAATTTGAGGAGACTATATTTACTGTCTAGTATATGACTTTTGCTGTGACTCTGAAAGATTTATGGGGAAAAGGTAAGTAACAAAGGAGTTGCTAAGAACCAGCTCTTCGGTGCTATTACTGTAGTACCGAATAGTTCTTTTAAATATATCACTGAGAAGTACATTTACCACAGTAGCAATCCAAGAGAAACAACCAATAAAAATGCATTTATTTATTTATTTATTTATTCATTTGCTCACTCGCTCATTCATTCATCCATCCATGCATCCACCCATTCATTCATTCTGTACATGTGTGGACACATTCACTCATTCATTCTTTCTGTACATGTGTGGACACATTCACTCATTCATTCATTCTGTACGTGTGTGGACACATTCACTCATTCATTCATTCATTCTGTACTTGTGTGCACACATTCATGTATGCCATGGTGCACACGTGGAGGTCAGGGGACACCTTGCAGGAGTCCATTCTCTCCTTTCACTGTGTGAGTTCTGGGGATTCAACTCCATTCTTGAGGTTTGTCAGCAAGCACGTTTACCTGCTGAGCCATCTTGCAGAGCCTGGTTACTTCTTAAAACAATTAAACAAGTTAGCTAACTGTTATTGGTAAGCAATTATTTTCATAAGTCTTATTTATTGTGATAAAGATACCATATGTTAGCGAACTCTCATATTGTCTATGGAGCCTGAAACTCTGAAACTTAAAAAAAAAAAAAATCAGAAATTTGTTTTATCCTATTTTTGTCTATCAATAATAATAAGCATATCTTATAGACAGATTTTAAGTGTGTAAATGGGCTGTGGAATCACAGAGCCCTTGTTCTAGTTTCATTAATGTTGTTAGAAATCTTGTTTCCTATTCAAAAATCATCTTAATGACCTTAATGCTCACTTTAAATAAAATAAAACATTTTTACATTTCATGATTTAAAAGTGTATTGAACTTAGTATTGATGTTATTGTTAATCCTTATCATTTGTAACATATCTTACAACTAAATTAAGAGAAAAGCAGGAAAAACTGTGCTGATCTGTAAATTAATACACAGCTTTTTAATATCATTTCCTATTTTTATTCAGCACACAATTATTCTGAACTGTAATATAAGAAACCCAATTGCTAGATCTCTCAAAAAGGAGAGGAAAAAAAGGCCAAAAAAGGCCAAATAAAATTATTTCTGAGCCAGAAGTCATTAAGCAATTTTTAAAAATATTTGTCTAATAGTTCTATATATCTAAATTATCTTTACCAAATTAGAAGCCCTAATTGAGTTGCCCTTGCAAACTGGAATTTAAGAGTTTTTTTTTTTTTTTCCCCTTCTGAGTAAGGAGGAGTCCACTGGCTAATTTCCTTAAGGGCACGGAAGAAGGAAGCAACAGAACCACCAGGAGGCAGTGTTTGCTGGTCAAGGAAGTCTTTCCAAGTCTAACCACCTACATAAAGCAGGAAGAAAAGCAACACGTGGTCGTTGTAGCAAGAAGTTTTAAGTATGCCTAAATTTACTTAAATGTGAGGGAATGTGTTTCCCTGGTCACACAGCAAAAAAAAAAAAAAAAAAAAAAAAAGGGATAAAGACATACAAAGTGCATAAAGGGAGATGACACGGGATTTTCTTTCCCCATTTTTAATCTTACAAATAGTAATTTTATATAAAAAAAAAACCCTAATGGGTAGAGTCTCTAATATGTTGGATCTAGTGGGATAATTTCTAGAGTGAAACTCAGTCAGTGGCAAGGCAAGGAAGAGCTTCACAATAGAAACGGAGCTTAGAAAGGGCAAAGGGTGGTAGATCATTATTTCATGATCCATTCATAGATTATCCCTCCATGATACTTACTTAGCAATCCTGTTTAAAACTAATCTTTAGGGCTACTATGAAATTATAAAATCAGAATTTCCTTAGATGAGTCTTTAAACTACCCAGGCGATTCTCAATGCATGTAACCTGTGGTCTCTATGCACAAACCTAGGGGAAAACACTGTCCTAGAGACAAAGAACGTGGCTCAGAAAAAAATAAATTGAATTACAATGTCAAGCTGAGGCACTATTCTACTTGTAATGGATGGTGTGCTGGATATTTCAAAGCCTGGGCACTTGAAGGCAAAATTGCTTCCACGCAGCAGCTAAGGGACTTGATAAAGTGAGAAGCGTCTCATGGCTGAATTCAGGGTTTGCCTTCTTAGTGAACTGGAAGGTATATTTAAATATAAAGTCAATGTAATTCCAATATAGGGTTTGGGTCATGTACTATCTAATCCCGACCCTAATATAGTTTAGGAGTACACATGGCTGTGTCAAATACCAAGGCCGAAGCCACAAGGAATGTGGGCATAGAAGGTTTGCGGGATGATCATAGTGAAAAATAAGCTAGATTTGGAGATAAAGAGGATTGAGTTATACAGACTTGGTTACTAGTTATACATGGCCATATATAATAAATCACAAATTAAATATACCCCTGTACAGTAAGCAAGGCAAAACAGATGATTTTAAGATGTGTGAACACATACAACATTGCAATTCTCTTTTCTAAGAAAGGAAGCACATACCATAAATCTCTGTATTTTTCTTCTCCTATAGAAAGTTTATAACCACGTAAAAATTGGGAAAAGTTATAGCTAGTCATTAACATGGATGGTTATATGGTGGTCCATATCTTTAGTACCAGCTCTTAGAAAACAAGGGCAGAAGAATAGGGAGCCCAAGATCAGTGTCACCTTTATAAGTAGTTTGGAAGGTGGCCAGGGCTATGAGAGTCCCTGTCTTCAAAACAAAGAGCAAATATAATGGAATCCGCCTACTCATTGAGAATTGTATTGGCCTTCTTATTTTATGTGTCTAAGACCCTATATAAAATGGTTTATAATAACATTACAATACCATCTACAATTGTGAACTTTATGTCATTTTCTTCTCTGTGTAATGTTTTAGTAATAAAATATATAATTTATCTAGTATATTAATAAATATTAATAAAACTAATATTAGAATAAAATGTTATCTAATTGCACTGTTTTGCTATTGTGTACTATAAAAGAGGGTCTTCTTTGAAGGCCCAGACTATTTGTAGCTCACACTAGCTTCAAACTCATGACCCTTCTCCCTCTGATTCGAATCTCCACCCCTTTAAATTCCAATCTATACTCTTGTACAAACTTGTACTCTCAAGGGTTTCTAGATTCTGGTCGTTGATTTTCATAACCACAAAGAATACAAAATATTCAAATCTCAAATCTATATTTAATTGTATCTCTACAATCTGAAAAAGAATGTGTCTATGTTGATGCGGGCCTGTATAGTATGGGAATTGAACCCAGGAACTCTGCATGGTAGCACTCAATCTACTGCTTGGGTAGGCCACACCCAGGCCTCCAAGATACTTTTCATCAATATGACGATTCAAGGGTTAAATCTCTTCTCATTATCTAGCTGTCCACTTATCAGGGACATATGCCAATATTCTGTCCTTCATATGTGTCCTATTGAGAATAATTACTACAAGGGACACTGCCTAGGCCATTTTCTTTACTTGAACATCTGTCCCTTTCATCAAAGTGCAAACTAAATTAACTATCAATTTCTCTATTCTTTTCTTTTGAAGTCATCAAGATAAGTTAAATATCAACAAAACAAAAACCCTCCTATACCTCAGTGACTGCAGAAAGCATGACTTTCAATCTCTACTAAGCATTTGATATAAAGATAATATTGAAGAGCACACTGCTCTCCAGCTATATTTATTTTTCTTGGAATTTGAATCTGTGAAATGGGAGAATTACCCATGACTTGTACAGATAGTACATAAAACGACTATTATAAAATTCTGAAATATAAGAATTTTCCTAACTTGAACCCTTCATGAGGATTTAAAATGAGAGAAAAGACCATTGGCCCCCTATGTTTTTTTTGTCTTTTCCATATGCCTCAACATTAAAAGGCAGTCTCATCTTGCTGTTCTGTAACCACAACCACCCTCTCCCAATCTAGAGAACACTAATGCTCTACTGAACTATAATATAAGGATCATGCTTATCTCAGGAACTCGACTCAGATCAGAATATCCCAAAGCCAGGGCCAAGTCAGCTAATCCAGAGAATTTAGCCCCATTCTTTGGGCTAATCACACCTTTACTTTTTTCCTTTGTTGTTCCTTGGGGGTTGGGAATTCCCCCATGCTATCACTATCGGTTCTATAAGGTCTTTTTATCCCTCGGCTTGGTCATTTTTAGAAAGCTGTTGATTTCAGTTTGCCCACGTGTGCTCTCACCACTCCCCACCCTTCCCCCAGAGCGTGCTGAGGAGGAGCCGAGCTCATGCACTGCACTGCCTTTACATTCTTATTTAGGATCAAACCAATCTTAATCTGAATAGGAAAAATTCTGCTCTGGTGGACGGACAGGAATCCAATTGAGGTCTCCATAGTCGAGAAATCTCTTGTATACGTCCTGGAAAAGAAGTGATTTCAGGTGTATCTGGGAAGAAAAAGAGTTTAATTTTTAAAAATTATTTGGCCTTATTTTATGAGGTTGCAATAACAGTAATTCTAATACTTGCTATTCAACAGTTTTGCATTGAAATATGTTCTTTTAATGACTGATAACAGTTTGCTAAAATATTACCCATGTTCACCCCTCCCCTCACCACATACCATTCTAATGTAAAATATAAAGGGAGGCTTTGGGAGTGTCCTGCTTTTAGGGAGGCAAGTATCAGCCATCATTAACAACACATATCTTTAAATGCCAAACATACACAAAATTAATTAAGGCAAGATGTCTTTGAATAGTCCTATAACCCCGAGGTTAATATTTAGCTTTTCTCAAGGCAAGGAGGCCACTGCTCTGAACAACACACGCTTGGCGATCATTCCAGGCCAGTGCCTGTTCATTTCTCCTTTGGAGAGTCCAGGGGCCCTTTGCATTCAAGAAAGGGTGCAAGTGAAATGCCAATCTAAAAAGGGAACTTGAAAAATGAATTTGGGTGGGATCCAGTATCAGCGAGAAACCAGATGCCATTGAAATAAACGGTGTTGCCACAGTAGTATGTCTGCTGTTTACGACGGCTTTAATAGCCCACCAATCAATTTCGACTGGGCATTGAAAACGGAGACCCCGCACATGATAACCACAAACAAACTTATATTTCATTATCTAAGAGAGATGATACACTTTTAAAAATTAATAGCCATGTACAGAATTCCGGTCCTTTCCAAGAGGCGTCGAGTTCTTTTCACTCCGCAATACTTAATCCAGAACCTTCTCCTGGTGAGAATAAAGTTTTAGAAATTGCTATTACACAGTGAGAGCAGTGTGATCCTATGCTTATATTTTCTGTGCTCAGTACATTTTTTTACGGCGCAGGCGGGGGGGGGCGGTTTGGGGGTCCGCCCATAGGTAGAGATCTCTGCTGGCAAAAGAAGGAAAGTAGGGTGGTCCACCACTTGTCCTTTCCGGGAATGCTTCTATTACAGGTACCCATGCGCTACTAGCTGCTAGACAGCTGCTAGACAAAGCGGGCTCTATTTAGAAAAGGCCACACCCTTTCTGAGGACCCACTTCTTTCTCCCCAACCTCACCCCCCCACCCCCACCCGTTCCTTTGCGTTTCGTGGCCTTCACCTCAGCCACGAGCTCAGGGATGATGATTGTGCACAGCAGCTTCCCTGGCCCATCCTAAGCCACAGCCCGTCGAAGTCCTGGCCTAGGCTACTGGAGGGTGTAGGCTCTCTTCCCTGGGCTTTCAAAGCCACGGAAAGAAGCTCACAAGGGGGGCGATGTCCCGGAGTCCTTTACTTACCGGCAAGTGGCCCAGATCTGTCACCTCCTTGTCCCTCCAACTCCCAGGTCCTGCCATGGCTTCGAGAAGAACCGAGCAGGAGACCGCGTCCAGCAGGCGCGCTGGGACTGGGTCTGAGATGAAGGAGGAAGAGGAGTTTTCGGGGGTCCTGGGAAGGGCGGAGGGGATGGGAGTGAGGAATGGGAAGGTGGGTTTGCGGTTCGGGGAAGAGGAGAGGGACGTGGAGAGGAAAAGAGCCAAGAGGCGAGCGGGAGGAGGAAGAGGGAAGCCGGAGTTTTTCGGGAGGCGGGAAAGTAAGTTTGGTGAAGGGAGAGAGAGGAGAGAGCTCTAGCGTCCGTCCGTCCGAGAGACGAAGAAGCCAGAAGGGTGCTCCGCGGAGAGAGCGCAGAGCGGCCGGGGCTGGGTGCGCCTTTCAGGGTGAGGAGGGGGGCGGTGCAAGGCTCAGGGGCCCGGAGGAGCTCGAAGGGGATTGGTGGAGCGTCACGTCGCCAGGTGGGCAGCCGCGCAGCAGGGAGGCGAGCCAGGGGGGCCCCGGGGCAGAGGGAGTCTCTAACGGTCTTCAGGCCAGCCTCCAGCCGCCCGCACCCCGCCCCCGGGTCCTGGGCTGAGCCCGCAGCCCGCGCCCCCGCCCCCGCCGGCCACTGTTCCACAGGAAACTTTTTTGCTAGGCAGCTGCCAGCCCCGGAAAACCGGTCCCGCTCTGCGCCGCTCCCAGCCTGGGCCCCATGGCTCTGCCACAGTCCAAACAACCCGCACCGTCATCCCACCCACCCACCCCCATCCCCCAGGCCTCAAGAAACACTGTAACTTTCCTAGGGATCTGCGTTCTCTTTCTCGTCCCCTGTCATTTTATGGCCCCATCGAATGAAGAAGAAGGAAAATCGGGAAAGCGAGTGAAATGATTTACCCATAGGATTAGGGATCAGACCTGGGGTCTACCCCTAAAGCAAACCGTGAAACGGAGATCCCAGGGCTGCCTTAACTCCCACCTTCCCAGCCCTTAGCAGCTGGGGACTCAGTAAAGGGGACAAAGTTCCTTGGATCCCCTGGAGGCATCTGCAGCTCTCCTTCTAGCCCAGGGGCTATTTGGCGTCTGGCGGAGGCAGCTATTTTGGAGCCATACCTGTGAACAGGTGTCTAGGGCAAGAGACACAGAGTCAGCTGCCCAAGCTGTCCCCACCCTAAGTTTGCTGGCTTTGGGCTCGCAGTGAGCCCAGAAAGTTTCTACTTGATTTCCAGCTTCAGCGTTCCAGTTCGGTTTCATTCATTCACTCATTCATTGTAAAACTTTTAAGGGCTCCGGAGCTGTGCGCCCCCGTTTCCCCACAAAGCGCAAGGAGGCTCATACTTGGTGTCTACAGTGATTTAGCCTTAAGTAAGTTGCCTCTTGAAGCATTTACAGAAAAGGGGAGCCAACACATAAAACTAACCGCATTCTAAGCTCTTGTGCGCTACAAAGAACACTTTAGAAGAAGTCCTGAAGCTGCTTACATTCCCGGAGCTAGCTTGACTGTGCTTCGCTTACCCGAACTCCAGGTCGGAATGCTATTAGGAATTTGTTTCCTGTTTCTTTTTTTAATGAACAATTTTGTTACCCATCCTGAGAAGATTTATACGAATAATTCCTCCCAGTGAGTGGCCTTTGAACATTTTTGACCTAGCTTTCTAACTTTTGTAATTCTTCTTGTATGTTAGTGGGCTGTGTTTATTTTGTGTCTGTTTCAACGGTGGAGTTTGACTTCTTTCCGATCCTTTATCTCGGAGGCTCGGTGAACTCTGGAATGGCTACAGTTTGTCCAAGGAACTCGGTCTCGCTCCTTAAAGATTCCCTGTTAACCAGCCACCACCTCCTCCAAAAAAACAAGCCTGTTTTTTTCTGAATCGAATCTTCTTCTTAAACCAACTGTTATTTATACCATTGCAGAAATTAAACTTTCAAAGAACTAAAATCTCGACAACTCTATCATACCAAACCCCATTTCTTTAAAAACAATGTAAGATGTCCTGAATGATCAGTAAAATGCTTCTGTGTCTGATGAAGTGGAAATTGGAAATTTAACATTTCGTAACTTAAAAAAGGAAGATCTGACTAGTTTATTGCACATTACAGTTTTATATGTATGGCTTGTTTTAAGAAATCAGGGCAGAGAAATCAAGAAATACAATTAAAGAAACTCTGAAGATTACTGGGAGAGAGAGAATCTTTCTTTGTTGAGGGGGAAACAAGTTCACACCTTGACAGTTTTACCTACATTATTGTCTGCAGGGGTGCTGGGGAAATGCCCTGAGGCTGAAAGAAAATTCAGACCAAGCAAGAGAATCCAGTTGCATACTGGAAAGCTACTGGAGCTTCTTGACTCCATAGGACTGGTTAATGTGTCTAGAAAGGACTCCTGTGTGGTGGCCAGGAGAACCTAGATGTTTAACCAGAACTCCACGGAGAAACCTATCCTTGTTTTTGTTTTTGTTTTTTTAAGTTAAAATTTTCAATGAAAACAAGAAGGCAAGAATGAATGTGGACAATTTGCCTTTTAAGATGGCATTAGGGGGATTTTGGAGGCTGACTTGGAGAAAGCCAGCCTGTCTACTGCATCAGCAAGTAAAGAGATAGCAGCCGAACAGGAGGCTCAGCTCACACCACAATCTTGAGACAGAGCACCTGTTTTCCAACTTCAGCACTTCTATTCCCCTCACCCACAATCAGCAGTTTCTCTATCCCTTCCCACGTGTTTCTTCACCCTCTCCTTCATTCCCTTCCTCCTTCCCTCCCCCCATGACCTCAACCTCCATAAAAGTAATCCTACTTTGTCCAGAGTCCAGGAATTTGCCAGATTGTGTTTTACCCAGAAATCCTCTCCCTGCCCACATTCTAGGTCCCATGTTTTTTCATACTCATGTCCCTCAATCGTTATGTTTTCTTAGGATCCTTGGCCCTTTTAAACCTTTAGTTGTTAATTTATTTTGCTAACTAAATTTTATTGACTGTTTACCATTATATATAACACATATCTCTGCAATTTTACCAACATTTTCCTAATTTATTCATTTAGAATCTTTGTAGTTTAATTAGGTAAATTGAGGCAGAGCCTGAAGAGTTGACTTGTTTATAACCTCACAGGCAGTAAGTAATTAGAGGTTCCTGGTTTCCAGCTCTGGCTGTTTGCCTCCAGAGACCTCTGGTCGGTCGATGACTGTGGAGGGCCTGGGGCATAGTTTGAAACTGTGGTGAAGGGGAGCCAGATTCAAAACAGCTCAAGAGTACGTGAGAACCGAAGACAGTAGTTGTGTCCCTAAGCTATCCAGTTCCCCCTTCCTCCTTTTTGTCCTCTAGCCCTCTGAGCAGAATTATCTTGAGCTGTATTTTTTTAAAAAAAATGGAACCTGGTTAGTGCGTCAGCAAAGTCAATGACTATCTGGGCAAAAGAACACCAGAAGGAGTACCTAATAAGGACATTTCATGAATTTGAAGCTCAGGATGTGCTCAGAAAAGTCACAAACAGCCTTCTGTGCCTAAAAACCCCTCCATTAGAAGAGTTGCATTGTCAGTCCAAATTCCACCTTGGATGGGGCTGGGCTCATGAAGCACAACCTGAGGCAAGGAGCTAGTAGCAGTTGTTGACTGCTAGGAGAGGCTGAGGCAGGTTTCTTCCTGAGTAAGGTTCCTGGTAGGTTGTCCAAGCCCTAGTGTAGGTTTTGCACTTATATACTCATGGTCGGTATTAACTGGACTCACTGAGTTATTAAGAAATGGGTGTAAGAGGTTGAGAGGGAGG